>NC_042623.1:27464292-27790993 GCF_901001135.1 Rhinatrema bivittatum | reverse complement strand
AGCCCCAATCAACTCCAGGGAAAGGGTTTTGACTGGATTGCAGAGGGCATAGCCAAGTCTGCCATATCCTTGGTGAGGGACCTTCTGGTTGAGGGCAGGCTACAGTTCTACATGAACCTGTGGCCCAGTGTAACCTCGGACCAATGGGTTCTCGCCATTGTCTGAAGAGGGTACAGATTAAATGTTTTGAGTGCCCCGCCAAATTGCCACCCCCAAAGTCCTTTTAGGGACTGATAGCACATCAGGAAGTGCTTTTAGCGGAGTCTTCTCCCTCTTAATGGCCAGAGCAGTCCTTCCTGTTCTACCGAGACAAAGAGGGAGGAGATTCTACTCCGAGTACTTCCTAATTCCAAAGAAAACAGGAGGACTCCATCCCATCCTAGACCTAAGGGTCTTGAACAAGTTTCTAAAAAGATAAAAGTTCAAGATGGTTTTCCTGGGGTTTTTATGTTTGTTTTTTGTTTTTTCAAAAGAAAGAGGACTGACTATGCTCCCTCAATCTCAAGAACACATACTCAGATCAAAATCTTCCACAGCCACTTGCAGAACACGAACCGATTCGTGT
Source organism: Rhinatrema bivittatum (assembly GCF_901001135.1). Lineage (NCBI taxonomy): Eukaryota > Metazoa > Chordata > Amphibia > Gymnophiona > Rhinatrematidae > Rhinatrema > Rhinatrema bivittatum. Next base: position 27,790,428 of record NC_042623.1, on the reverse strand, counting down.
TCTGCCATGTGGTAGTTCACCTTCACAGACTGGGCGTCCACGTTTTCCTCTATCTGGATAATTTACTAATCAAGAACACCTCTCAGGCAGGCTCCGAAGAGTCCATGTGCTCAATCATCTGGTGCTGGAGTCACTAGGGTTTGTTATCAACTACTCCAAGTCCGATCTCAGCCCATCACCGCAATTGGACTTCATTGGAGCCCTGCTAGATACAGCTCAGGCCAAAGCCTTTCTGCCCAGGCAACAGGCTATCAATTTGATGACAATCGAGGCAGAGATTCAAGCGAGCCATTGTCTGAAGATGTAGTGTATTTGGATTTTCAGAAGGCGTTTGACAAAGTCCCTTAATGAGAGGCTTCAACGAAAACTAAAAAGTCATGGGATAGGAGGTGATGTTCTTTCGTGGATTACAAGCTGGTTAAAAGACAGGAAACAGAGAGTAGGATTAAATGGTCAATTTTCTCAGTGGAAAACGGTAAACAGTGGAGTACCTTAGGGATCTGTACTTGGACCGGTGCTTTTCAATATATATATAATGATCTGGAAAGGAATACGACGAGTGAGGTTATCAAATTTGCAGATGATACAAAATTATTCAGAGTAGTTAAATCACAAGCAGACTGTGATACATTGCAGGAGGACCTTGCAAGACTTGAAGATTGGGCATCCAAATGGCAGATGAAATTTAATGTGGACAAGTGCAAGGTGTTGCATATAGGGAAAAATAACCGTTGCTGTAGTTATACGATGTTAGGTTCCATATTAGGAGCTACCACCCAGGAAAAAGATCTAGGCATCATAGTGGATAATACTTTAAAATCGTCAGCTCAATGTGCTGCAGCAGTCAAAAAAGCAAATAGAATGTTAGGAATTATTAGGAAGGGAATGGTTAATAGAACGGAAAATGTCATAATGCCTCTATATCGCTCCATGGTGAGACCACACCTTGAATACTGTGTACAATTCTGGTCGCCGCATCTCAAAAAAGATATAGTTGCGATGGAGAAGGTACAGAAAAGGGCAACCAAAATGATAAAGGGAATGGAACAGCTTCCCTATGAGGAAAGGCTGAAGAGGTTAGGGCTGTTCAGCTTGGAGAAGAGACGGCTGAGGGGGGATATGATAGAGGTCTTTAAGATCATGAGAGGTCTTGAAAGAGTAGATGTGACTCGGTTATTTTCACTTTCGAATAATAGAAGGACTAGGGGGCATTCCATGAAGTTAGCAAGTAGCACATTTAAGACTAATCGGAGAAAATTCTTTTTCACTCAACGCACAATAAAGCTCTGGAATTTGTTGCCAGAGGATGTGGTTAGTGCAGTTAGTGTAGCTGGTTTCAAAAAAAGTTTGGATAAGTTCTTGGAGGAGAAGTCCATTAATGGCTATTAATCAATTTTACTTAGGGAATAGCCACTGCTCTTAATTTCATCAGTAGCATGGGATCTTCTTAGTGTTTGGGTGATTGCCAGGTTCTTGTGGCCTGGTTTTGGCCTCTGTTGGAGGCAGGATGCTGGGCTTGATGGACCCTTGGTCTGACCCAGCATGGCAATTTCTTATGCTCTTATGAGCCAGCAGGTTTCAGCATGGGGGCTTTTAAAGCTATGCTCGGGAGGGGGGCGGGTTTGGAGCCTTAGCAGAGTGTTTTATTACAAAGAGTGAGGTTGGGAAGGGGAGAGAAGTGTTTGCCATGGAGGTGAAACTACTTTTTTTTACATTAGGTGAGGGATTGGGATGGAGTCTCACAAGAGGGAGATGTAGTGAGGGATTGGGATGGAGCCTCATAAGACCCCAGGGGGGTGTTTCAACACATTGAGAGGGGGGGCATTTAGGCTCCTATGACCCTTTATCGATACCAGCCCCAGGCAAATGGACCGCTATACAATGGCATTCAGGTCCTAACCAATCTGCGGTATTTTATCACTGGGGAAAATACTGCACTGTTTCTTAAGCTGCAGTACCAAGTACTGCAGCTTAATAAACCACTGATATTTTCTTCTCTGGGTGAAAATACCACAACTTAGTAAATGATTCCCAAGGTCATAAGGAGCAACAATGGGATTTAAACCTTGGCTTTCCTTCTGCTCAAACCACTAGGCTGCTCCTCCACAATGTCTGATGAAGGGCCATTAGGAGTCCTGAAAGTTGCATCCTTAGTCATCATAAATGCATCATCTGTACCAAACTACTTTGCCTATTTGTTTTACTGAAGGGGCCATGCCAATGACTTGGTGCCACTGCTACATGCTGCCATGTGGCAAATTTGGACTGGATTTGTAAGCTCCTCTTCTGCTGTTCAGCCTGCTGAAGATTTATTTTATTTATTTAGACTTTTTATATACCGAAGTATAGCAGTCAGCCTTCACTCCAGTTTACATTTCAACAACTTAACATGTATAACACATTCGTATAACATATATTAAACTGAGTACAAACAACTAGTTACATTTAGGCATGGAGCGATAGTGTGTAAACGTGTATGAAGGAGTTCGACCTGAATCGGCTTTATGATGTGTGAAACATATAAAGCTAAACATATAAAGATATAATTTAAATGTAACATCGGGCAGGTGGTGTGTTAATGAGGGTATTTCAAAGGTGAGGAGAGGTAGAGGGAAGGAAGGGTTCTCGAGACACGGGGGGGACAAAATAAATAGGACACAGTTAAAGTAAGAGGGTTAATGAGAAAAGAAAAAAGGTAGTTAATGCAGGGCTGGGAGGGATAGTATGTCTGATCAGATGGGATTGGGATACCCAACTTCGTCTGTGAATGTTAGTCTAAATAACCAAGTTTTGAGTTCATTTTTGGATGATTTGGAGTCACTGATTGAGTTTAGGTAGTCTGGTAAAGAGTTCCATATTTTTGGTCCTGCGATAGAAAAGGCTGTATTCCTGGTGTTGGTTAATTTAGCAGAGGGGAGGGAGGGTATTAGTTGTAGTTTTGTTGGTGGTTCTTGTCGTGCGAGGTGCTTTGTATAGTTGAATCATGTGGTCGAGGGTGGTGTTGTCTGTTTTGTGAATTTCATTGTGTAAAATAGTTAAAGTCTTGTATTTGATCCTTTGTTCGACCGGTAGCCAGTGAAGACTCCTCAGAATAGGGGTGATGTGGTCAGATTTCTTCTTGCCTGTAAGTACTCTGGCTGCAGCATTTTGTAGCAATTGGAGTGGTTTTAGTGTAGATTTGGGAAGGCCAACCAAAAGCGAGTTGCAGTAATCGAGACTTGAGAAAATGAGTGATTCTAGGACGGTTCTGAAATCTTGCTGGTGTAAAAGCGGTTTAAGGTGTTTGAGTATATGAAGTTTGTGAAAGCCTTCTTTCGCTTTCGTTGCGATGCTCTTTTTGAGGTTCAGTTTGTTGTCTATCCAGATTCCAAGGTCTTTTACAACGTTCTTTAGTTGGATGTTGTTGTTGTCAATTTGTAAGGAAGGCATTGGGGTTATTTGATCTGAGTTGCTTTTTTTTTTAATGATTATGCATTCTGTTTTGTTCATATTGAGACATAGCTTTAGTTGAATCAGCAGGTTTCTGATAGAGATGAGGTGGTTTGCTGTGAGGTTGATTGCAGCTTCGATAGTAGAGGCTATTGGGATGAGTAGTTGGATGTCATTGGCGTACATAAAGAAGGTGATGCCTAGACTTGAGATGAGTTGGCAGAGTGGGAGTAGGTATATGTTAAACAGTGTGGCCGAGAGGGAGGACCCTTGTGGTACTCCGGTTTCAAGGGGGCATGGATCAGAGGAGATGTTATTGAGGGTGACTTTGAAGAATCTGTCTTTTAAGAATGAGGTGAACCAGTTCAGAGTTTTGCCTGCTAGTCCTATGCTGGCAAGTCTTGATATTAGATTTTTGTGGTCTACGGTGTCGAAGGCCGCACAGAGATCGAGTAGGACTAATAAGTGGCTTAATTTATTGTCAAATCCTCTAATTATTTTATTAGATAAATTGATCAGCAGGGTTTCTGTGCTGCGGTTCTTTCTGAAACCGTGTTGTGAGGGATGAAGAATGTTGTTGTTCTCTAGGTGTTCGTTGAGTTGTTTTAATGCTGCTTTTTCTGTCAATTTGGCAAGTAAGGGAAGGTGGGAAATAGGACGGTAATTATTCAGGTCTTTTGGGTCCAAGTTCTTTTTTTTCAAAATTGGAGTGATTGTAGCAGTTTTTAGGTTGGCTGGTAGTTGACTATCTTGAAGTGATTTGTTTATTATGGCAGCTAGAGTAGGGGCAATAATATGTGCCATTTCTTTAGTTCGCGGGTTGGGATGGTATCCAGTTCATGCCGAGCTGGGTTTATTTTCGTAGCATCTTTTCTGTTTCGGTATTTGAAATTGGGTCGAAATTCGACCAAGATGTTGTGGAAGCAGCATTCGCAACCCCAGGTAGAAAGACAGGGTAAGCAGGTTCCCTGTCATCACTCAACAGCAAGACCCTAGTGGCCAGACTCAGGATGAATAAGCACCATGTTCAGAGGAGAGCTGCAGTCAGTGGCCTAAAGGACTACTGATGTAAAGGTTGGTCCTATATGGAATGCAAAGGGTTAAAATTGAAGAAAACTACCTGAACCGACTGCAAATAAAAGCTTATTTTTATTTATTTACTAGGGAATATGATCACCATTGGATTATTGTATTTGTTTTTATTTTGTTGTTATTTTGACATATATCATGTCCACTTTATTTCAATTTGTCTGTAAAGCATGTTGCTGAATTGTTGTTTATTGTAAACCGAGGTGATGTTTTTAACGTGCCGCGGTATATAAAAAATCACTAAATAAATAAATAAAATAAATAAATAATTGGCTCATGCCTTTCACCAGTAGCTCAAGGCAAGTTACATTCAGGCACAGTATTTTCCCTGTTCCCAAAGGGCTTATAATCTAAAGTTGTACATTTGAGGCAATGAAGGGTAAAATGACTTGCCCAAGGTCACAAGAAGTGGCAATGGGATGTGAACCCTGGCTTCTCTGGTTCTCAGCCTACTAGGCTACTCTCTTCAACTCCTCTTATGCCACCAAAAGCACAGTATGGACCATTTCAATTTGAGATGGAAACCCAAAGGAGGAAACTGCTGGGATAAAAATAAAATTAAGACAGAACTAAACGGTAACAATTTTAATTGATACCATTACTTTAACTTGACCCATGTACTACTGAAATACCACCCAGCAAGCAAAGGATACAGCTTATATTTAAACCTATTCTCTTATCTACAACGAGAGGCAGAAAACAATAAAACATTATTCTATAACAGGTTTATTCAGGAGTTTCCCCCCCCCCCCCCTCTTCAGGTACAGATACAGTGGGCCCGCGACCATAACATAAATTGACTGTCACATGGCATCTGGATCTAACGTGCACAACAGGCTGAACACATACAATGTAACGTGTGCAAGCCCATGTTGATGGTATGAAACACTGTGTAGCAAACACAACATCCAAGGACTGAGGGTCAGATCTGCTGGAGGTATATTATGGACTGGGCACAGCCCTTGCTAAAAATAAAAAAAAATCATAACAGACTGATGTATCTGTCCAAAGAGTGTCTGATACTGGAAAAAGTACTTTAAAACAAACTAAATAAAATAATCTGTCTTATTTGAAAGGTAATATAACTTAAAAGGGATTTTACTCACACAAATACTTAAATACAAACAAGGCACTTACAATGCCATTATCAGCTATAGCTAGGATCAGACTCTGGCTCAATTTGCCCATAGAATGAGATAAGGGCACGGCAAGCTGAGGGTCGCTTGCCACCTTCACTGCTGGCAGCCTCGCTCCTCCTGCTATCACTTGCTAATCCCGGCGCTAAATTCCAGCCCCCTACCCCCCCACTGCCAGCAGTACAGCAGCCCTCGAAGGCGGCAGCAACTTTCATCTGCTGTGCAGTTCCATCACTCGCCTGAACCCAAGACCTGCCCTCACCCTGCAGCTCAAACTGCAATAATGGAACCACGTGGTACAGGACGGTCGGCCCCTTTTAAGGACCCCCCCCCCCCCCCATCCCGATGATTTCCTTTGTCCATGCTGTTTAATTTATCTTGCTCGCATTACAGCCACGCAAGACTTCTCGGGCTTGGTTCTGGCTCAGTCCAAGCACCAAATTAATCTATTCCCAACCTGCAGTACAATCTCGGCTGTTGCTTCAGTGCTCTCGCATTTTACAGGAGCAGCGAGGGTTATTCTTCCTAGCGTTTGAAGGTCTCCTAATAACCGGTTTCTATTTTGCACTTACATTTTAAGTCCAGAAGCACTTATCTACAGAACGAATGAAGCACAGGCAAAGCTTTATAATTGGGCTGTTAGCACAAAAGCAGGGTTTGGTTTTTTTTTTTTTATTTAATGTCAACATAAACCAAGAGGTGGTACTGCAATAATTCATTTTGAAAGGATGATGCTAGGGATGAGTTATTGGCTGGGAAGGGGAAGCAGGATAAGATTTTGGCAGGGAAAGCTGCTAGGTATGATTTTGGGATGGAAGCTGGATAGGGTGGGTAGGGTTTTATTATGAAACTGATGTAACGTTTTCGTTTTTACTGTACTCCACATTAGTGTGTCTGTCGGGGATGAAAGGTGGATTAAATCCTCTTCTGCCAGCATTGCGGGCGTCCACAAGCTAAACATCAGTTCCATTAATATCAGTGTTACTTAAAACCAGAAGTTTCATCTTTCTGCCTGAGAAACTGCTAAATCACTGGTGACTGCTCCCCTTCTCCTTCTGCATTAGTGAGCCAGCATGGCACATCGCAGAAAGCAGGAGCCTCTCTCCAAGTGGGCGCAGGACAATGGAGGTCTCTCCACTACCCAGGCAGCATGCAGTTCAAGCAGAGACAGACAGGAAAATTTATTTATTTATTTATTTCTAATTTTTATAGACCGAAGTTCCTGTAGGAACTACAAATCACTCCGGTTTACATAAAACGATGAACTGCCCAAAAGAGAAAGGGGCTTTACATGGAACCATAGAACAGTTGGAACAATATAACCAACCAGCCTAGTTGGTTGGTTATATTGAAAAGTCAGCCTGGCGCGGGCTCCGGACAACAGAGACACCCAACCGCCAATAGCCATTTCAGTTAATAAACTCTGTCCCTCTCCCTTCTTTTATTTTTTTATTCTTATGTAAAGGATATAACAAGTCTCCCTAAGCAAATCCAGCAACACAAAATTAAATTTTCGCCATCTGCAACACCTGACATGTTTTTTTTGTCTTCAAGAGATTACAAAAATTGTAATCCTTGAAAGAGGTGCCATTTCAAAATTGTGCAAACCACCTGAATTGCAAGGCTTTTTTGTCCAGAACTTAAATCTGGCCCAAGGCCATTGTCAGATCATTTATATAGACTTGATTTGGGAGGAGAGGGGGAGGAAGGCTGGGGGCCATAGCCCCTAGGTTGTTATAATTATTTATTGAAACCATTTTGTGTTCTTATGTAAGAGGATGGTAATGAAGCACCGGAGTAACCTGCACTGAGCAACTGGTTCAGCCAAAACAGTGGTATGATTGCATCAGGATTCAAAGAAAGCACTGGGGTAATCCTGCATGGAGCAACAGCCACAACCCTAAATAGCAGTGGAACAGCAGCACTGGGCATCCAAGGAGGTTACAGTGACCTGCATGGAGAGAACATGATTGAAACCCAAACTTCAATGTGCATAGGGAGGCCAGATTTTTTTTTTTTTTAAACAGGTTAACTAACCTTGTGATTGTAGCAATTATTAAAAAATTTAGTAATAAGTCATAGAAGGATGCCTGGGTGTTTGATTTAAGTACTGGGCTTAGAAGAAGCAAAACTGAAGATGGAAAGGCCTGAAACGGTCTATTAGCAAAGGTGGTGGTGGCCATCAATGTAACAGATTATGGACACGTTTGAGGCAGATATAAGTAAAAAAAAAGGGGTTGAAAGATCCGGTAAAAGACATGAGAGAGGAGGAAGGATGCATATGAGAATTTATACGTGCATCTACTCAAAGAGGCTGAATCTCAACGGGGAGGACTGGATTGGACAATTTGATTATCTGCCATCATTTACTATATGGGACCACAGAAAAGCTCACAAAGGAGATAGAAAGGAACAATGTAATTGTTACCACTCACAGCCAGACACATCAAGGTACAAGAAGATAAAGCAATTTAACCCAAGGTTACAAGGATTCACTGACAGAACACAGCCTCAGATTTATCTCAGCACATTTTCTGACCACTAATGAATGCTTAACCACTATTTAAACATTTATAGACCGCAGTACCTACAGTTTTATCCAGTGTACAAAATAAAAACATTCATAACTGTATTAATTAAAACTTAACACTAGGCTTGCTGCTGCCCCAATACATCAATACAACTTCAAAAGGACACTGTAAACTGAATGAAAATTTTTGGTAAATCAAATGACTCCATTTCATTAGCATGATTTACAAAATTTGACTAGAGATTACATAAATCTTTATTTGCTTTGTATATGGTATTTCTAGAGCTGCAAAACGGTATCAAATAAAACCCAAGGAGTGAGAATTCGCCAATCTGAAAGCCAGATTCTGCTCCCGGCATTCTGGGGGTGTCTGCGCAGATTTGTCGTGTCGCCTAGTGCTTTCTCTTCCAGAACTGGCTTCTTGGTAGGATATCTTTCATTGAACCAGCTTGAAAATGAAACAAAACCCAGCTTTTCACACCACACAAGACCTGCCTTCTGGTGAGACACCATTAACCAAGGGAGAAAGCATGTATGCCCTAAAGGATATAACTGCTGTCACATGTGTGATCTTTAATAAAGTTCATGTACTGTATGCTTCGTATAATTTTCATTTTTTCCAATAAAAGGCATCATCTTCTTCATGACGAAAATATAACATGCAATTTGTGGAGTAAGTGACCTTTCTCTATAGAACAAGCACTGTCAGAAATACAGAGATAACATCAGGTAGTCCACTGTTCTCTGTCCAAGCCCTCCTTCCACCTCCCAAAAAAATCAATCAGGTGTAAAGTTTAAAGAAACATGGCTTATCTTAACACCACCATGACTCATCAACATTTACTTGCCAGTAATCAGAAACCTAAAAACTATTGGGACCACTTATAATTTCAGAAATGCAAGACTTTTTTTTTTTTTTTTGCTGGGATTAGCAGTTAGGCAGCTTCTTTTTAAGAAAGTTAATAAAACCTGCTTGATGGCTCAGCTGCCTGAGCACCTGGATGGCAGCCAGGGGACCTGGCTTCAATCCCTAGATAGCCGGCTAGCTTCTTTTTCAGATGTAAACAGCCCCACCAAACTAGTTTTAATAGCAATGTCAGATCATTATACAGGCTTGATAGAGAGAAGTGGGGGGGGGGGGGGGGGAGGAGATGTTTTGAGTTGCATTAATGCACTTTTAACAAATCAGGTAAGTGCCGTTGTAATCTAGCTAGACTGACATGCTTTGCATACAAAAAGAAAATCAGGTAATAATTTGCAAGCTATCTTTTTAAAGATAGCTCAATTCTATAGCTTCCTATAAGAAAACCATAGCTAAGGGAGAGAGCTCCCCCTGCTCACCAGAATGCAAGGAACAAATATTTAATCTATCCCTGCATAACCTCTCCTACTGCAAGCTGTGATAAGAGAGCACCACCCACATGCCAGGTAAAAGCACGTTCTTTTCTTGAGCTAAGGGAGCACTCCCCTCACCCCGGGCATGAACGCAAAGATGCCCCCGGTCCCATAGGTAGAGGAAACGAGTACTCCCCTCCTCCCAGGTAACAACCATTAAAGCAAGGGGAAGACGTGAGCACCCCCTGCATGTCAGGTAAGCACACTGCAAGGGGGAAGAGGATGAAGAATGCCTCTGTTCTGTGTATAAATTGAAAGCTGCCTGTTCCAGAAAACATTTTAGAATGGGAATTGCATTACTTTATTCTCATTCAAAAGCTGTGTTTAAATGTCATCTCCATGACAATTACATTTTTAGTAAAATGCAAATATTTGAGGTCAGTCTATTTTATGCCAAGTAATTTCTCACATTCTTTTCTTTCATCTGCTTGATTAAAAGTCAGAACCACTTAAGAATGTTTAAAAAATATATTAAAATTGCCTGCCTTCAGATTTCCTCCACCTTCTGATAAACTCGTTTGTTTATTGCCACAGCCTTCATATACCCCTGTTACTGTTATGTTTATTGCCTCTGCTTTTTTCCCTGCCTACCTCTCTCCCCCCCCCTCATCAGTCATTGTATGTTTATTGCCCCTGCTTCTCCCTCCTCTCCCAGTGGTTACTGTATGCTTTTGCTCCTGCTCCCCCAGTGGCCTCCTCCCCCAGTGCTCCCCCAGTGGCCTCCTCCCCCAGTGGCTATTGTACGTTTATTAACCCTGCTTATTCCCCTCCCCCATGGGTAGTGTATATGTTTATTACCACTGATTCTCCCCTTCCTGCTCCTCTCCTCCTGCAACAGTTCCTACACTCTCCTTTCAATACTGCTGGAATGAATATTCAGCAGGAAAACACAATGCAGATGCAGACAGGGCCCTCTTCTTTCTACATAGTTTATCTGATCTATGCTCCTTGGGGTTACAAAAAAAAAAAAAAACCTCTCACTGCTGCAGTGTTCAGAGCAACATTCATATATAATGTAATAACATCAGATCAGAAAAAAAATACAAATCTGCTGAGAAGGGTAGGCAGAGTGAAATCAGGGGCAATACACAGATTCAACAGCTGCTTAACTGCTACGCTCTGGAGCGCAGTGATTGAGAGGGGAAGTTTTCACTAACGAAACTTTTCACCTTTGACATAGCAGCAAGCAGGGGATTTAGGGAGATCTTATGCCAGTCAGCCAGCAAACTCAATTTACCACTGTGAAATTATCTTTGCTATAAGAATATTTTATGCATGACAGCCTCACTATGATGGTGAATCAGAAAAAAAATTACCCCCAACTTGATTCTCAGGCAGGCTGACTAGAAGGATGACACTATGGTTAGAATAGAGAATTGGTCACAATCTCCTATATAACGCTCACCATATACCTTTAAGTCAGTGGCTACCATATCTAGACTTCAAGAATTTGGAAGTGGTCTGGTTTTTGGGATAATCAAGATATACCAATAGAGCAAATAAATGCAATTATTGTCTCATGATTACTCCTGATTGAGATACTGAAAGCTAGACCTGATGAGGGTTTTCAGGAACCACATTTGGGAATAACTGTCTTAAGTAATTGACTTGCCCTCCCTATGAAGCTTAGATGGCAAGCTCCTTGATGCAACATTGACCAATACTAGCGTGGCTGTTGCCCAAACATACAGATTCCTAGGTCCTCTAGATAGCCTGCCAAACAGATCCGGCTACATGAGTACCTGTCTTTTCAACAGGACTTCGTTATTAATTTATTTGCAGCCTTTCAGATAGATCAAACTCAATATCAGAATTAACTAGCACAATGATGGTGAACTCCAGTCCTCGAGTGCCACAAACAGGCCAGGTTTTCAGGATATCCACAACGAATATGCATGAGATAGATTTGCATACAATGGAGGCAGTGCATAGCCACGAGTTAGGAACACGGACGCTCATAAATTGAGCTTCCCTTTTCCTAATCTGACCACTGTCAAGATTTTTTTTCCCATGTTGCAGCTTTCTGTGGTTCCTCCTGCTTAATACTGTCACAATATTAAGCAGGAGGAACCACAGAAAAGCTGAATTTCTTGCTTTTCTGAGCATGGCTTGGGGTGCCTCAAAACCTAACATCAGCTCTAGGCTGGCATTAATTTTTGAGGGTTAAAATGAGCGCATCAGGCGCATTTTTCTTTTACATCAGGGGTACTAGCTAATAGCCTTATCAACCTGGAATTTGCATGTGATGAGCACTATTAGTTTTTGCGCTGGTTATGGATGCGTGTTTTGGACGCTCTAATTCAGATATTACATTGGGCGTATACCTAGCGCGTCCAAAATGCATCCAACCGCGTGTTTAGTGGCCCCCAAGTATGTAGGACTGAACTCGTTTCAGGGTTTGGGTTTGGAGAGGTGAAAGCACCTAATAACTGTTCTCCCAGTTTCCAAAAGGCCTGTAAATCAAGGGCAGTGATTATTGAACTACAGAGGGGAAGGAGGGGATTTTTTTCCTCTTTCCTGTTCATTAAGACAATTTACCTTGGGCCTGGTGCACTGCACCATCTTCTTGACCCATTTTCTAAAAACCCCATAGCCAGTGAAATGTTTGGACTCCACCTACTGGTCACATGTACCCTAAATTGGGCTTAAATGTTACTATGTGAATTCTGTACTGTGCTTTATCCACGGATTGTGCTATTACTACTATGTTCAACTGCATATCTGGGCTTCTGTGGATTTAATTTATCATGAGAAGTTTACACTGTTGCCTTTCTGTACCTGTTCTATGATGACTTGGAGGATCTCACTAACACTGTTAGTTCTAATACCTGCTAGGAGTATTAACATAATGAAAAAACAATCCCTAGTGAATAAGAGACTAACATTTGCTTGTGTCTGTTTATTAAAGTATTGTTAAAACTGTTGGTAATAGATTGTGCAATGAGTCAGAATTAAATGAAGTGAAATTTAGATGACTCATGCCTTACCAGAAATATCCCCCTGCTCTTTGGGGTTACTCTTATTGGCTTGAATTGGCATTTATTTTGATGTCTTTTTCTGTTTTGAGGATACATGAAAGATGCTGATGAATTCTGACTCTGTAGAGGTGAATATAAATAAAATTACCTTCACATTCCACAAAAAAACAGCTGCAATCCTTGTGTCCAGAAGAGCAGTTCTGGGAATGTCAATATGATACCAGCTCTGGCCAACTTTCTGTACTCTCACTTACTAGCTTTCATATCTCATTTTTCAAGCCTGAGGCCATCAGCCAGTGAGAGAATGGAGAGAAAAAGCTGCTACACAACAAGCGCATTTAAATCCACTCATTTTGAAGATGTGTCAATGGCGCGGATTTCCTGGTAAAGCCCTGAAATGATTGGCAAATGGCATCAAGCACAGGTAACAGATACCAGAGATGCACGTCAATTATAAAATGCAACCCATGCTTGTCCACCGGGTATGGATCCATGGTAGATTTGACAATGCAAAAAATGCAGATTATGTCAGTATTACACATGCTCAAGCATAACTGGGATATAAAGGAGAGATGACAAGCTAGCAAAGCAACAGAGGTACAAGATGTGGAACACAGACATGATATGAAGAGTTTTATGATGTCATAAAGCCAATTTCTGGGCCCCACGATTTCAGCAGTTCACTAGGTTCAACTCAAGGAATGGATCGGTTCTATCAATGGTTGCTCCAGGATCTTAGAGCAATAAGCAGAACAGTTCCAGATAATGCTCACCGAGCCTTCTTCTGTATAACACGCTGTACTTGATGAAATTCCACAGCGGGCCGAAGCAACAGAGCTGGAATGCCCTCCTTTGCAGGAAGAAGTGTTGAACGCCATCAAGCAACTGTTATCTGGAACAGCCAGTGAGGACGGCCTGCCATTGGAAGTATTTAAATTTTGTGGCCACCAATTGGCCAGTCAATTAACAGTTTTTTCTTCACATATGGCAAGAGGAAGACATACCCCAAAATTCAAAGGATACTATTACTATCCACATCTTTAAGCACAAATGAGCTGTCATAATCATGATATTGCTTTGCTGTCTATACTTGGTAAAATTCTGTCCTTCTCAATAGGCTCTCAAAGCACATGGCAGACAAAGATCATTCCCAAGAGCCAATGTGGTTTCTATGCTGGGAGAGGCCCTATGGATATATTTGCAGCTAGAAAGTTCTAGAAGAAACATCAGAAGCAGCATCAAGACCTCTGTGATGTATTTGTAGATCTAACAAAACCCTCCTACCAAAAAGGTAGGAGGGTTTGCTTGTTTGAGATAACCGTGTTTCCTTGCCTTGAATAGAACCAGAGTTGCATCCTGGCTCTACTTTTGTTTGGTATTTACTTCCTGATGGTACCACATCTCTCAAAAACCACACCAATACACAGCTGCCAAACCAGTGAAGAGCAGACCATTAAAAAAAAGATATTAGCATTTAGTCAAAGATGTATATGAAGGTGCCCGCATTCATCAGCATCCTTGTGAAGAAATGCAGCTTTTGACAACACCACTGACCCCTGCCAGAGAGATCTATAATCACCATTTTTATTCCACTCATTAGAAAAAAGTGAAAGGTAAAGAAAAGGATTTGAAAGGGTGAAGGAGCAAAACCATTTTTTCTTCGGCACTTCTGCTCCAAGAAGCTCCACTTTAAAACCACAGCTGCCCAGCTGTAGCATCAGTGCACTAACAAGATGCTCTGAACGCGAAAGCAGTAATCTGGAAATGAGATATATCATTACAGCCATCTGCCACGCTTACAGTGCTACGCCCATACCATGACCAGAAACAAAAGCACCACAAGTTATCCACCATGAAAATAGATTCCTATGGCCATAGGCCCATTTCCCAACTGTGTATTAACGCATCTCAAGGGAGAGATTATAATAAATCCACTATCCTCTGCCACCACTAAATCTTGGGTCAAACAAAATCTAAGGCTCCTACCCCCCCTCCAGCAACATTTCTTTTGTTCGTTCTTTTAATTCTTTAAATACTTTTTACTGTGTAATACAGTCTTTGTAGCCACATTCCTTAAGTAGGAGGCCCACAGAACGAGGTTCCTTTTCAGAACACAGGTATGCCGAGTCGGCCAGAAGGTGCCACTGTTGTGCAATAGCTGAGACTCCCTTTTCCTGAATGCCGTGACTGATGTCTCTGCAACAACCCCAGTGGTGGAAAGTTCAAGGAGCAGATGCTTGGTCAGGCAACTGAATGCTGGGCCTTCCAGCAGGCTGCCACCAAGCCACTGGGGCCACCCTAGTATGGCAGTGCTCAGAGTTTCACTATGACAGCGACCAAGCTGAGAAAAGTTACCCCATCAATTGCACTGCAGAGGCTCCACGGCCCAATCCTGTTCTTCCTGCACCGCACAATACCTCCCCCCCTCCCCCACTTGTGCTGGCATGTGAATCGGTAACAGCGCTGACCAGGAACATAAAATCACTGAGTATTTGTCACAAGGGAAAAGATGCTTAAAATCTGTCAGACGCACTCCTTTTTTTTTGTTTCAGGGCCAGATACAAAGAAGCTGCCAGCACAGGTCAATTCCATCCACTAACTGTCACTTAAAGCAAAAAGCACTCTGGGCACATAAACGATACAAACGCAGTGTTAGAAGATTTGAACAGATCTCATTTCTGCTGATGCACACACATTGAGAAAGCCGAGCTGTACAGTAAAGATTCCTGGGGTCTGTGAATGCCTCTTACTGACACGCTCAAGAGAGCGGAGCGGCACAGCCAAGCAGGTTTCAAGCAGAGTAAAGGGAAAGGAGAGGGCACGATTACATTTAAGGGAGTCACCTAACATGGTTATCTAAATAAATCTCTGTTTATGTCTCGCTACTCTATGGTTTTTCGTTGATTATTTTAACACTCTCCAGTTGTTATCGTTTAAAATATTTCCTGTCTTCCATCTCCCATGTTTTCGCTCCCTGTTTAATGTAACTTTACCTTCTACTCAGTTGTTAATTGGTTTCCCCTGTTCTATTGTAAACCGGTACGATAAGATCTCGTCTTGAGTATCGGTATAGTAAAATAATTTAAATAAATAAATAAATAAAATCTATCTGCTTAGTAAAGAGACAACCTTCTCCTGCCCACAGGATTTCTGGCGTAATAAATTGCATTCTCCCTCCTGATATGCCGGTTCCATTTATTCAGCCATGTCAGACCCCCGGCCACATCCTTTGACGGGGGGGGGGGGGGGGGGGGGGGGTGAGGAAGATTGCTACCGCTCTGCCTGCCTTGAACTCCCATCCCCCTCTCTTTAAAGCCACATTGCACCTTAGGACAGACATTTTTTCCCAGGCTCCTAGCCAAAGGGGCTGCTTCGCGCTGTACTAGCAGCTGCTCCTTTTCTTCTGCTAATTCTGGGGTCGAAGACGCTGGTTAAGGAGGTGCCGCACACCCTATATTTCCTCCGGCAATGGAGGGGACTGCAGCAGTCCAGAAGTTTGCCTCACTACGAATTCCTTAACCCTATAAAATCCTATAGCATTTCTAGCAAAATTACTTTACTGGTTTTCTTTTAACCGATATCATCTTTGGTGGCCTAGTAGTACCTATCGAAAGAGCATTCACTTATTCAATTTGTTATTTTGTTGTTTCTTCAGATATCTCTTAAATGCAGACATAAGCTACAAGAGTTATATCTATAGCAAGACCATTCATAACACCCGTGCATTTTAGAAACTTGTTCACATCATACGCTTCGGGTTGTATTAGTGCCATTTCACAGTTTTCTGACTCTGAGTTTGGACTAGCAGTGCCACCATTTCGCCTTTTAAAATTAAAATTAAAAAAAAGCGCTCTTCATGTGCTGTGTTGCACTGCAGGAGTACAAATGGCAAGCTGAGATTATTCACACTGCATCCATTAAAGGTGTCACCATTAAAGCGGAGAGGCTGTTAGAAATCAATTGGTCTCTCCATCGGTTCCAATACATCCTCCTTTCGTCTTAATTTTGGGTTTCCTTTATTTTTTCTTTTGGATTTCAATTCTTGCAAGTTTCTGGACAAAATTATAGTCTGAACCCACATTTTTCACACACTCTATCCCACAGTCCATTATTCCTGGGTGCGCACTATATTCATAGTCATCCCAATTTTCAATAGTTTGCGAAAGTCACCAAATGTGTGACTTTTATAAACTGTGTAGTGAGAGCCCCAAAAATATGCACATATATTTGTAATGCAGAAAGATGCATACTCTCTCTACCTGTGTTTTATATATTATTATATGCATATATTTTCCGAGCCTAATAACCCTGAGTGATACACAGAGGAAGATAATGTATGCATGCACTCTGCCTCTGAAAATACTTGTGCATGTACTTGAATCACTAGCTTACCAACACCCCCTCCCCCACCCCAGTTCAACCAGACCCCTCCAGCACATCACCTGGAATCCCCATCACCACCACTCAGAGCCAGAGTTAAGATGACGACTCACATAAGTAGAGGGCTTGGGCCAAGCAGTTTCCTCCTCCTCCTCCTAGAAAGCAGACAGTAGCAGAGGGAATCCCAGTTTTTGGGCACCTTCACAATTTGGTGCCCAAGGCATGTGCCTGTTACATTATTCCTAAACCTGGCCCTGCTACCACTTAACCCAGACCTCCCACCAAAAAAAAAAAATACTGCAGACATAAGTCAAGTGCAATTTCACTTCGCTTGATTAGCAGATGTCGAAGCACACAGACAACTCTGGTAATGTATGCGCGTATACTGTTTACAAAATACCCAACTTATGCAGATATTTCTGAATCCTGCCCTGGAACACCCACAAACCAGCCCTTTTGCTCCCTGTTAATGTTTACACACAACATGGCAAGTACATCCGCACTCACAATGTATAAGAATAGTGGACCCTTGTGCTGTGATTGATGCAGCCTAGTAGGCAAACCCACTAGGCCCACGCCGAAAGCTGGAGAACATGGCCTGAACAGGGACTAGACTGGAGCTTCACCTATACCAGCCCTGTTCCCCACGAGTTGAGCCTTTGGGTTCCAGGGGTCAGCAGGACTTAGGTGAGAGTCCCACAGGGCATATAGAGTAAGAGTCCAGGGCTGGACCAAGGTCAGGACAGGCAGCATTCACACAATAACCTGGAGAAGGCCAGAGGTCAGGGAACACAGCAAGCAAGGCGTAGGTAAGGACAGTGGCAGGTGACAGGCAAGAGAGTATGCTGGGTCCATAGCAGAGGTCCATGGCAAGTGGCAGTCAAGAGACCAATCAGAGTCCATAGCAGGGGTCAAGCAGACAAAAGGGGGACCGGGACGAAGGAAGGCTAGACATGGGATAGGGCAGGGTAGACTGAACAAAGCAGAGCAGGTTGGACAAGGTGAGAGAGGCTGGATGAGGTGAGGTAGGATCAGAAATTCAGGAGCAACACACACTGCAATCAAGTAGGAGGACCTGCGGCTAAGTGAAGGCAAGGGAACATGGCTGAGCCCTTTATACCCAGCCGTGACATCATCAATGCGTGCCGGCAGCCTGGTTTCCCGCTGCATGGTCTTTATAAGGCGCCATGCTGTGCGTGCATCTAGGGGAACCCAGGATCAGCTATGCTGGTGGCGTTCCTGCCACACTGGAGGCTGTTGGATGAGTATTGCCTGTTGCAAGACGAGCCTGTCACTAGCAAACATTGCACACTGTTTCCAAAATAGCATTTAATCAAGTACATGCTACTTATATACAGATGCGGATTTTACATGCACCCCTCTCTGAAAATTATCCGCAGCATGTGCATCAGTGCGAAGCCTGCTTGGAGGTTTTGAGGAGCAGCATCTCCTTGATTTATTCTTTTTCCATATCAGCAGGAGCAGTTAAGCAAGCGCTGGCAGCTAGTCTACAATTACAGAGGACTAAAACTTAATTTTGTGGAGAGTTAAAATAGGTTTATCATCTCCTAATGCCTGTGATGCTGCACTCATCCATCACTCACAGTCACACCAACAGCAAACCACAGGCGCAACAGCCGAGTTACCTGCATTTTAACCTTAAAACTGATTTGCTGACTCAATGCAGTTCTATACATTTTACAATTTCTGTGGTGTTAGAGCTTCTCAGAGCATCCTGAAATGGCAAAAGGTCCCTCAAGCGCACACATGTTATACTGAATAATGCCTCCAAGCAATGACTGCTCACAGAATGGCTAAAATGCTCTAATTAGTTCTCTTCTCTCAATAAAAAGAGGCTGTGTCCACAGCTTTATTGAATGTGTCCCCAACTAAAGCAGACGCAATGCCAGGAATAATGTGCAAAGAAAAAAAAAATCAAAGAAGAAATGGAAGACTATGAAATAAAAGGAACCAGTAGGGACACAGATCAGCTAAAGTGCCCTGCTGTACTGAAATTCACAAGCAAGCTGAAAGACAACTGGAAGAGACTTTGATAGATTCATGCTGTGCCTGGAAACTACTGTTGCTCAAGAGGAAAGCGATGGGCAAAAGTACCCAAACAACCTGCAGTATTACTCCCCATAGTTGGTGGATTTCATGTTTACAGTGCCTTAAAGTTTAAAGAAGGGAAAAATCTAAGCCAAATTTGTCAGGAAGATAAAATCTGGGCACAGAAAATCTATGGCCAAAGATGACAAGTAGGACCAGCAGATACAGTTTCCGAAAAAAAGGAAAATCACAGGGAGAGAGGAGTAACTGGCATTGTATAGGATGCAAGGAGAATCAGGCAAGACTGCAGGAGATGTGGACACCTAGAGACACCTAAATCATTTTGCACAAAGGAACAAAAGCCAAATTTGACAAACATCTGCAAAGAAGTTTCTCTGAGCTCCTGAACAGGGGGGGAGTAATCAGAACCTCTACAGAGAACATAAGAACATAAGAACATAAGAAAATGCCATACTGGGTCAGACCAAGGGTCCATCAAGCCCAGCATCCTGTTTCCAACAGTGGCCAATCCAGGCCATAAGAACCTGGCAAGTACCCAAAAACTAAGTTTATTCCATGTAACCATTGCTAATGGCAGTGGCTATTCTCTAAGTGAACTTAATAGCAGGTAATGGACTTCTCCTCCAAGAACTTATCCAATCCTTTTTTAAACACAGCTATACTAACTGCACGAACCACATTCTCTGGCAACAAATTCCAGAGTTTAATTGTGCGTTGAGTAAAAAAGAACTTTCTCCGATTAGTTTTAAATGTGCCCCATGCTAACTTCATGGAGTGTCCCCTAGTCTTTCTACTATCCGAAAGAGTAAATAACCGATTCACATCTACCCGTTCTAGACCTCTCATGATTTTAAACACCTCTATCATATCCCACCTCAGTCGTCTCTTCTCCAAGCTGAAAAGTCCTAACCTCTTTAGTCTTTCCTCATAGGGGAGTTGTTCCATTCCCCTTATTTTGGTAGCCCTTCTCTGTACCTTCTCCATCGCAATTATATCTTTTTTGAGATGCGGCGACCAGAATTGTACACAGTATTCAAGGTGCGGTCTCACCATGGAGCGATACAGAGGCATTATGACATTTTCCGTTTTATTCATCATTCCTTTTCTAATAATTCCCAACATTCTGTTTGCTTTTTTGACTGCCGCAGCACACTGAACCGACGATTTCAATGTGTTATCCACTATGACACCTAGATCTCTTTCTTGGGTTGTAGCACCTAATATGGAACCCAACATCGTGTAATTATAGCATGGATTATTTTTCCCTATATGCATCACCTTGCACTTATCCACATTAAATTTCATCTGCCATTTGGATGCCCAATTTTCCAGTCTCACAAGGTCTTCCTGCAATTTATCACAATCTGCTTGTGATTTAACTACTCTGAACAATTTTGTGTCATCTGCAAATTTGATTATCTCACTCGTCGTATTTCTTTCCAGATCATTTATAAATATATTGAACAGTAAGGGTCCCAATACAGATCCCTGAGGCACTCCACTGTCCACTCCCTTCCACTGAGAAAATTGCCCATTTAATCCTACTCTGTTTCCTGTCTTTTAGCCAGTTTGCAATCCACGAAAGGACATCGCCACCTATCCCATGACTTTTACTTTTCCTAGAAGCCTCTCATGAGGAACTTTGTCAAACGCCTTCTGAAAATCCAAGTATACTATATCTACCGGTTCACCTTTATCCACATGTTTATTAACTCCTTCAAAAAAGTGAAGCAGATTTGTGAGGCAAGACTTGCCCTGGGTAAAGCCATGCTGACTTTGTTCCATTAAACCATGTCTTTCTATATGTTCTGTGATTTTGATGTTTAGAACACTTTCCACTATTTTTCCTGGCACTGAAGTCAGGCTAACCGGTCTGTAGTTTCCCGGATCGCCCCTGGAGCCCTTTTTAAATATTGGGGTTACATTTGCTATCCTCCAGTCTTCAGGTACAATGGATGATTTTAATGATAAGTTACAAATTTTTACTAATAGGTCTGAAATTTCATTTTTTAGTTCCTTCAGAACTCTGGGGTGTATACCATCCAGTCCAGGTGATTTACTACTCTTCAGTTTGTCAACCAGGCCTACCACATCTTCTAGGTTCACCGTGATTTGATTCAGTCCATCTGAATCATTACCCATGAAAACCTTCTCCATTACGGGTACCTCCCCAACATCCTCTTCAGTAAACACCGAAGCAAAGAAATCATTTAATCTTTCCACGATGGCCTTATCTTCTCTAAGTGCCCCTTTAACCCCTCGATCATCTAACGGTCCAACTGACTCCCTCACAGGCTTTCTGCTTCGGATATATATAAAAAGGTTTTTACTGTGAGTTTTTGCCTCTACAGCCAACTTCTTTTCAAATTCTCTCTTAGCCTGTCTTATCAATGTCTTACATTTAACTTGCCAATGTTTATGCTTTATCCTATTTTCTTCTGTTGGATCCTTCTTCCAATTTTTGAATGAAGATCTTTTGGCTTTTAACCATGCCGGTAATCGTTTTGCCTTCTTTCCACCTTTCTTAATGTGTGGAATACATCTGGACTGTGCTTCTAGAATGGTATTTTTTAACAATGACCACGCCTCTTGGACATTTTTTACTTTTGTAGCTGCTCCTTTCAGTTTTTTTCTAACAATTTTTCTCATTTTATCAAAGTTTCCCTTTTGAAAGTTTAGCACGAGAGCCTTGGAATTGCACACTGTTCCTTTTCCAGTCATTAAATCAAATTTGATCATATTATGATCACTATTGCCAAGCGGCCCCACCACCGTTACCTCTCTCACCAAGTCCTGTGCTCCACTGAGAATTAGATCTAAAATTGCTCCCTCTCTCGTCGGTTCCTGAACCAATTGCTCCATAAAGCTATCATTTATTCCATCCAGGAACGTTATCTCTCTAGCGTGATCCGATGATACATTTACCCAGTCTATATTGGGGTAATTGAAGTCTCCCATTATTACTGCACTACCAATTTGGTTAGACTCAAAGAGAAGGCCTGGATGACGGGGGGGGGGGGGGGGGGTAGGGGGTCAAGCATTATTAAAGTGTTATTAATGAGACTTAAGCTAAAGCGCAGATTAATAGATCACCTGAAGCTGGGTTGTTTCATTTAGTTGCGGTTTCTGCAACCAAATCTGATGCCATGGAAAACTATAGCCACCAAAGGGATGTAGACATTTAACCTAGTACTAGAAAG
Organism: Rhinatrema bivittatum; assembly: GCF_901001135.1. Classification (NCBI taxonomy): domain Eukaryota; kingdom Metazoa; phylum Chordata; class Amphibia; order Gymnophiona; family Rhinatrematidae; genus Rhinatrema; species Rhinatrema bivittatum. The sequence continues at coordinate 27,768,221 of NC_042623.1, read as the reverse complement.
GAAACATCATGGTCTAAATTGTAAAGTGGCAGCAGGAGAGCGAGTGCCCATTCTGTGACTGAGAACATGCCTGTCCTGTGAATGTTACAGAATTCATCCAGCGGAGGTTCCAGGAGGAATAAATCTGGAGACTGCAGAAATAAAGCAGCAGCATCATATTATGATTTCTCCAGACCAGAGAAAGCCCCAGACTTAAAAACCATATCATGTAGTGCATATTGGCAGTACCAATAAGAGAAAAGCTTAAAAAAAAAAAATCCTACATCATTTAATAAATATTGAATTTATTCAGAAGGCGAAGAAGTCCAGCGGAATTCATGCCTTCTCATAATGTAAACATAATGGATGATTCACCTATGCACTGACCCCTAAAGCAATGAATGCATAAAGAGAGTAACACCATCACCGAACAAGAGGAGAAAATGTTCAGTGAAACGGCTGCCACCAAATGTTTTTTTTGAAGATTAATCAATAGGGTTTTGGGGGTACATTAGGCACTGTCAGAGATGACACCTTTAAGTTCTCCCTGGTACATCACTGTTTTCTAAGATGCCCATTCAATCTGTTCAGCACCAAAACGAAACACATAGGTCCAGGAAATATGATGCAATTTGAGGGGGAAAAGCTTATAATTTTGTCTTTGTGATTTGGGGTGCCTTCCTAGAAGGGCTTGATCTCCCATTACAATTCATACTGAAAAGTCAGGCAAAACTGACTATTAAAAAAAAAAAAAAACCACAAGCAAACAAAAAAAAAGCATTTGTTTTCTAATTACCTGCATTGAACTTGGCATTCCATATTAAAAGTCTTTAGCTGGATCTACACTGAAGTTTAAAATCGTTTTCATAATTACAAGAAAAGTGTTTAAATCCTAGCAATGCAATACAGTTATTAAAAATAATAATGCTGGCATATATTTACAGAAATATTACATATAAGTCCCTAAGAAATTCTCCCAGATTACTGAATATTGGTAAGACCTTATCATTCAGTGGAGCCTATGCAATAAAAATTGTGGTATAGTTTCAGCATGCAACCTGGTAAAAAATTTTAATGTATATGTTAAAATGGAACTTAATGTGTTATACATTTTATAGAGGATACATTAAAGCTTACCCTCAATAGTGTGGGAGGTCATGTGATGTGATAGTGGAGTGATGCCATAACCCTCAACTGCTCCGGGACCCCATCTTACCTTTTGAAGTCCTTTCTTTTAGAAATTGGAGTTGATACTGACTTGATAAGCCAATTATCGTTTAGTTTTGTTTTTTTTGGACATCCATAGCTATTAAAATCACTTGGAAGGACAAAGACAAGGTATAGCCTGCAGAGCATAAAATGGCTGGTACAGTCCTCAATCCGTCATCTCCAAGCTCGGTCACAAAGGGGTTGAGTAGTATGGCAGCTGCAGTAGCAGCAGCTTTAGAACATAAGTTTGATAAGATTTTTGCTAGATTTGAAGAGATGCAAGCCTTCCTCACCGAGACCATGAAACACATACAGAAGGTGAATTGCACCTCACTATTGTGGATGCCCACGCGAGCAAGCTGTAGAATCTGAGCTTTCAGAATTACAGTCTAAAAAGGAAAAATATGAACTGAAATTGACGACCTTGAAAATAGGTCGCAGAGAAAGTCTCCAGTTAATAGATCACCCTGAAGGCATCAAAGAATGAGATCTGCCGGAGATGCTGGAGGCATGGCTGGTAAAAGTCTTACGTCTATCCGAAGCACATGGGGAGAGTATTTGAAAATTGGATCTGGAAGTTTTCCTGATGATAGTTTTCAAAAGACCATGCAGGAGATAAATGATTGGCTACATGACAATATGCTGTCTTTAAACATCACAAAGACTTCTTTCATATGGAAAGGGAAGTTTATTCCCCAAATGTTTTTAAGTTCCATCTTGTTTAAGCAAGAATCTTTATCTATAGGTTTTGAAACTAAGAATTTCTATATGCAGTTCTGATCACCATATCTAGAAAAAAGACATAGCAGAATTAGAAAAGGTATAGAGAAGGAAGACCAAACTGATAAAGGGGATGGAACAATTCCCCTATGAAAAAAGGCTAAAGAGGTTAGGACTTTTCAGCTTGGAGAAGAGATGGCTGAGGGGAAATATGATAGAGGTCTAGAAATGGAAGGGAATGGGTAAAAGTTAATCAGTTGTTTACTCTTTCAAAAAGTACAAAGACCAGTGGACACACAAGAAGTTACTAGGTAATACATTTAAAACTAATAAGAGAAAATTATTTTTTTTTTACTAGATGCATAATTAATATCTAGAATTCATTGCCGGAGGATGTGGTAAAAGCTAATGTAACTGTATTTAAAAAAGATTTGGACATGTTCCTACGGGAAAATTCCATAAACAATTAAGGTGGACTTGGGGAAATCCAAGCTGCTTATCTCTGGGATAAGCAGCTTGGAATCTGTCTACCCCTTGGGATCCTGCCAGGTACTTGTTATCTGGATTAGCCATTGTTGGAAAAAGGGTACTGGGCTTGACGAACCTTTGGTCTGCCCCAGTATGGCAAAACTTATGTTCTTAATTTAGGGGTAATTTTAGATTTGGAGCTGTCAATGTGGCCATATTTGAAAAGCATTACTAAAAGGACATTTTATAAATTGAAACTGTTAAAACCTCAAGAATTTTCTTTCACATTAATATTTTAAAACAGTTTTGCAAGTGTTTTCTCAACTTGATTTTTGCAATAGTTTGTTTGTAGGATTGCTGAATACAAGCGTTTGGGCATTGCAATTGGTGCAAAACTGTGCCACTAGACTGCTGTTGAGAATTCTCCCTTTTGAGCCTCTATCTCCGGTGCTGGTTTCTCATCACTGGCTCCCAATAAGATGGCAAGAATGTTACTAGTTATAGCTCATAAACTGTTGAATTTACAGACCAAATGCATATTAGCCAGTATGTTGCTCCCTTATGTACCAGGTACGGCCTTACGTTCTGCGGGGAAATACCTACTGACTATCCAACCTGTTGCATTCTGTGAAACTGCAGTCTACCCAAGATCGAATGTTTACGCATGTTATCCCTGTATTATGAACACCCTTCCTTCAGGCTTACGAGAAGAAAGAGCTCTGAAAGTTTTTAGGAAAAAATGTAAAGCTTCATATTTTAACTAAGCATTTTTATGCTGTTTTAACTTTAATTTTATTAACATTGTTTTGTACTCTTGTAATTGTAATGTGTACGTTTAATCAATTATAAATGTTAAAACCTGTAATCCACTTTGAACATCATTTTTGGAGATGCAGAGCATAAGCCTCGATAAATAAATAAATATAAAAAATATGGTGCCCTCCGTGTGAAACGAGCACATTGGTTGGGGCTGTGGGCTCCGTCACTAAACAAACTTGTTATTAAATTTCTGAATTTTAGACATAAGGAGGAAATTCTTCAGAGCAACTAAAATAAATCTTGAATATGAGGGGAAGCAAGTGTTGCTCTTTTGAGATTACTCAGCAGGAGCATATGCCAAATGCCAGGCTTTTTTTTTTTTTTTAATTTGTTCTAAATTAGTTGAGCAACCAATATAATTTGTGTTAGTTTCCAGCTAAATTATGACTAACTTATCAGAATGAAGTGAAGTTCCATGAATCTGTAGATGAAGCACAAGCTTTCTATAAACAATAGAGGACAATTCCATGGATTAGTGACTGTGTTACAACATGGCAGTTTTGCTGGAGTGCAGTGAATGAGCAGTTTTGCAATTGTTGGACACTGATTATTTGTTGCAAAAAAAAAAAAAAGACAGGAGTCAAATGGCATCTCGTAGACTAATTTATTAAAGCATGAGCTTTCCAGGACAAAGACCATTTCGTCAGATGCATGACAAAGTGATTATTTGTTTTTCGTGGTTCTTCTTCCAGGACATGATTTGGCTTTTTCACAGCAAGTTCTCTTTTCCCTTTGACCACTGGTTAAGTTTATCCTTAGATCAAGCAGAGCAGGAAATGACTTTTCCATCATCTCTACTAATGGACTGACACCACTTCTTTGGATTATACATTTGTGCCATGATGGCTGGCAATCTAAAGCTGATGTGGGAATTGTGTAGCTTGCTGCTCTTTAAGACTTTTGTTTTTAATCCTATTTTCTAGCTTTTTATTGACTCTTCAGCTCTTCTTTGGTTCATGGGGAGTGGGAGTCCCCACACATAAATCACGGTCCTGTTGCGCATGGTTGAACATTATAGTTTATGGTTTGTTTCACTTGGGGAGGAGCTGGGAGTGGGAGCAGGGGATGGCTATAATTTGGGATCAATAGGGAGGTGGGTACGACAAGGAATTGTATTTGAGGAGGTTTCTTCTTTGTAGCACCATGGCTATGACAAGGTTTTGTCTTTTTATTTGCTGTAGTATTGTGTTCTTGAATACTGTGGTTGCTCAGACTAGGGGCTAGGCTGGGGGTTCTGAGCCATTCAAATTGCATTTGATGCTTTTCTCATAGTTATTTTTTCCAATATGGTTCCATGACAGTCAGAGGTTCATTCTGTAACATGGAATGTTTCAGGTATCAGTTAAATTACTAAGAGATACAACATTTTACAAGTTTTGTAAAGATATAAAGTACAAATTGCATTCTTAAAAGAGATGCACCTAGATGAGGCTAAACATCGAATACTGCAGAGGCAATGAATGGGTAGGGTGTTCTCCACCTAGTCAAGTACTAAAAAAGCAGGCGTGGTGATTCTCTTGGGAAAGGGAGTTTCTTTTCAGGAAAAAAAGTGGTTGCGGATCCTAAGGAGAGATACTTGGTGATAGATGGATCTCTATTTGGACACTCTATTGCATTTTGCAATATTTATGCACCTAACATCTATAATCATGCCCTTTTTATTAACTTGGTAAAGATATTGCCTTACGCTCATGAGCCTATCATAGTTTACAGGAACTTTAACTGTGTCCATATTATTACATTGGATCGGTCTTTACCTTCTTCAGGACAGAAAACCCAGAAATGTTTAGGAAAAACATATTTGTGTGAGAACTTAAGACCTCATAGATGAGTGGAGAGTTCTACATCCTCTAGAAAGGGAAGTATATTCACACTTCTAGAGCTCACAACTCTCAATCCCGCATAAACTATCTTTTACTAAGGAAAGAGGCTTTTTCCAAAGTTTATGTCCAAATAGTAATTTCAGACCATTCACCTGTATGGCTCAATCTGGAAGGCTATTGCCACGGGGATGGTGATCGGTCTTGGAGATTTCCCAAATATTTGTATAAAGATCAGGAATTTGGTGAATTCTTAAAGAAACAATGGGCTGATTTTTAATTTAATAATGAAACCCATCAAAACATGCCTGTACTATTTGAGGAAACAACCAAGACTGTGCTGTGGGGTGATGACATATCTTATACTGTAGCAAAGCAGAAAGCAGTGTTGAAAGAAATATTAGCCCTGGAAGATCAGCTACAGCATGATAAGCAAATATTATACGAGGAAGCCCACTGTGCTAAATTTTGGGTGACCCAAAGTGCGTTGAACACATTACTTCACCATAGTGCGAAGAAGGACATCATGTTCTATAAATCTACATTCTTTTAGTATAGGAATAAAGTTGGGAGAAACCTGCCTAACATAATAAGAATTGGGTGAGGCTGAAATTTGTTACTGCCCTCCATAACAGCTGGGGGCATTTCTGAACTCAAGGAAAGGAGTTAGTGAAGTTTTAGATCTTTTTAGCAATTTCTGTATGCGGCTGACTGGGGAAGAATTTGAATAAAATTATGGACTCTTAACTCACTAGTGTTATTAAATTGGCAGAGGAACAGGTAGTTAAGATTAATATGCCAATCCAACCACAAGAGACTTAGGCTGGGATACCGAATATTAAATGTTTGAAGGCTCTTAAGACCTGATGAGTTTTCTGCTAAGTTTTATAAAATTTGGGGTCAAAATATTTATCTCCCTTTAGGTAAGATGTTTGGGCAATGACTTGAACTTAGTCATTTCCCTTCTCACCCAATAAAGCAATAATTACAGTATTATCGAAATAAGGCCATGATCCAAAGTCCCCAGCCTATTACCCAATTTCCATACTAAATTTTGATGTGAAACTGCTAGAGACAATCATGGCAGATAGGTTGGCTCAAATTGTTCCAGTCTTGATAGGGGAGGATTAGGTGGGTTTTGTGAAGGGTAGTGCTCAGTGATGAATATACGAAGGATCTTAGTGTCCATGGGTATTAGTAAATGGAAACAACTACTTTCAATTCTATTCAGCCTAGATGTTGACAAAGCCTTTGACAGGCTGAACTGGGCTTTTGTGTTTGCAACCTTACAGGCTTTTGGAATTGAGTGTCTTTTCTCAAAGTGATTCATGTCCTGTACAGTGAGCCACAGGCTTCTTTGCCAGTCAATGGTGCTCATTCTGAAATTACTAACTTGCAGCATGGCATGCGACAAGGTTGCCCTTTATCACCTCTACTTTTTATCTTATCCCTTGAGCCATTTCTACAAAGCATCTGGGACAACGAAGGAATTGAGGGGATTTCAATTGGATTGGGTGGCTTACAGCTTATTAAATTAGCAGCCTTTGGAAATGACATCCTGCTACTTATTACATAGCCTGTGGCTTCACTGTCTATTCTTTTGGCGAAAATATCCATATAGGGTGGACTGGCAGGTTTTAAACTCAATCTAGTTAAATCTGAGGCTCTGTCTATGCATGATTCAGTGAGGAAGCTGTGGGGGTCTGGATTATCCAAATGCAGTGGGGGCAGGGGATTCCCTTAAGTATCTGGGCATTAGGTTACACAGAGATTTCACACATTTATAAAGTTTCAAGTTTTGTTCATGGCCATAAAAACCTTGCTACAGAATTCCACTATCCCTGATTGGTAACATTAATTTGTTCCACATGATGATTTCATCTAAATGACTATACATGTACCAAACTGTTCCCTATGCGCTTGTTGAAAAGAGATTTGCAAAAATTTGAAGGTCTTATCAGAACTTATTTATGGAAAGGAGCCAAACTGAAAATCGCTCTAACAAAACTGTTTAAAGGGGGCATTGGTTTGGCAAACTTGAAGCTATATAATCTGGCTTGTAACTTTCATCATGTAGACTGGAGGATGGCCAATGTAACCCCAATATTTAAAAAAGGCTCCAGGGGTGATCCAGGTAACTATAGACCAGTGAGCCTAACTTCAGTGCCGGGAAAAATAGTGGAAACTATTCTCAAGATCAAAATCGTAGAGCATATAGAAAGACATGATTTAATGGAACACAGTCAACACGGATTTACCCAAGGGAAGTCTTGCCTGACAAATCTGCTTCATTTTTTTGAAGGGGTTAATATACATGTGGATAAAGGTGAACCGGTAGATGTAGTGTATTTGGATTTTCAGAAGACGTTTGACAAAGTCCCTCATGAGAGGCTTCTACGAAAACTAAAAAGTCATGGGATAGGAGGCGATGTCCTTTCGTGGATTACAAACTGGTTAAAAGACAGGAAACAGAGAGTAGGACTAAATGGTCAATTTTCTCAGTGGAAAAGGGTAAACAGTGGAGTGCCTCAGGGATCTGTACTTGGACCGGTGCTTTTCAATATATATATATATATATAAATGATCTGGAAAGGAATACAACGAGTGACGTTATCAAATTTGCGGATGATACAAAATTATTCAGAGTAGTTAAATCACAAGCAGACTGATACATTACAGGAGGACCTTGCAAGACTGGAAGATTGGGCATCCAAATGGCAGATGAAATTTAATGTGGACAAGTGCAAGGTGCTGCATATAGGGAAAAATAACCCTTGCTATAGTTACATGATGTTAGGTTCCATATTAGGAGCTACCACACAAGAAAAAGATCTAGGCATCATAGTGGATAATACTTTAAAATCGTCGGCTCAGTGTGCTGCAGCAGTCAAAAAAGCAAACAGAATGCTAGGAATTATTAGGAAGGGAATGGTTAATAAAACAGAAAATGCCATAATGCCTCTGTATCGCTCCATGGTGAGACCGCACCTTGAATACTGTGTACAATTCTGGTTGCCGCATCTCAAAAAAGATATAGTTGCGATGGAGAAGGTACAGAGAAGGGCAACCAAAATGATAAAGGGGATGGAACAGCTCGCCTATGAGGAAAGGCTGAAGAGGTTAGGGCTGTTCAGCTTGGAGAAGAGACGGCTGAGGGGGGATATGATAGAGGTCATTAAGATCATGAAATGTCTTGAACGAGTAGATGTGACTTGGTTATATACACTTTCGAATAATAGAAGGACTAGGGGGCATTCCATGAAGTTAGCAAGTAGCACATTTAAGACTAATCGGAGAAAATTCTTTTTCACTCAACGCAGAATAAAGCTCGGGAATTTGTTGCCAGAGGATGTGGTTAGTGCAGTTAGTGTAGCTGGGTTCAAAAAAGGTTTGGATAAGTTCTTGGAGGAGAAGTCCATTAATGGCTATTAATCAAGTTTACTTAGGGAATAGCCACTGCTATTAATTGCATCAGTAGCATGGGATCTTCTTAGTGTTTGGATAATTGCCAGGTTCTTGTGGCCTGGTTTGGCCTCTGTTGGAAACAGGATGCTGGGCTTGATGGACCCTTGCTCTGACCCAGCATGGCAATTTCTTATGTTCTTATTGATTACTAGATACAAACTACTAAACTCCCATTGCTTTAGAAAAAAGACTATCACCATTGAGTCTTTGGTATGTGTTGCACAAGACCCCCTGCTATAATGCCAAATTATCTTAGACAGAACCCTCTGGTTGTACCATTGATGAGAACAAGGAAATATTTGTGTTCCTCTTTGCATTTGTAGAGTAATATTTCACAGTGCTTGCCCATTAAGAGCAATAGAGACTTTGCACCTGGGATTCACTCAGGGGTATTCTCTAGCTAGGAAACTAAGGAGGAAGAGGGATGGTTGCATTACTTCCAAGATATATTGCAAGAATTTGATTTAGAATATAACCAAATTTTTGCTTACTTACAGACCAGTCATTATATCCAGTCTCTGGATTTGAGGGACCTGAGGCATAAAAGTAGGGAATTTGTGGAGTATCTATTTTATCTTAATAGATCCTGACCAATTCATACAGTGCTTTCCTGGTAGGGAAACAAACCTCCAGTAGATGATAAACTGTTAACTCATTGGAATCAGGAGCTTAATGTGGTCTTTATTGAATCTTTTTATGGTGTTTTAATAGAATTCGGTCTGTAACTTGTAATGTCTCTCTATGAGACACAATACAAATTCCTGAGAAGGTTTTATTTGTATTTATTTATTTATTTTTAACAACTTGCTTATGCAACTAAGCTCTCTTCATATGCTCAGTATGTTAAATGTAAATCGGGATTAGGAACGCTGGATCATCTGTTTTGGGCTTGCTCCAGTATCAATAGGTTTTGGAGAAAGTCACTAGATTATATATGGGGAGTAACAAATGTGTTACCTCTGGAAGCCAAGGTCATTCTTTTTGAGGAACTACAAAGACTCCTTTTTAAAGCTCAATTTACTAAGCTATGGGTGCGAAAGGTGCTTTTGCTGGTGAATAAAACCATATTGCTATGTTGGCTGGATGAAACCTCCCCTACAGTAAAGTAAAGTAGTGGAAGAATCTGCTTCAACAAGTTTGTGCATTTGAAAAATATGTGGAAAAAAACTAATATGTTCAAGACAATGTTTTCGCGAATTTGGGACTTATCTGCAAGCGTTACCACAGAGCCTGAAGTCCGATCTTGAACAACTACTAATTATTTCAGTGGGGGAGATCTTGTTATTGGTTACCTGTTATCACATTAAGTATCTGTCATTGTCATGGGTGTTCGATATGCTCATATTTCCTTTGGGTAGGGGATGGGAGGGATGAGTGGGGTATTGGGGTTTATGGAAGTTTGATACCTATTTTCGGCTTGACATTGTGCTGGGAAGTGTCAGCCAGCTACCATGTATTTTGTATTGTTTCTTTATTCAAAAAAACAGATGTGAACTTAATACAAAAGTGTAATATCCATGGCTAACCAACTTTTTTATACTGGGCCAGTTTAGAGGGTTTCTTCTTCCCTAAACCCTGGCATTGAGAACCCATCTCCTCCTCTTCTGTAAGCACCAGCGCCTCTCCCAATCATCACATTTCTTTTCAATATAAATCATCCCATCCTCATGTAGCCATCACATGCAGACACACACCCAAGAAGAATAAGAAACTGTCACAACAGGCAGTAGCCCCCACTCACACACCCCTTCATGGCAGACTCCCTGTACCTGCTCAGACACCCTCCTCCTCCACACACACAAAACAGTAACTTGCCCTTCCTCACAATGCATTCCAATCCTCTTGATACCTCCATCCTCCTCTACCCTGATATAGGTAACACATCCCTAACAGCATCATTTGATGAATGCAGCTGTGTGGACAGAAGGGTTCCAATGTCGCAGACCCTCCAGAAATATAATCCCCGATTCTGGAGAAGTGGTAAGGGGTTGGGGGGATGAAAGCTTCATAGGGATGAGGTTGAAAGGTCTCATGAATGAACCTGCCACCAACACCAGTATGAAGGAACTCAAGAGTATCAACGATGATGTCCCCAAGTGAGAGATGTACTGGAACTACAATTTGTGGAGAGATGCAGGGACGACCTAGGGTGGCCTCTCCCACCAGACCTATGTCCTAGAGTTTCTTGACTTAAGCAGGCACTGACTTGGTAAGTTCCCTGGCGCAGCACAATAGAGACCCAGATGAGATTCCAGCACCTTCTCTTCCGCTGATAGCTTGATTTGGTTGAGCTGCATAGCCTCCACTGGTTCTAGTCTCTGCTCTGGAGGTGATCGGGGTTCCACTGGTCACTGGAAATTCAGGACAAGATAAATAGGGTGGAGAGCCTAGACCCTCTTCCAAGCTCTCTCTTGGAACCTAAAATCCGGACCAAAGCACCAGTACTTTCATTTCCTACCAGCTGGCTAAACTGGAACAGAAGGATAATATAAAGCACCAAAGGGGAGAGTGTGTGTGTGTGTGGAGGGGGGGGGGGGATTGGTGGTGTGAGAAGGGCTGAACAGTGAGCTGGGTCTTGGTAGCAAAAGAGGAGTTTGGAAGGTAAGAAGAAAGCAGGGGCATGTGAGGGGATCAGCTTAGAGGAGAGAAAAGGGATTGGAGGAGTGATCAGTGGGAAAAGAGTGGTGAGCAGCAAAGGATCTAATGAAATCCAAGAAGATATAAAACAATTAAGTATATAAAATACACTAAAAAGAATCAAACCCACTGCCTTGAGCTACCAATGAAAAGGTGTGAGCTAAATCTAAATAAGTTGTTAAATACTTAAGTTATATAAAATGTATTAAAATGTTAATATGAACACTTTTCAGCAAAACACCTGCATTAAGGGAAAAACATGTATAAAAACATATTTATAAAGAAATCAAAGTGGAGTAGACAGATGTCACAACAAGTACTTAATAAGCTGTTCATGAACTTCTCCAGGTGATGAATGTTTTATGGAGATTGGAAAAAACAAAGATGCAGTTCTGCTAAGGATCCGTCCACTCAAATATCTTTGGTGTTAAAAAGTGCCAAAGCCTGCACCAGGGCATTAAATCTTTTTGCAAGGGTTTCTTAACCCAGTCTTCAAGATACACAACCAGTTTGGCTTTCAGGATATCAACAATGAATATGCATGTGATAGATTTGAATGCATTACCTCTGAGGTATGCAAATCTCTCTCATGCATATTCACTGTGGATATTCTGAAAACGTGACTGGCTAGGTGTGTGTCCCAAAGACTGGATTGAGAACCCGTCTTAATGGATATCATTGAAGTGGTACATGAATATCTGATGAACACAATGGCACAGAATAGGCAAAGACTCATCCATTTGATCTGCAGAGTCTCCGAGCTGCATACCAATCCTCCGCTTAGATCAGTGGTTCTCAACCCTGTCCTGGGGACCCCCCCAGCCAGTCGGGTTTTCATGATATCCACAATGAATATGCATGAGAGAAAATTTGCATACACTGCCTCCATAGCATGCAAATTTTCTCTCATGCATATTCATTGTGGATATCATGAAAACCCGACTGGCTAGTGGGGTCCCCAGGACAGGGTTGAGAACCACTGGCTTAGATCATACCTCAGAAATTTTGGAGGTGTGATCCGCTTTGAAGTGCCTGAAAATCAGCGTATAAATAAAATAATGCTTAGTAATTTATTTTTATTTTATTTAAAAGTATTTATTACCTGCCCCTCCAACTATTTCGGGGTGGGGATTCAATGCAAAAAAGTGCAGTCATGCATTTAGGGTGCAGAAATCTGAAGGAGAGGCCATCTTATGTGTACAAACCAGAAGTTAGTGAAAGAGCATGATAAGGTGTCTTCCACAGCCTGAGAGATGCTGGAGGCAATAATGCCTCTATACAACTCATTGGTGAGACTTTACCTAAAATACTGTGTTCATTTCTAGAGGCCATAACTCTGAAAGGACCAATAAAAAAAATAAATACAACTTAAAAAGTGCCAAAAAATCTAATTAGAGCTATTTAGGGATTTTTAATGGAAAAAAATTGAAAGAAAAACGAAAATTAGCTTCTAGAGGTCTGAAGGAGTAAAGAAATGCATCCAGTAGTCTCAACAAACAAAAATTAACTGAGATGAACTGCAGAGCCATGGCAGAGCATGAACTCTCTCTCATAGGTAGGGTCAGGTCTTTTGTATTTTACAGAAAGTTCTGAAAGAACCTGTCCATTTGGCACTAGTCATATGACCCAAACTGTTGGTCTTCAAAGAAATCCACCGAACAAACATTATCCTATTTGTCCAACTGCCTTTCAGAGCACGGGACCAAACACTGAATATCTCTGCTTCACAGATGAGCTTGACACAGAAATGCAAAGATCTCCCGGGATCAAGACTGAGAAAGGTTAGCCATTTTTCTGGGATGTTTAGATACAGTGGATCCTGCCTGAAGACAAGAAAATAGACTAAATGACTTAGTGAAAACCCATCCAAGTTTTATCTTTCCACAATTCTACCCTAGACCTTGCAATTTTAATGAACAGTTTGTAGTTAGTCTTTGCTACTATTGGTAAGTCAAATATTTGACTTACAATAGTAATCCTACAAGCAATAATCTTCTCCAAGTTAGACTATTGCAATTCTTTATTATTAGGTACCCCATCAACACATACCAAACCGCTACAAATGGTTCAAAATACGGCAGCTAGAATTCTAACAAATACAAGGAGAAGAGAGCACATCACCCCGATCCTTAAAGATTTACACTGGCTGCCAATCCATTTCAGAATTCTTTATAAGTCAATCACCATAATCTATAAATCCATCCAACAAATCGCTCCTCTCAACCTACAAATCCCTTTCATAAAGCATACTTCCTCCAGACCCATAAGAGAGTACTACAAAGAGTCTCTGCAGGTACCACCTTCCAAAACTTCCCTCCATATAACTTATAGAGATAGGGCTTTCTCCACAGCAGGACCCACTCTTTGGAATTCCATACCAACGGAACTTAGACAAGAACCCTGCTTATTGACATTTAGAAAAAGACTCAAAACATGGCTTTTCAAACAAGCCTTCCCAGACTCAGACTAAAAACAATTCTCTCCGATATTCAAATTCCAAGCAACAATTCTCTTTTATAACCATCCTGATAATCTTCCCCTACACTTTATAAACATCCAGAATCTTCATTACTTATGTTTTCTTCCTCATTGTTAAAAACTGCATTTTTGAACTGAACAATTCATTGTAAATCATTCACTTCCATCTTTGGAAACTTAACCATTCTACAGGTTAATACAACATGTTAAAGTTCCTATCTTTTCTTCTTCTTACTCCTAGTTGTACGTATCCTTGTTTATTGTAACTGTATTTATAATATGTATATTACATATTTGGTTCTATGTTCCAGTTATTACCCCATTGTTTACTGTAAACCAGCTTGATGTGATGTTATCACGAATGCCGGTATAGAAAAAAAAAAAAAAAATCAAAATAAATATTGAGCAATCTAAATACAAGACACGATCTCTTTCCTGATCTGCACATCATTTTCTCATAATCCAGCAACACTTCAAATAAAAACCGTTTCTAGGACTGCACCCAAACTGTGGGGGTCGGCGGCAGAAAGGGTACAGACACACACTTGCTCACCTTTACTGATCATATACGGTAGTTTTGTAACAATTATATTCATTAACCATTCTTCAGTGCCTCAAAACCCTTCTGGTTTTTTACATCTGAGCACCGGCCTGTTGTCGACTTAAGATCCTCATTAGCCTAGTTTTCCTAGAAACATTGAACACAATCTTCCACATAATTTACTATCCTTGAAAACCTTTAGCTATCTCCTCTTACTCTGCTGCCATGATATTTACAACAACGTTTACTTTACTATTGTTTGTTTTCCCTCTAGGGCTTCCCTCTTGTATCCATTTCAAACAGTTTTCCAGTAACGAATTGCGGAATATAAGCACCTGTAAATAAGTACACCATTTCCTGCACAAGAAATGAATATTAAGAAAAATCATTAAAACATTTTTAAACATTCTGATACCAGAGGCACTAAAGCATTATTTATTTTATTTATTTATTTAAGGATTTTTATATACCGGGGTCCGTAAGAAACATCACCTCGGTTTATGAAAGCATCTGCAATTGTAAGTCATTTGTAAAAGTTACTGCACACGCTTAGCAACTTTTCCATACCATTCTACCAGGCAAAACTTTCAACAGCATACAAGTTCTATTCAAGGAATCATGACAAGCCATTCCTACATCTAGGTAGGATCAAATGTTGACCAAGCTGCACAAATACTAAAAAATATAATTGCAAATATCCAGAAAACCTATGTGTAACACCTTACCATGGAGTAAAGAGGACATTCATTTGCTCATATGTAATGGTAGGCTCTTTTGGAGTCTCTGAAATCTTATCGCCTCACAGGCCCCCAAAGTATTCTCTTCTGTCTAAGTATCAAGTATGGCACATTTGTATCCATTCATATTTGTAATACACTACCAGTATATTAGCTATACACGACCAGTCCAAATTTTCAGAAATTCCAGTTTTACGAAATATCATTGCTGCAAATCAATGGTCAAATATCAGCATTTCGTCAGGCTTGGTATTCCCAACATTTCGATATCTGAAATTGCCCATGATTTAGTTCTGAATTATCTAACTTTGCAAAAACTGAAAACTCATCTCACCTAGTGCTCGATTTCTTTACAGAGAGCGTAATGGATGCATGGAACAGCCTCCCCATGGAGGTGGTGGAGACAAAAGACAATATTTGAATTCAAAAAAGCGTGGGATAAACAGAGGATCTCTGAAGGAGTGGCAAGGATTGTAAAGATGAACAGTTGGTGTGGATGAGTAGACTAGATGGGCCATATGATCTTTTTCTGCCCTGTTTTACTATGTTGAGAAGAGAGCCAAGATCACAAAAAAATCTCCAATAGCAAGAAACTGATGCAGTCTCTTCTCTACACCAGCAGAAGTAAGCTGCAGAAAAGGCTTCTAAACAGATCCCCAGCAAATCACAGAAAAGGTCCATCAGTTCAAGGAAAAGCAAAACAAGAGACATATGACCAAGGCTCTAAACCTTTGCAGTATCTGAAAGAAAAAGAAGTGATCCACATACTTGCTGACAATCAGACTACAGTAATAAAAAGTGAACCCACTAAAAGCAGGATAGATGACAACATGTTGCTTACTCCTTCAGTCTCTCTCAGTAAAACACTGCTGAATGTGTCTTTATTGAACCCACAACAGGCTGAGTATTACTGCCTTAGGAGATGATTTTTTTTTTTTAAAGATACAACAGTTTAAGACTACAGAAAGCAGTTCTACCTTGCCAAAGGCATTGAAACTAAGGGTGCAAGGCTTACATTATATACAAGCCAATTTTCTAGACCCTCACAATAAAGATTTTTCCAATTCTCCTGTATCTTGCAGCAGTTCATACATTCAAAAACATTACAGAAATGTTAAGCAGTAGCAAATATAGACAAAGTACTTAGGTCAGGACTATGGAAGAAAGGTATACAAGTTGCACACAGGGTGCCAACTACACACAGAATGAGTAATTAATCTGATGCGTAAAACTGGTAAGTAGCTCAAGATATATACAGCTGTGCTCGTAAGTTAACAAAGCCCTGGCAGAATTTGTAAGATCTGTAGCATTTTAAGAAAACATGTCATTTTTAATGTTTATTATTAAACTACTATACATCACAGAATAGCACAGTCATTTATTTATTTAGTTATTTTATATCCCGTCGTATCAAGTGAAGATCACAACAGTTTACAAAAGTAACATTCATCTTTGGGTCATTACATAAATTGGTGTGACAATTGGTAAAACACATACATTGGTACTATACAATTTAGTATCAAATGAACATTGACATGAAACATATTTGGTAAGATATATACTTTGCAGCACACAGTTCTTTTTCTTCTCAACTGAGAAGGGGTACAGGGGTTAATATGGTTGGGAATCTTAAGTAATTTACATGTTCACAAGGAGTAGTCAAAAACTACTTAGTTCTCTCATTGCTTGGTATTTTTTTTATTGTTAATATTGTTGCTTCTTCAGTCAGCATTTAAGTTAGATTATAAGTGTTTTTATTCACATCTGAATGTCTTTCTGGGATCAATCAAATTGTCTCCAGTAGAGTGTTCCATAGTTTAGGTCCTGCTATGGAGAACCTTCGATCATTTATTTCATTTAGGTGTGCGCTCCGGAATGTAGGTAGAGTTAATAGTCTTTTGTTTTGTGACTTGAGGGTTCGTTGCAGTGTATATGTTTGAAGCCTCATGCCAATTAACCCTGGATTATCATTGTGGATTATATTAAAGATTAAGGTTAAAACTTTGAAATAGATTCAGTATTGTATCGGCAGCCAGTGCAGTGCTATAAGCGAGGGTGTGATGTAATCAAATTTCCTGGTTCCAATCAAGAGTCTTGCCGCTGCATTTTGTAGTAGTTGCAGTGTTTTTGTTTTTTTTTAATAGATTGCTTGAGAGTCCTAGTAGTAGGGAGTTACAGTAATCTATATTTGAGAAAATTATAGACTGTACAGAAATTTTCAGTAGTTAGTAATGGTTTCAGTCTTTATAGGATGCACATCCTGCTGTGATTTTGTGTCAATTCATAGTAACATTTTCATCTATCTGGATTCCTAAGTCCCTGACTTGATCCGATGACGAGAAATTAAAATTACCAAGGTTTATAAACTGAGGATTAACTATGGAGGGGTTTTTCCTTAAGCAGATGACTTCAGTTTGTTTTGTGTTTAGAGTTAGTTTTAGATTAGAGAGTTCTTGTATTGCTTCATGTGTTTTGAGAGTGTTGATGCAGTGTTTTCAAATGATGATTCAAATGGAAGGTAGAACTGAATGTCGTCAGTGTATAAGAAGGCTAATCCTAGATCAGTCAGTAATTTACATAGTGGGTGCACGTATATGTTGAATAGGGTTGCAGATAGTGATAATCCCTGAGAGACACCTGTATTGATGAGGAAGTAGTCAGATAGCAAATGCTGCTTACCTGTAACAGGTGTTCTTACAGGACAGCAGGATGTTAGCCCTCACATATGGGTGACATCACAGGATGGAGCCCAATCACAGAAAACTTCTGTCAAAGTTTCCAGAACTTTCACTGGCCCCTACTGGGCATGCCCAGCATGGCACTAACCCTGCAGCCAGCAGGGTCCCCCTTCAGTCTTATTTGAAAGCTACATGCAGTGCCGAAAAATAAAATTATAAAACATTACGAACCCAACACCGCGGGGTGGCGGGCGGGTTTCATGAGGACTAACATCCTGCTGTCCTGTGAGAACACCTGTTATAGGTAAGCAACATTTGCATTCTCACAGGACAAGCAGGATGGTAGTCCTCACATATGGGTGAGTACCGAGCTGAGGATGTCCGAACCTGCACCAAATGTACCCAAAGGCGTGCAACAGGCACAACAACTGGGGTGGAATTTGGGAGAGAGCATCCTGAACCCCCACCGGGCAGGCGGAAGGGTGTAGGTACGTCACGTTGGAAATAGGTTACGAAGGACAGACTGGCCGAATATGGAATCTTGTCTTCCGGCTTTGTCCAAGCAATAGTGGGCTGCAAAGGTGTGGAGAGAACTACAGGTTGCAACCCTGCAAATGTCAGGAAGCGGCACCGATCGCAGGTGTGCTACTGAAGTTGCCATGGCCCTCACAGAGTGTGCTTTAACACAGTCTTGAAAAGGAACGCCGGCTTGCTGATAGCAAAAGGATATCCAGTCCGCCAACCAGGAGGAGAGAGTCTGCTTACCCACAGCCTTCCCTAACTTGTTAGGGTGGAAAGAGAACAATTGAGTGCTTTCCCTGTGGGCAGCTGTACGGTCTAGGTAAAACGCTAGAGCCCGTTTACAGTCAAGGGTATGCAGAGCCTGTTTTCCTGGGCTGGTATGGAGCCTGGGAAAAAAGGTAGGTAGTATGATGGATTGATTGAGATGAAACTCCGAAAACTACCTTAGGTAGGAATTTAGGGTGATTGCGGAGTACTGCCTGGTCCTGCAGAAGTTTAGTGTAAGGCGGATATGTAACTAGGGCCTGCAATTCACTAACTCTGCGAGCTGAAGTGATAGCCAAAAGGAAAATCACTTTCCATGTAAGATATCGAAGGTCACAGAAGTGAAGAGGCTCGAATGGTGGTTTCATGAGCCGACCCGAAACCAGATTAAGGTCCCAAGAAAGGGCCGGAGGACATAGTGGAGGCTTGATGTGGAGCAAGCCCTTCAAAAAACGTGTTACAAGAGGTTGTACTGAAATAGGGACATCCCCGACACCTTTACGGAAGGCGGCTATCGCACTCACATGCATTCTGATGGAAGATGTCTTAAGACCTGACTGACAGATGCCAGAAATAGTCCAGAAACTTTGGGATAGGACAGGAAAAGGGGTCAAGGGACTGAGAAGAGCACCATGACGTGAACCTTTTCCATTTGTAAGAGTAAGCTTTTTTCGTGGAAGGCTTCCGTGAAGCAATTAAGACACGGGAAACTGGTTCAGAAAGGTTAAGTGGCTGAAGGATTAACCTTTCAACATCCATGCCGTGAGGGACAAGGCATGAAGATTGGGATGGCTTAGGCACCCGTAGTTTTGAGTGATCAGACGCGGGTCCTTCCCCAAGGGAATGTGCCTGCAGATGGAGAGATCCTGAAGTATTGGAAACCACACTTGGCGTGGCCAGTGAGGCGCTATCAGGATCATGGTTCCCTTGTCCTGACGTAACTTCAGGAGAGTCTTCGAGAGAAGAGGAAGTGGAGGGAATGCAAAGAGCAGACCGGTTGCCCATGAGAGGGACAATGCGTCTCTGGGTTGAGAGTGTTTGCTGCGAATGAGAGAGCAATAGTTCTCCACTTTGCGGTTTTGTGGGGATACAAAGTGGTCAATCCGAGGATATACCTATTGTTGGAAGATGGAGTTCACGAGGGGTTGAGAGACCACTCGTGCGGTTGAAAGACTCGACTCAGCTTGTCTGCCAGCACATTGTCCACTCCCAGCAAGTAGGTGGCCCTGAGGTACATCGAATGGGAGAGAGCTTCCGCCCATATCTGCGCAGCTTCCAGACAGAGAAGGAAGGAGCCTGTGCCTCCCTGTTTGTTTATGTACCACATGGCCACCTGGTTGTCCGTCTGAATCAGGATGACCTGATTTGAGAGGTGATCCTGAAAAGCTCTGAGAGCATATCTGATTGCTCGAAGCTCCAGGAAATTTATTTGGTGTTTGGCTTCCTCTGGAGACCAAGAGCCTTGTGTTTGCAGATCTGCTACGTGGGCTCCCCACACGAGGTTGGAAGCGTCGGTGGTGAGAATGATTTGAGGATTTGGAACCTGGAAGGGCAATCCCTGGAGGAGATTGATCTGATTTTTCCACCAGGCAAGAGACAGATGGAGTGAGTCGGTGACGTGGACAATGGCCAACAGAGGCTGAATAGCCTGAGTCCATTGAGACCTCAGAATCCAGTGCATGAGCCTCATGGCCAAGCGGGCCATTGGTGTGACATGGACTGAGGATGCCATGTGTCCCAGGAGGACGAGAAATTGGCGTGCAGTCGCAGAGTGCTGAGACTGCAGTTGATGAGCAAGAGACACAAGAGTTAGTGCTCGTTGTCGATGCAGGAAAGCCTTTGCCTGCAAGGTGTCCAAGTCTGCCCCAATGAACGACAAGGTTTGAGATGGGACTAAGTAGGATTTGTCGTAATTGATGAGAAATCCTAACGAAATTAGAGTGTGTAGGGTCAAACTGAGGGACGACAGAGCAGCTTGCTGAGTGGGAGCCCTGATTAACCAGTCATCCAGATAGGAGTAGACGTGAACACCTTGTGTCCTGAGGAATGCTGCGATGACTACGAGGCATTTTGTAAAGACTCGTGATGCAGACGCTAGGCTGAATGGAAGCACTCTGTATTGATAGTGCTTGGGGCCCACTAGGAACCTCAGGTACTTGCAATGGGCTGGACTTATCGCAATATGGGTGTATGCATCCTGGAGGTCCAGAGAGCAGAGCCAGTCTCCTCTTTGTAGATGAGGTAGAAGTGATCCCAAGGTGACCATCTTGAACTTTTCTCACTGGAGGTACTTGTTGAGGGCCCGTAGGTCCAGAATAGGACGAATGCCTCCCGATTTTTTGGGGATTAGAAAGTACCGGGAATAGAACCCTAGGCCTTGCTGAGAGTATGGAACAGGTTCTATTGCTCTTGACTGGAGAAGGAGGGAAACCTCTTGATCCAGAAGAATGGAATGGTCGGACGTTCTCCACATCTGCAGAGGTGGGGAGTCCGGTGGCAGGACGAGAAAGTTCAGATGGTAACCCTGAGCAATGATTGCCAATACCCATTGGTTGGATGTGATTGAGTGCCACATGTTGTGGAAGTGGCACAATCGACCTCCCACTGGTATGTGTGACGGAGGAATTTGGCTGCTGCTCTTTAAGTGGAAGTCAAAAACCTGAAGCAGGTCCTGGTTGAGGAGCTGCTTGTGGTTTTTGTTTAAGGGCTTGACAAGACTGCGGTTTTTGATAAGGTCTCGTGTCGCGGGATCTGGTTGGTGGCGGGTAAGACTTCTTAGAGTCCTTTCTGAAGGGCTGTTTTGAGGAGAAGTCAGAAGGCATCGAAGAGAGTTGTCTTAGGGTCTCATGATGGTCCTTTAATTCTGCCACCGTCCGTTGAATCTGTTCGCCAAACAGATTATCTCTGATACATGGCAGGTCGGATAACCGGTCTTGTACTTCTGGGCGAAGGTCAGAAGACTTGAGCCAGGCCCACCATCTCGACAAAATAGCAGCTGCAGACACTCTGGTAGACGTGTCAAATATGTCATAAGATGTTCTAATCTCATGCTTTCCTGCCTCAAAACCCTTGTTTACTAGGGTTTGTAATTGTTCTTGAAATTACTGAGGCAGAGAGTCTGAGAAGTCCTGTATCTGCTTAAAAATGACCCTGTTATATTGGGTCATATAAAGCTGATAGGCGGCAATCCGGGAGATGAGCATGGCCCCTTGGAATACATGGCCCCTTGGAATACTCGGAATATCTAGGAACTTCTGTTCCTTTCCAGGAGGAACAGACAAGTGAGGCTTTGACCTCTTCACCCTCTTTTATGCAGACTCTACCACGACAGAGTGGTGATCAAGTTGTGATTTTTGAAAACCTGGGGCTGACTGCACCAAATAGGTAGTATCAGCTTTCCTGTGCACTGGAGCAATTGATCCAGGATGTTCCCAGTTCTTCTTGAGGAGATCGAGAAGGACCTGATGGATGGGAATTGGGGTGATTACCTTAGGGGCATCCAGGAATTGGAGCAACTCCATCATCTGGTGCTTATCATCCTGTTCTGTCTGTAACTGAAAGGGAACCAATTCAGACATTTCCTTCACAAAGTTTATAAAGGAGAGGTACTCTGGAGGAGAACACTTCCTACTTTCAGTGGGTGAAGGTGCTGAAGGTAAATCGGTGTCTGTTGAGGTATCATCACCCCAGGTATCATAAGGATCAGCACCCGTCCCTCTAGGAAGTAGAGGGGGGCAGGGTGGTTTGATACCTGAAGGTCTCGGTCTAGGCTCCGAAGGAATCAGAGGAAGTATCGGAGGCACCGATGATGGGATCAAAGACACCGGTGCAGGCATAGAGGGCATAAATGGATGACTCGGTGGTGCCAACGGACGTATCTGCACCAATGGATGTGTCAGTGGCGAGGGACATAATGGTATTGATGGCTGAGGCAGAACTCCCGATGGAGGGATGCGAAACGGTGTTTCTCCTCCCGATATGATGCTGTCAGTGGCGAGGGCATCGGAACCATCGGAGACCCTGGATCCATCGGTGGAAAAGCGGCCATTAGCGCTTCCATCCTGGATAGCAGCGGTGCCAGTGCTGCTGGAATAGGGTCGGTGCTCGGTTCCGCTATCTGTGCCGGAGGAACCTGGAGTCATTGCATCGCCTTGTCGATGGCCTCCTGAACCATCCGGTCCAGGTCTTCTTGAAGACCTGGAGCAAGCAGCCCCGGCTCTGGAACAGAAGAAGGAGGCAGAGACATAGCCGGAGGGACCACCGTTAAAGGCGGAGTCGCGGCTCCCGATCCCCGATCAGGTGAGGGTTGCCTCAGTGACCTGGTCGCAGGAATGGTTTTCTTCGAAAGCGGCTCGGATGATGGCGAGGTCGATGATTTCGCTCCCTCGATGGTTCAAGTCTTACTGTGTCAATGGCGATGTTTCTCCCTGTGATCCCCTCGAACTTGAGGGGGAGTAGAAGGTGTCTATGGCCGAGAAGTCGTCGATGCCAGTCTGTCACCGGTCGGTGGTCGATGCTGGCACGAAGTTGACGGTGCCGGTTCTGACGACATCGATGCAATGGACGGAGTTGGGGTTTGAGCACGGAAGAGAAGTTCCATCTTCTCCATTCTAGCCTTGCGACCCCTTAGGTGTCATTAAGGCACATTTGGTGCAGGTCAAGACATCGTGCTCGTGTCCTAGACACATTACACAGACTTTATGGGGGTCTGTGATAGACATGGTGCGGGTACAGTCTGGGCACCGACGAAACCCCGACACCATGGCCATGGAAAAAAATCGAGCCGCGGTACGGTCTATGGCCAAACCAGACTGTAATCGATGGGAAACAACTTACCGGAGTACCATGGACTGAGAAAAGTTAGAGGAGGGAACCCTGTGGGGCAATTTAACTTTCAGTAATTCTGTGAGGAAAATTCCCGTCAGGAATCTCTGTAGAGCTCCTTTACCGCGAGGCTACTGCTGCACGGAAAAAAGAAGACTGAAGGGGGACCTCTGCTGGCTGCAGGGTTAGTGCCATGCTGGGCATGCCCAGTAGGGGCCAGTCAAAGTTCTGGAAACTTTGACAGAAGTTTTCCATGATTGGGCTCCATCCTGTGATGTCACCCATATGTGAGGACTACCATCCTGCTTGTCCTGTGAGAAATGCTGTTTCCTAATTTTACTTGGAATGGATAGGAATGAAGAGAACCATTTGTGTACTCTGCCACCAACTAAGGAAAATTCCAATTTTCCTTAGTTGGTGGCATAGAAGGGTGTGATCCACAGTGTAGAAGGCTGATGTTAGGTCTATCAGCACCAGAATACAGTATTCATTATTAAACCTGCATAGAACAGGGTCGATTAATGATAAGAGTAAGGTCTCAGTTGAGCTATTTTTTCTGAACCTAAATTAGTTTAGATGTAGAATGTCATGGTCTTCTAAGTGGTTTTGCAGTTGGTATAATACTGTTTTGTTTTGTTTGTTTGAGGACTTGAGAGAGGAAAGATAGATTGGATATTAGGCGTTAATTGTCCCAAACATCAGTTCTACCAGATTTATTTTTAAGGATTAGTTTTATTATTGCTCGTTTAGCCCCATCTGGGATCAGACCTTCTGAGAGCAAAAGATTGATAATGGTTATTGTTGGGGTGATTACACTGTTTACCAGTTTCAAAGAATTTGCTGGGATTGGGTCAAGACGATGTGTTGCAGGCTTAATTTTTGATATGATTTGACTGACTTCAATTTTAGTTACTCTTATCAAATGTGGTCCAATTGGCTTGTTCACAATTTTCATCTGGTTCTTCTGTTTATGTGCTGTTGGTAAATTGTATTTTTAGTTTATTGATTTTATCTAGTATGGAGGGTATATATTCATTGCAGGCGTTCTTTGAGAAGTTGAGATTGGTTGTGACAGAAGAGGATGGATCTTTGATTAGGTTTTTTTTACAACTTTGAAGATTAATTTGGAGTTGAATAAGACTCCGTGAATCTGTTTGGTGTAATTTTTTTTTTTTGCTTTAGTTATTAATTGACGATATTTTGCTAGGAGGGATCTGTATTTTCCTAATGAGTCTGTGGTTGGGCGTTTTCGCCATTGTTTTTCGTGTTTTCTCAGTGGAAGTTTAGTTCGTCTTAACTCATCATTGTTCCATGGCTTCTTCTGTTTAGTTAAGTTTTGTTCATTTTGCAGGATTTTTGTCTGGACAGTGCTTAAATTGTCAGCAATTCCATTGATTATTTTACCCCAGGAGACAAATGCTGAAGAAGCATTTTCTTGATTAAAATCAAAAAGTTTGTTTTTACTTGCTTCTGCTAATACATTTGATTTTATCTTTCTTCTGAATGTGAAAGATTGATTTTTATTTGAATTTTTGTTCATTAGGTTGAGTAAGGTTATTTTTGCTTTAATTAGTTGGTGGTTGGACCTGCTTTATGAGTGGGATTAACAAATTATGACAATCCCATTGCTTCCATAGTTTCTAGAAGGGTTTCACAGGCTTTGGTTTTTAAGCAAACCATAGCAATAAAAGAAATAATAAAATGGTCCTGTTCAAAAGTTGCATACCCTTAGTTCTTAATATCATGTATTGCCCCCTTTTGCATCAATGAAGGTTTGCAGTCTTTTGTGATAATTTTGAATGAGGCCCTTTATTTTCTCATGTGGAAAGGCTACCCATTCCTCTTGGCAAGAAGCCTTCATTTCCTGTAAATTCATTTGTTGTCTAACATTAACTGCATGCTTGAGTTCTCCCCAAAGTGGCTCACTGATGTTGAGGTCAAAAGGTTGTGATGGCCACTCTAGAACCTTCACTTCTGCTGCAGCCACTGAAGGTCAACTTGGCCTTATGTTTTAGATCATTATCATGTTGGAAAGTCCAAGTGCCCTCCATGTGCAGCTTCCAGACTGAATGCAAATTCTTCACCAATATATTCAGATAAGATGCTGCATTCATACTGCCATCAATTTTGGTTAAATTCCCTGTATCACTGTAGCTCACAATACCCCCCTCCCCTGCCCCCCTTCCCCTGCAAAACAAAACAACAAAAAACAGCAGAGATCCACCTCCATGTTTCTCGGTAGGTATAGTTTGCTTCTATTCATAGCGTTTATAGTTGTGACGAAGTTCAGTTTTGGTCTCTTTGCTCCAAATTATTTTGTTCTAGAACTTTTGAGGCTTCTCTAGGTGCTGTTTGGCATACTGTTAGCGAGCTGTTTTGTGGCAATGGTGCAGGAATGGCTTTTTTCTGTTAATTCTACCATGTTGTTCAAGTATCTCCTTATTGAGCATGCTGAAACACCCACACCACTTTGTTTCAGAGAAGCCTGTATTTCAGTAGAAATTGCTTCTGGATTTTTCTTTGCATCCCAACAAATTTTCCTGGCAGTGGTGTATGAAATCTTTCGTGGTCTACCTTGGTAATAACAGAACCCATAATTTTCCACTTCTTGATCAGAGTTTGAACAGTACTAATTGGCATTTTCAAATCTTTGGATAGTTTTTTATATCCTTATTTCTGCTCGCAGATCCTTTGACAGTTTTTTTGCTCTCCTCATGCTTCAGTAGCCAAAGTCAGGGCAACCCTGGAGGAAATGCACAATGGTTTTTCAAGAACTAAGAAACTTTCTATTTATACACAGACACTAATTACAATCCAACAGGGCATAGGTGAGGATACCTACCCTTCACTGCCATCTCAACCTGTGTGTATATTATGAACCCAAACATTCAAGGGTATGCAAACTTTTGAACAGGGCCATTTTATTATTTCCCTTATTGCTATAGTTTGTTTAATGATTGTGCTGTTCTGTGATGCATAATAGTTTAATCTGAAACATTAAAAATAACAGAGATATTTTGTCCGATCACTCATGTTTTCTTAAAATGCTACACATCTTACAAATTCTGCCAGGGGTATGTAAACTTATAAACACAACTTTATAGACAAAAATAGATAGATGTATATATAATTCTTCTTAAAGGTCACTGGTGTAATTCTCCTTTTCCTGGGAAAGTACTTGCAATCCATACTCTCCCTTTACCATTCATCAAGCAAACACTATTTTCATCCAACTTTTTATATTCTCATTCCAGCTGGAGAAAACTGAGGGCAATTTCCAGCATGATTCATGAGAACTAGATGCTGTCTCTGGATACCATTTCAAAATAAATGGCTTTTGCTTCAGGAGTTATTCCCTCCTTTAATAAGAGGATAAATAAAGACAATGCTAGGCCTGATGGCTCAGCTTGGATGTGCATGTGTATGTCTCAGACCTTAACTATAGTGATCACTCTCTGCCATTTGCTCATATGGTTTACTGTATGAGAGCAGCAGTATATTCCACCACGATACAATCTTGCCCCCTGCTCTATTTTTTAAACATCTAGGAAGCCCAAACAAACATAATGCAACTTAAAAATATTTCAGTCTATCTAAAGCTTGAATGAAACATTTGCAATGCTTCATAAAATTGGTAGTAGACATTAATATGAGTCATCCTATGGTAATGCACTAAAGTATTTAGCAATCCACCTCCTGTGTGTCTGGGACATCAGGATAAGTATAATCAAAAGAATAACATCAGTCATTGAAGAGATGCATTCACTCTGATTATGCTTTTACTGAAACCTGGGGTCTGTGATTTATAACTGATACAGCAGATTCTTAAAGAACTAAAAAATGAAATAAATTCACTATTAGTAATTTCCAACCTATGATTAAAATTGTCCATTGTACCCGAAGACTGGAGGGTGGCCAATGTAACCTCGATTTTTAAAAAGGACTCCAGTGGTGATCCAGGAAACGATAGACCGGTGAGTGACTTGAGTGCCAGGAAAAATCATGGAAACTATTGTAAAGATCAAAATCATAGGACAGACATAGACATGGTTTAATGTGACACAGCCAGCATGGATTTATACAAGGGAAATCTTGCCTTCC
Source organism: Rhinatrema bivittatum (assembly GCF_901001135.1). Lineage (NCBI taxonomy): Eukaryota > Metazoa > Chordata > Amphibia > Gymnophiona > Rhinatrematidae > Rhinatrema > Rhinatrema bivittatum. Next base: position 27,740,959 of record NC_042623.1, on the reverse strand, counting down.
CAATTTGCTACATTTGTTTTAAGCAGTTAATAAACATGTGGATAAAGGTGACCTACGGATGTAGTGTATTTGGCTTTTCAGAAGGTATTTGACAAAGTGCCCTATAAGAGACTTATAAGAACATAAGAACATAAGAAAATGCCATACTGGGTCAGACCAAGGGTCCATCGAGCCCAGCATCCTGTTTCCAACAGTGGCCAATCCAGGCCATAAGAACCTGGCAAGTACCCAAAAACTAAGTCTATTCCATGTAACCATTGCTAATGGCAGTGGCTATTCTCTAAGTGAACTTAATAGCAGGTAATGGACTTCTCCTCCAAGAACTTATCCAATCCTTTTTTAAACACAGCTATACTAACTGCCCGAACCACATTCTCTGGCAACAAATTCCAGAGTTTAATTGTGCGTTGAGTAAAAAAGAACTTTCTCCGATTAGTTTTAAATGTGCCCCATGCTAACTTCATGGAGTGTCCCCTAGTCTTTCTACTATCCGAAAGAGTAAATAACCGATTCAAATCTACCCGTTCTAGACCTCTCATGATTTTAAACACCTCTATCATATCCCCCCTCAGTCGTCTCTTCTCCAAGCTGAAAAGTCCTAACCTCTTTAGTCTTTCCTCATAGGGGAGTTGTTCCATTCCCCTTATCATTTTGGTAGCCCTTCTCTGTACCTTCTCCATCGCAATTATATCTTTTTTGAGATGCGGCGACCAGAATTGTACACAGTATTCAAGGTGCGGTCTCACCATGGAGCGATACAGAGGCATTATGACATTTTCCGTTTTATTCATCATTCCTTTTCTAATAATTCCCAACATTCTGTTTGCTTTTTTGACTGCCGCAGCACACTGAACCGACGATTTCAATGTGTTATCCACTATGACACCTAGATCTCTTTCATGGGTTGTAGCACCTAATATGGAACCCAACATCGTGTAATTATAGCATGGGTTATTTTTCCCTATATGCATCACCTTGCACTTATCCACATTAAATTTCATCTGCCATTTGGATGCCCAATTTTCCAGTCTCACAAGGTCTTCCTGCAATTTATCACAATCTGCTTGTGATTTAACTACTCTGAACAATTTTGTGTCATCTGCAAATTTGATTATCTCACTAGTCTTATTTCTTTCCAGATCATTTATAAATATATTGAACAGTAAGGGTCCCAATACAGATCCCTGAGGCACTCCACTGTCCACTCCCTTCCACTGAGAAAATTGCCCATTTAATCCTACTCTCTGTTTCCTGTCTTTTAGCCAGTTTGCAATCCACGAAAGGACATCGCCACCTATCCCATGACTTTTTACTTTTCCTAGAAGCCTCTCATGAGGAACTTTGTCAAACGCCTTCTGAAAATCCAAGTATACTATATCTACCGGTTCACCTTTATCCACATGTTTATTAACTCCTTCAAAAAAGTGAAGCAGATTTGTGAGGCAAGACTTGCCCTGGGTAAAGCCATGCTGACTTTGTTCCATTAAACCATGTCTTTCTATATGTTCTGTGATTTTGATGTTTAGAACACTTTCCACTATTTTTCCTGGCACTGAAGTCAGGCTAACCGGTCTGTAGTTTCCCGGATCGCCCCTAGAGCCCTTTTTAAATATTGGGGTTACATTTGCTATCCTCCAGTCTTCAGGTACAATGGATGATTTTAATGAAAAGTTTCAAATTTTTACTAATAGGTCTGAAATTTCATTTTTTAGTTCCTTCAGAACTCTGGGGTGTATACCATCCGGTCCAGGTGATTTACTACTCTTCAGTTTGTCAATCAGGCCTACCACATCTTCTAGGTTCACCGTGATTTGATTCAGTCCATCTGAATCATTACCCATGAAAACCTTCTCCATTACGGGTACCTCCCCAACATCCTCTTCAGTAAACACCGAAGCAAAGAAATCATTTAATCTTTCCGCGATGGCCTTATCTTCTCTAAGTGCCCCTTTAACCCCTCGATCATCTAACGGTCCAACTGACTCCCTCACAGGCTTTCTGCTTCGGATATATTTAAAAAAGTTTTTACTGTGAGTTTTTGCCTCTACAGGCAACTTCTTTTCAAATTCTCTCTTAGCCTGTCTTATCAATGTCTTACATTTAACTTGCCAATGTTTATGCTTTATCCTATTTTCTTCTGTTGGATCCTTCTTCCAATTTTTGAATGAAGATCTTTTGGCTAAAATAGCTTCTTTCACCTCCCCTTTTAACCATACCGGTAATCGTTTTGCCTTCTTTCCACCTTTCTTAATGTGTGGAATACATCTGGACTGTGCTTCTAGAATGGTATTTTTTAACAATGACCACGCCTCTTGGACATTTTTTACTTTTGTAGCTGCTCCTTTCAGTTTTTTTCTAACAATTTTTCTCATTTTATCAAAGTTTCCCTTTTGAAAGTTTAGCACGAGAGCCTTGGATTTGCACACTGTTCCTTTTCCAGTCATTAAATCAAATTTGATCATATTATGATCACTATTGCCAAGCGGCCCCACCACCGTTACCTCTCTCACCAAGTCCTGTGCTCCACTGAGAATTAGATCTAAAATTGCTCCCTCTCTCGTCGGTTCCTGAACCAATTGTTCCATAAAGCTATCATTTATTCCATCCAGGAACGTTATCTCTCTAGCGTGACCCGATGATACATTTACCCAGTCTATATTGGGGTAATTGAAGTCTCCCATTATTACTGCACTACCAATTTGGTTAGCTTCCCTAATTTCTCTTAGCATTTCACTGTCCATCTCACCATCTTGACCAGGTGGACGGTAGTATACCCCTATCACTGTAGTCTTCCCTGATACACAAGGGATTTCTACCCATAAAGATTCAATTTTGTATTTAGTCTCATACAGGATGTTTATCCTGTTGGACTCTATGCCATCCCGGACATAAAGCGCCACACCTCCTCCCGACTGCTCCTCTCTGTCATTGCGATATAATTTGTACCCCGGTATAGCACTGTCCCATTGGTTATCCTCTTTCCACCATGTCTCTGAGATGCCAATTAAGTCTATGTCATCATTTACTGCTATAAATTCTAATTCTCCCATCTTACTTCTTAGACTTCTGGCATTAGCATACAAACATTTCAAAGTTTGTTTTTTGTTTGTATTTTTATTCTGCTTTTTAATTGATAGGGATAAGTTAGAATTTTTTAGCTCAGGTGAGTTTTTAGTTACAGGCACTTGGACTACTTTTCTAATTATTGGAACCTCACTGTCGGGATGCCCTAATTCTAATGCATCATTAGTATCCTTTAAAGATACATCTCTCCGAACCATGCGCTGCTGAGCGACTGTCGGCTTTCCCCTTTGTTCTAGTTTAAAAGCTGCTCTATCTCCTTTTTAAAGGTTAGCGACAGCAGTCTGGTTCCACCCTGGTTAAGGTGGAGCCCATCCCTTCGGAAGAGACTCCCCCCTTCCCCAAAAGGTTCCCCAGTTCCTAAGAAAATTAAAAAGTCACAGGTTAGGAGACAATGTCCTATTATGGACTGCAAACTGATTAAAAGAGAGCAAAGTAGGACTAAATTGTCAGTTTTCTTAGTGAAGAGTAAACAGTGGAGTGCCTCAGTGATCTGTACTGGGATCAGTGTTTTTTAAATATATTTCTAAATGATCTGGAAAGGAAAATAGTGTAAGGTGATCAAATTTGCAGACAAAATTATTCCAAGTTATTAAATCACAAGCGGCTTATGAAAAATTGAGACTGGAAGACTGGGATTCAAATGGCAGATGAAATTTAATGTATACAATTGCAAAGTGATGCACATGGGGAAAGAAACTCACACTGTAGTTACACAATGTTAGGTTCCATATTAGGAGTTACCACCTAGGAAAAGAAATTGGACGTCACAGTGTACAATACTTTGAAATCCTTCACTCATTTTGCAGTGGCAGTCAAAAAAGCAAACAATGTTAGGAATTATTAGGAAAGAAATGAAGAATAAAACGGGAAATGTCATAATGCCTCTGTATCACTTCATCATGAGGCCACACCTGGCGTACTTGGTGAAATTCTGGCCAATGCATCTCAAAAGAGATATAGTTGCATTGGAAAAAGTACAGAGAAGGGCGACCACAATCACAAAGGGGATGGAATGGCAACCAAAATGAAAAAGGAGATGGAACAACTCCCCTATGAGGAAGGGCTAAAGAAGTAAGAGCTGTTCAGCTTGAAAAACAGACAGCTGAGGGGGGATATAATAGAGGTCTATAAAATCATGAGTGGAATAGAAAGGGTAAATTTAAATCAGTTATTTATTCTTCAAAAAATACAGAGACTAGTGGCCACTCCATGAAGTTAGTAAGTAGCACATTTAAAACAAATTGGAGAAAATTCTCTTTCACTCAATGCACAATTAAATTCTAGAATTCATAGCCAGAGGGTGTGATTAAGGCATTTAGCATAGCTGGGTGAAGCTTTTGGCGAGACATCCTCCATCCTAGCATCTCTCATTTAACTACTCGGGCACCTCTAGGATAGAAGCTCTCCAGATAACAGGGAACTTATTTTCTCAAAGTAATGAGATAGCAAGTAAATCACATACCACCAGCTTCTTCCTTGGTCCTGTAGCATCCAGTTTCCCATTTCCCTCCCAACATTTTCCCTCCCAACATTATCCCAACATTATCCCAACATTATCCCAACATTTCCCTCCCAACATTCTCCCTGTTGATTGTAACTTTGACTTATTCCTACCTATTGTTTATCTTTCGCTCACTTGAATTTGTTACTCCTTTTTTATACCCTTGTTAAATGTAAACCGATCCGATATGGTTATTCACTATGAAGGTCGGTATAAAAAACTGTTAAATAAATAAATAAATAAATTTTGCCATACATCCTCCCCCTATAATTTTCTCTCATTCGTGTCATTTGTTTCCCCCTCCTTGCATATGTGCAATTTGTTTACCTTTCTAGACAGTCTGCCATCTTTCAAGAAATCAAAGCAAGTTCTATGATTCACCCATCCCCAAAGCATTATGCAGCAAAACCCTCTCAAAGTGGATTCCTAATTTTTCACTGAAAATAAATCAGTAGTAGATCCAAAGTCATTATTCACATTATTTCAGGCTTGCATTGGTGTGGTTCATATGAGAATTAGGGTTCTTTTACTTTCATAGGAACTGATGACACTTCTACGAAAATGGGCTGAACAATTCTAGAGAGACTCTCTTTAAAGCACGTGTTTTGCTCAACTGTTGTGTTATTTTATACTGCCTTTCAAAATGATTTCTAACAAAATGTAATAATTAAATACACCATAATAAATTACTCAAAATCAAATACATCAAACAAAATACAATGGAAGAAAACAAAATTCAGAAAGTGTTCATTTTGTTACTGTTCCCAGAAGAAGAGAGTATCAGCGTCCATATGATTGTGGTATGCATATAATTAAGACGGGCTGGCCCAGGGGTACTGCTATGTTAGCAGCACATTTTGTGCGCTATCAGATAAATGCTCATCAGAGATACAAATTAGCTCAATGGGTGATTCTGTCTCACCTTTTGATACCATCTGGCCTTGGGTTACTACAAATCCTACTTTATCAGAATTGGTTTGTACTCATTACACTCCAGAGCCCTAAAATATGCTGCATTCTTGAGACAGCCTCCTAAAATGCTAACAAGTTAATAGTGAAAGGTGAAAACCCTAAGTGATGGATTCTTAGAAAAAGTGCTGAAGAATGCATTTCTATAGATACAAAATCTAGAAAATTGACTAAAAGGCAAGATTATTAAAGTTAGCATTCTTTTTATCTCTTTTTTTTTTTTTTTTATTTCTCACTCTTCCCAGGGTATGAACAGGGCCCTCTTAGAAACTGCTTCACAAAATGAACGCTTTTTTTTTTATCAAAATCAGAAAGACACGTTACCCACTCATTCCACATTTCCATAACAAATGCACTTTTTTCCTCCAGTCAATATACTCCTATCAAGCAAAGTCCCGCCTCTCCTGGCTTCAAGTAACATATCAGTCCAGCCGAATTTGACAACTATTAGACATTACTGAATTTCTCAGAGTAAAGATGAAGAAGAAAGGGAGAGGGAGAAATCTGCATTCATTTGATGAACACAGACACAAGACCTTTATTTTCATCCAAATAATGTAAGACTATACCACTGAGCAAAGCAAACATTCTACTGGGGATACTTTAACATCTCTAGCTGTCTTCGTAGAGTGCTTGGCTGCATCTCTGGGTGCAAGTTAATTTCACCCATGGCGAATGTTTCTGCACAACCACAGAACTTTTCACCATCTGTTAGATAAAATTAGCATAATGACAGATTATCAAATCTGTTATATTTCACTTAGGCAGGATCCTGTCTTTTGGGGGGGGGGGGGGGGAGTGGAAGAGACACAGCAGCACAGCAATATCCTTCTGGGAATAGGGAAATACTTACCATACCTGAATGCAATCTGCTTTGAAGTGTCATGAAAGGTCGAATATAAATAAAAATTATTATAATCTCCACATATCACTGGCTCCTTGTTGTTTATCACTCCACCTGTTTCTAAGCCAGTCAACCACCTTGGAGTCCTTTATTAGGCTATTCAGGTTTTTTATGAGCCTTCTTCATCCAGTGCTCATCCCATTCTAATTCTTTGGTCACCCAATAAAATAAATTGATCAGAGTTATTAGACAATCTCCCTCTGGTAAAGCTATGCTGCCTTGGAACCTGCAATCCACTGTATTCAATATGCTTCACTATCCTTTTAGTACTGACTCCATTAATCATGCTTTTCCAACTAACAAAAGCTCAAAGCATGTCACATGTAAGTAATACATCAAAGTACATACATTTCAAAACAGAAAAAGACCACACAGTCTATCTAGTCTGCCCATCCACATCTAATTTAGCTTTACAATCCCCATCACTCCTTCAGATATATCCCCCTGTGCTTGTCCCATGCTTTCATGAATTCAAATAGTATCCTCGTCTCCACCACCTCCACTGGGAGGCCGTTCCTAGCATCCACCACCCTTTCGGTAAAGAAACATTTCCTTAGATTTCTCTTGAGTCTACCCCCCCCCCTCCCCCTTTTCATCCTTATCCCATGACCCCTCAATTCCCGAGCCTCCTCTTTTCCATTGAGAGAGGCCTGCCTCCTGTGCATGGATACCTTGGAGGTATTTAAATGCTGCTATCCTATCTCCCCTATCCCACTATTTTTTAGGGCAGGGATCCCCAAACCATGGCCCATATCCAGCCCTCAGAGCAATTTTTTTACAACCCACCAAATACTTTCCTGCCTGTGACCAAACCAGCCAATGAAACAAGGTTTACCCCCCCCCCCCCACACCACACACACACACACATGTATAGCAGCAGCAGAAGCCTGCAGTGCTAGGGGGTTTCCCAGCTTCTACCAGCAGAAGAGTAAGTCCTGTGCAAATTGAGGGGGATGGGAGTAAGAGTAGAGTGAGGGGGTGAAAACGGGAAGGAAAAACAATGAGTGTATTTTGGGGGGGGGGGTGCAAGTAGTAGAGTGTGTGCTATAGACATCACTCTTCCAGTGGATAAATACAGATGAGGAGGAAGGGGGAAGGCAGGCAGTAGGGTTTTTTCCAGGGATGGAGCAGAGTTTCCAACTTAATAGGGTGTCAATAAAAATACTCGTATCTGCCAAACCTCTGTAGGAGTCCTGAACCCTTACCCCAGCATTTCAGATCACTAAAAGGGCCAGTCTCCAAGTGAGACCCCGTCATACATCTCCCTCCAGCTTTGAGGGGACCCCCAATGCATGACCCTCTTAAGTGATGTGAAATGTCATACGCGGCTCTTCACTTAAAAAGTTTGGGGTCCCCTGTTCTAGCATATACTCCTTCATATGCTTTACAGTGAAGACCAATGAATGTTTTAGTAGACACCGTCTGAACCTACTCCATTCGGTTTATATCATTTTGAAGACGCAGCCTCCAGAAGTGTACCTAGTATTTCAAATGAGGTCTCACCAGGGACTTATACAGAAGTAATATCTCCTATTTTTTATGCTGACCATTCCTCTCCCTATGCACACCCAAGCATCTTTCTAGTTTTCCACCATCACTTTATCTACCTATTTGCCACCTTGAGATCATCAGATATGATCACTCTGCTCTTGTTTTGTGCATGGAAGAATTTTATTCTTTAGTCTATACTGTCCTCTTGGGTTTCTGCCACCCAAATGTATGATCCTGCAGTTTTTCTTATCTGCCAGACTCTAGACCATTCCTCAAGCTTCGTTAGATAACTCTATTACCTTTGTCACCTCCCAAGCAACCTGTTTCTAACTTGGCCAAGACACTTTAAGGTTGCAACAAAGGAGCAGGTAAAAGGCATAGAGAATCCAGAATTTAAAGTGGATAGGAGAAATGTCTGCAATAAGGAATAATAAGTAACAGTAAAGGAGGAGAGATGTGGGGAATTTAATATTTAAGGTGGCTAGGAGCAGTTCTGCTATCTAACATAGTTAAAATGACTCTACATATCAAATTAATTGCTACATATCAAATTAATTTACCTACCACTGATATCAGACTAACTGGCCTGTGGTTATCAGTATCCTTGCTATTTCTACTTTTATGAAGAGAAATGATAAATGTCCTATTCTAATTTGCTGGAACCATTTCTGTCTCCAAAGAGAGATTGAAGAAAATTGTCAATGTAACCACCAATACCTCAGAGCCCCCTTAATATTCAATCTAGTCCTATTTCCTTCTCCATTCTCTATTTCATACTTATACAAAATCTTTTCCCCATCCTGGCAGTGCCTCACTAATGTACACTTCCATCTTAAATTTAATATGCTTGACTCTGACCTTTGGGTGACCTGCCTTTGGTTCCTATGTTAAACCAATGCAACAGAGACTTCCTGAAGCAAAATCTAGACTAGAATCCCTCAGTCTCAGCTGAAACCCTACCTTTTCTTCAATTTCAGAGTCAGCAGTATGTATCTACCAGTTTACTATAGCAAACCTAAGATCCATATAAGTTAGCCACTTTAGCAACAACACAATTGGGGGCTATTGTACTAAGATGCGCCAAAGTTTACATGCTATTTGCGATTTTCGGTATATTATTTTTCTACCACCATTCATTTGCAAATAAGTCTGGTATGAAAATAGTTCACATAGCTTTTCTACTGGAAATTTTGCAAACACTAAGTACACCTCAATGAGCAATTGGCTATGCAAAGTCAATGCTGCATGTAGTTTTATTATGCACTAATAGTTAACGAGCTGCTTTGCACAGTTTTGCAACAACTCATCATTCATTTAAATAAAATTTCAAAAGCACAAAACTACTCAAAACTTTTGTTTACAAAGCTGAAAAACTTTGCAAAGTCTGTTTCACACACAAAGGAAAAACAGTACATGCTATTACAAATAATGCACACTATTTGCTATTTTTACATGTACAGTGGTCTTTAAAAGGGTTTCTCCACTTTGTGCATCAACCTCTAGGTGTTCCTCTGCCTGGACATTACAGCAATTCAAGACACTAAACCAGTTTTGTGGTCTTCTGTCTATAGTTATAGTAAGAGACATCCTACAACAGAAAATAAAACTGTCACAACCTTATTCCCCCGTTAACAGGATTTATAGCTAAAGCAAGTTGTAACCTCAGTACAATTCATTCAGTTCTTGAATGTTAAAATTAGTTTGATTCTAAAATATTTTCTGTTGTAGCCCTGCATCTTGGGGCATTTCCTTAACTACTAAAACCTTGACACTTCTTCATGCTGCCTTTTAGACACCAAAATAAGCACAAAAATCTCCAACAAGATATGCAATTTAAAAAATCTTCAAAATCTACACGAGCCTACATTCTAACCATACAGGTTATGGTTGCATGTCAGCTATCCTGCTTCCTCCTCCCATGTGTGCTCTGATCAGTGACTGCAACCAGTGGCCACTGTTTTAGGCTTTCAGCTCCTGTCATTGCTGCAGATCTAGAAACACTGTCATTCTTTGTGGAGATCTCCACTAATGTAGACTATAGCTGCTTTAACCTCCAGACAAATCACTGTCAGTCTGAAACTCTGTCAAGCTGTAGACATACACAGTGGATCAGTTCTCATTAGCCAAAACATTTCAGTCTTGCAAGGCCTGCTGCATTACACAAATCGAACCACTGAATATATAGTACAAACCGTCTCCAAGGCATAAACTCACTTCAGTGCAGGATTCACTCTCAATTTAATTAGAGTACTTAACTAAACAAAAAGATCTATTCTGAAGACTACACTCGACTGTGTGATGAAAAAATATGCACTCCTTCTCGTCTGAAGTTATTTAGTCTTTGGCCTTATGTTTCCTGAGTCCTGTAGGGTATGGATGTCTCACATGAATTCACTCAGGAGCATCCTTTTACCTATAAATTGCCCATTACTGAAGGGATGATCCCAACACTGAACAGAAAACAGTTCAGCTCGGCATCCCATTTTAGCAAGAAGTTCAGATCCTTCAAAAGGAAATGAAAACTCCCCCTCTTTTAATTAGTAATCATAAAAGTCATCATTTACAAGTGAGAACCTCTGACTGAGGGAGTTGCAGATCTTAGCTAGCAAAGCAAAATGAAAAACTTGAAACTGAGGTTTGCCAAAGCATCTGTTCTCCACAAGCTTCATCCCAGAGCAGGTGCTAAGAGCCTCGGCTCAGGGATGACCCCCAACTGTGATTGGACACGGAAATACCTCGGAGGCCAGAACCTGGAGTCTGAAGCAGAGGGACAGTATCTGTTTAGTGGCCCTTCCTCAGCTTTCGGATCTGTCTGACTCCCATAGAAAGGGACACCTTTGGCCTCCAAACTCTTTAAGGGGTCCAATGGTTTTGACCCACATGGTTCTGCTTTGAAGTACAATCATATAAAAAATGAATGTTATAGCCTTAGGGGCCGATGCAATAAATATGCGCAGAAAGCGGGCGGTGAACAGTCAGCCCCCGCTTTCTTAATGTGCTCCCAGGCAAGGGGGGCACATTGCAATATTTAAATTAGGGGGTCACGTTCGCAAGGAGAACCCGATCGGCATCGGCTGTCCGCAGAGTTAATCAGCATCTGTTTCCCTAAATGCCACACAGCTAGGGGATTCAGGAAACGGACGTTGAGCGCCCGTTTCCTGCACCCAACTGCCGGTGGGGGTTTTTTGGTTTTATTTTTAACTTTTTTTTTCACTTTATTTTGTTTTTCTCCTACTTAATATCGCAATGATATTAAGTAGGAGGCAGTACAGAAAAGCAGGGTTTTTTTTTTACTTTTCTGTACTAGTTTTAAGAGCTCTCAGCTATTAACATGTGCACCAGGCAGGCGTTAATTTGTGATCGCTAAATGTGCATCTTAGACGCACTTTTTGTTTTTTTTTTGCATCGGGAGTGAATGCCTAATAGGGATGTGAATCGTGTCCTCGATCGTCTTAACGATCGATTTCGGCTGGGAGGGGGAGGGAATCGTATTGTTGCCGTTTGGGGGGGTAAAATATCGTGAAAAATCGTGAAAAATCGTGAAAAATCGAAAAATCGAAAAATCGCATAACCGGCACATTAAAACCCCCTAAAACCCACCCGCGACCCTTTAAATTAAATCCCCCACCCTCCCGAACCCCCCCCAAATGACTTAAATAACCTGCGGGTCCAGCGGCGGTCCGGAACGGCAGCGGTCCGGAACGGGCTCCTGCTCCTGAATCTTGTTGTCTTCAGCCGGCGCCATTTTCCAAAATGGCGCCGAAAAATGGCGGCGGCCATAGACGAACACGATTGGACAGCAGGAGGTCCTTCCGGACCCCCGCTGGACTTTTGGCAAGTCTCGTGGGGGTCAGGAGGCCCCCCACAAGCTGGCCAAAAGTTCCTGGAGGTCCAGCGGGGGTCAGGGAGCGATTTCCCGCCGCGAATCGTTTTCGTACGGAAAATGGCGCCGGCAGGAGATCGACTGCAGGAGGTCGTTCAGCGAGGGTTCCGGCGCCTCGCTGAACAACCTCCTGCAGTCGATCTCCTGCCGGCGCCATTTTCCGTACGAAAACGATTCGCGGCGGGAAATCGCTCCCTGACCCCCGCTGGACCTCCAGGAACTTTTGGCCAGCTTGTGGGGGGCCTCCTGACCCCCACGAGACTTGCCAAAAGTCCAGCGGGGGTCCGGAAGGACCTCCTGCCGTCCAATCGTGTTCGTCTATGGCCGCCGCCATTTTTCGGCGCCATTTTGGAAAATGGCGCCGGCTGAAGACAACAAGATTCAGGAGCAGGAGCCCGTTCCGGACCGCTGCCGTTCCGGACCGCCGCTGGACCCGCAGGTTATTTAAGTCATTGGGGGGGGGTTCGGGAGGGTGGGGGATTTAATTTAAAGGGTCGGGGGTGGGTTTTAGGGGGTTTTAGTGTGCCGGCTCACGATTCTAACGATTTATAACGATAAATCGTTAGAATCTCTATTGTATTGTGTTCCATAACGGTTTAAGACGATATTAAAATTATCGGACGATAATTTTAATCGTCCTAAAACGATTCACATCCCTAATGCCTAATAGCCTCAACACATGCATTAGGTACAAGGTTGTCATTTTGTATGCCTCTTGCATTATGCTCTTTTTGTGGATATGTGTTTTACTATTTTTGTTAATTTTGTTTATAGATATCTCAAACTGAATTTGCTTCTGTCCCTCCCAATGCAGCTCAGCGAATCACGGTCTCGTGTCGAGGAACTGAATTTTAGACAAATTTTTTGAACATTGTTTTTCAATTAAAAAGGACTCTTTACATTTCAATAAGTTGTTTTCAATTGTTTAATAGTATTGTTTGTTGGCATGTATCCACTTGAATGTTAACACAGCACACATGATTATTTTGGTTTGTCCCATTAGTGTGATTTCTGCGCACCAGTCACTTCATTTTGGTGGTAATTTAAAGTTAATCACACAAAATCAAAGATACTCAATATCTCGGTCCCAGAATTAAGTAAAAAAGGGTTATTCAGAGTCACTTCCCCTTTAAGTGGGCAACCAAATGGTTAGATATCTTGGCATTTGGCTCCTTGTACATAAATGTCATCTACTGAAATTGGATTATTTCCCTCTGCTGAAAAGAATATATAAAGATTTAGAGATATGGTCTAGGGAATCCACTTCATGGTTGGGAAGGGTGGCAGTGCTAAAAATGAATACGTTGGCTGGCATTTTATTCCATGTTCTTCCAATTGAAATTCTCAAGAGTATGATGAAGAAATTTCTTTTGAATTTGGTTAATTTAATTTGGAGACATAGGCCTCCAACAGTGAGTAAGCATAAACTGTATTGGCCAAAGGGAGTAGAGGTTGTGGGTGTTCCAAATATTGAATGCTATTATGATGATTTTCAGCTTAGAGCATTTGTAGAGTGGCATCAGATAGGGGGAATTAAGCAATGGGTGTATTTGGAACAGGCATGACTGTAGAGAGGTTTCCTGCAAGAGAGTTCATGGGTGGAGTAAAAATGAAGAGCAATGAGGGACATGCACATTCCATATGTTCAGCATACTTTGAAAATACGGGGTAAGTATCACTCACAGTTTGTGTCATGGGGAAATTTTCTCCGAATACTCCCATACGATAATAGAAGTTTTCTGCTGGGTTTGCATGGAATAATGTTTCAAAAATGGGAGAGACTGGAGATTTGCTGCTTGGGACAAATTTTTAAAGGAAGCATGATGAAGTTTGGGATGTTAAAAAATAAATAGTCTCTTGCTTAGGGGGATCTATATGCTTATTTTCAAATTAGACACTTTTTGGAAGACAAAGTGGGCAAGGAGTGGTTTTGTAAGGAGAAATCGGAAATAGAAGTGCTATGTTCTAAGACTATAAAAATTAAGGGATTAATGTCTTTTCTATATAAACTCCTTCTAGCTAAACTAAAGGATCAATTTAAATGGGTGCAGGAGTGGGAGGAAATACGATGGGTGGAGGGTTAAATCCATTAACTGCTATTAATCAAGTTTACTTAGGGAATAGCCACTGCCATTAATTACATCAGTAGCATGGGACCTTCTTGGTGTTTGGGTACTTGCTACATTCTTGTGGCCTGGTTTGGCCTCTGTTGGAAACAGGATGCTGGGCTTGATGGACCCTTGGTCTGACCCAGCATGGCAATTTCTTATGTCCTTATCAATGTCGATACAACTTGTGGAGAACACACTCAAGCTGTATTATAGATGGTATCTTATTTATTTAAAATTATTTATATACCGTCTAACAATAAAATATTGATCAAAATGGTGTACAATGTTCATAAGCAAACAAAAATGAAAAAAAAATTTAGAAAAAATACAATCATGAATTATAATAAAGACTAAAAGTTATACAACAAAATTTTAAAATAACTAACTTTAAACTTTACAAACAAGAGATAAATAATCAGTTCCGCATGACTTTGGAGTACAAAATGAAAAATGATGGATGTGTTAAGGTTACAATAGATCTATATCTGGGATGGCAAATGCTTTTGAGAAAAGATAGGTTTTTAATGATTTCTTGAATTCTTTTGGGTTTGAAATTTGACGAAGCGGTGTAGGTAATGAGTTCCATATTTGTGGGCCAGCTACTGAGAATGCTCTGTTTCTTGTAATATTTAAACGTGCTAGGCATACTGATGGAATATCTAATAGGTTTTTGTTCAGAGACCTTCAATGTCTGGTTGGTTTGTAAATTCAAAGAATAGTGCAAAGCCAGATTGAGGATGGATTATGTAATAGTGAATGTACAATGGTCAGGATTTTATACTGTATTCAAAATTTAATAGGCAGCCAATGTAAAATGTATAATGTGGGAGAAATGTGGTTTTTGACAGGTGAACCAGTTAGGATACGGGGCAGCTGAGTTTTGTATTAGTTGTATTACTCAATGTAAATTTCCCAAAATATATACATCAGTGTCAGGATTGTGCTGGAAGGAGTGTGAGGAGGTGGGTACTATGGGACACATCTGGTGAAAATGTGTGAAGATTACCCCCTTTTAGGAGGAGATTCGGAGATTTATTCAGTCATTAAAGTATAATGTGGTGTGGAATTTTAAAACTTTTCATTTTAATGTGATTATAAAAGAAGCCCCCAGTGAAGTAAGCAAGGTATAACTTCAAATCTTTAATGCTGCTAGGTGCATGGTGACTGCTAACTGGAAGACTGTGACAACTCCTAAGTTGTCTCAGATGCATAGAAGATTGGAGGAGATACATCATATGAAGAGTCTGACAGCCAGCTTGAAAGATCAATTTAAGTTTTTGGTTATATAGAAGCTCTATACTGACTGGAAGAAATATGTGGACAATTAGGGGGGGGGGGAGGAAGAATGGAACGAGGGAACTATGAATATGTAAAACAGGGTGTGAAATGATAGATTGTGCCTTTTGGGTAATGGTAGATATGGGTTAGGGGATGTGGCAGATTTCTACTCTACTAAGAGTATGGTAAATGCCATTGTCGTCCTTGTTAGTAATATTAGTATTATTGATATTATTATGGATGTGGTTATTTGTACCATTTGACTGAAGATGAACGCAGCAAAAGAAAAATTGCTGCTGGTTTTATGCTGTATTAATCCTCAATAAATATTAAATTATATAAAAAAAAATCTGATAACCAGATACACTTAACAGTATAAGAGTTTGCCTTGCCAGACCTCTCCCTGCACTTACCCCCATGCGATCTAATTGCCCTTATTCTTAATTTTAGCATCTAGTAGGGAATGTACAATCTTCAGGAACAGCAGCAGCAAACCATACGTCCAAAACACAAACATTTGGCCCACGTTCACCTGCTGTTTTCCTGAAAATTATTTAAAATCCTCATAGGAGGTCTTCAGCCTAAGGAATATGATGCATCAGCCTTTGTACTGAATTAGTGACTGTTCAGAAATTAACAAGTTTTAGGAATAAATGATTAGGATTGGAGTGTAACAGAACTGCAGCGCCAAAGCAGAATACAAATAGTGAGCAACAATCCTGCCAACTAGGCTGGGCTTCATGACTGCAGGATGTTATCTGCGGCACAAGCAGGAAGGGTACTAGCTCGTGCCAACGTCCTGCTATCCAGTTCAATTTTCTCAGTACATACGAACATAAGAACATAAGAAAATGCCATACTGGGTCAGACCAAGGGTCCATCAAGCCCAGCATCCTGTTTCCAACAGTGGCCAATCCAGGCCATAAGAACCTGGCAAGTACCCAAAAACTAAGTCTATTCCATGTAACCATTGCTAATGGCAGTGGCTATTCTCTAAGTGAACTTAATAGCAGGTAATGGACTTCTCCTCCAAGAACTTATCCAATCCTTTTTTAAACACAGCTATACTAACTGCACTAACCACATTCTCTGGCAACAAATTCCAGAGTTTAATTGTGCGTTGAGTAAAAAAGAACTTACCGTATTTCCACGACAATAACCCGCCCACGTATATAACCCGCCCACACACATAACCCGCAGGTTTTCAAGATTTATGAAAAAAAGTTTTAATATACCCCGCCTCCTCATATAACCCGCAATTCAAAAAAAAAATAAAATTTTAAATACCTGTCGGAGGGCCGCGTGGGTCCAGGCGGGCGGCGGGAGCCGGGTGGTCGCGTGTTAAATCTAGGCCGCGGGCGGGTGGGCGCTTGTTCCAGGCGGCGGCGGCGGGGGCGGGTGGACGCGCGTTAGTTCGAGACGGCCGGCGGGTGGTCGCGTGTTAAATCTAGGCCGGGTCGCACAGGCGCGCATTCATTCACTGCCGGTGGGGGCAGCCCCCACCGGCAGTGAATGAATGCGCGCCGAAAGCAGCTTGTTCCAGGCGGCGGTGGCGGGTGGACGCGCGTTAGTTCGAGGCGGGTGGTCGCGTGTTAAATCTAGGCCGGGTCGCTCAAGGCAATCTAGGCCGGGTCGCTCAAGGCAGTCACATGCCGTGACGTCACGGCATGTGACTGCCTTGAGCATCGAATCGCAGGGGTCGCATTCATTCATCCAGGCGGAGGAGCCGGCTGCTTTCGCCGCTACTTGCCTTGAGCGCCGAAAGCAGCCGGCAGCGGCAGCTGAAAGCAGCCGGCTCCTCCGCCTGGATGAATGAATTCATTCACTGCCGGTGGGGGCTGCCCCAGCCCCCACCGGCAGTGAATGAATGCGACCCCTGCGATTCGATGCTCAAGGCAGTCACATGCCGTGACGTCACGGCATGTGACTGCCTTGAGCGACCCGGCCTAGATTGCCTTGAGCGACCCGGCCTAGATTTAACACGCGACCACCCGCCTCGAACTAACGCGCGTCCACCCGCCACCGCCGCCTGGAACAAGCTGCTTTCGGCGCGCATTCATTCACTGCCGGTGGGGGCTGCCCCCACCGGCAGTGAATGAATGCGCGCCTGTGCGACCCGGCCTAGATTTAACACGCGACCACCCGCCGGCCGTCTCGAACTAACGCGCGTCCACCCGCCCCCGCCGCCGCCGCCTGGAACAAGCGCCCACCCGCCTGCGGCCTAGATTTAACACGCGACCAATCAGGAAGCGGCCGGGCGCAGGGATAGGACGGACTCCTCTCAGCTGCAGCCTATTCAGAGTCGGGAAACTTTATTGGTTGTAAAATTTTTTCTGGATAACCCGCCCACGTTTATACCCCGCGGGGGGCATGCGGGGTAGGTAAAAACGCACATTACCCGCGGGTTATATGCGTGGAAATACGGTACTCCGATTAGTTTTAAATGTGCCCCATGCTAACTTCATGGAGTGCCCCCTAGTCTTTCTACTATCCGAAAGAGTAAATAACCGATTCACATCTACCCTTTCTAGACCTCTCATGATTTTAAACACCTCTATCATATCCCCCCTCAGTCATCTCTTCTCCAAGCTGAAAAGTCCTAACCTCTTAAGTCTTTCCTCATAGGGGAGTTGTTCCATTCCCCTTATCATTTTGGTAGCCCTTCTCTGTACCTTCTCCATCGCAATTATATCTTTTTTGAGATGCGGCGACCAGAATTGTACACAGTATTCAAGGTGCGGTCTCACCATGGAGCGATACAGAGGCATTATGACATTTTCCGTTTTATTCACCATTCCTTTTCTAATAATTCCCAACATTCTGTTTGCTTTTTTGACTGCCGCAGGACACTGCACCGACGATTTCAGTGTGTTATCCACTATGACACCTAGATCTCTTTCTTGGGTTATAGCACCTAATATGGAACCCAACATTGTGTAATTATAGCATGGGTTATTTTTCCCTATATGCATCACCTTGCACTTATCCACATTAAATTTCATCTGCCATTTGGATGCCCAATTTTCCATTCTCACAAGGTCTTCCTGCAATTTATCACAATCTGCTTGTGATTTAACTACTCTGAACAATTTTGTATCATCTGCAAATTTGATTATCTCACTCGTCGTATTTCTTTCCAGATCATTTATAAATATTTTGAATAGTAAGAGTCCCAATGCAGATCCCTGAGGCACTCCACTGCCCACTCCCTTCCACTGAGAAAATTGCCCATTTAATCCTACTCTCTGTTTCCTGTCTTTTAGCCAGTTTGCAATCCACGAAAGGACATCGCCACCTATCCCATGACTTTTTACTTTTCCTAGAAGCCTCTCATGAGGAACTTTGTCAAATGCCTTCTGAAAATCCAAGTATACTATATCTACCGGTTCACCTTTATCCACATGTTTATTAACTCCTTCAAAAAAGTGAAGCAGATTTGTGAGGCAAGACTTGCCCTGGGTAAAGCCATGCTGACTTTGCTCCATTAAACCATGTCTTTCTATATGTTCTGTGATTTTGATGTTTAGAACACTTTCCACTATTTTTCCTGGCACTGAAGTCAGGCTAACCGGTCTGTAGTTTCCCGGATCGCCCCTGGAGCCCTTTTTAAATATTGGGGTTACATTTGCTATCCTCCAGTCTTCAGGTACAATGGATGATTTTAATGATGAGTTACAAATTTTTACTAATAGGTCTGAAATTTCATTTTTTAGTTCCTTCAGAACTCTGGGGTGTAACTTAAAAGCAAGACTAATCTAACCGGGTAATGGGTTTACACGTTAGGGGGGAAAAAAAAGATTAAAGCTTGTTTAGTTACTTCAACCCCAGAAACCTTGAACCATACATTTTCCCCCCACGACCGCACATCTCAGCAGCAGACATGTCTGCAGTCTTACACTCACCCTTCCTCTAATGCAGGAAACAGCATAACTTGCATCCAGTTGTTGCTTAATGATACAAACTGGCTTATGCTTCTCACTGTGCTATTTCTTCCACACATATATAACACCCCTTCCCTCCCACACATATAGAATTCCCTTAACCTGCAATTTTTAAAAAGCAAGAGCTCACAGAGTTGGAGGGGACACTTTTGAAAACTATTCCCCAGAGTCAAATGGCTTGGCTGAAATCTGACCCTCCTTTGCCCATCCCACCTTGCCCGGCTAAAAGTACAAAAGGACTGCCAAACACCCGGGTAAGGTGTTTAGATCGGGAGAGGAAAGAACAGCGTGTGCACGCACTCAATATTCCAACCTACGCTTTTTATTTTGTTCCCCCTCCCCCCTTCCCTGCTCAGCCACCTTGCGCCATCAGCAGGTGAGAAATTTTAGCACACATTCTTTGCAGCTTCAGAATTTTTTTTAAAGGGAAACGAAGCGCACTGTTTCCCCCCCCCCCCCCTTTGAAAACAGACTGCAGCATGCATGGGACAAACCTGCTTACGTACACCGCAAACAAAAGGGGCTTTTCAAAACTGCCCCCTTTAGGCGAACGAAGCGGTGCGATTAGCAAGGGAGCCCAGAAGGTTAGAGCAAGAGCTCCCAAACTCTTCCATCTGGAATCCTCTCCCAAGGTAGAGGAGCTCTCCTACACTTTTCTCACTGTAAATGGGATGCTATAGTCGCAAACCCATTTACACCTTCCTGTCTTGCTCTGCATTTCGGTGCAATCACTTGCATGTTTCCCCGGTAGTGCTTTTTAACTGTGTTTCTTCATTCCTCTTCTGTGCGTCGTGGCTAGATTGCAAATGCCGACTGTCTCTTATGTGTGTCCTCACAGCACTGAAAGCGTCTAATAGTTCTACAGAAATTAAGTAGGAGGAGCAGTAGCAATCTTAATCTTGTGACCCGCTAAAAGACCCAGTGCCAGAGACTGAAAGCCTCCTGAAGGAGACCGGAGCTCTGATAGCAGATACCCTAACAGGTTTAGAAGGGCACGGGATCCCTAATAGCTGAAGAAAAGAAATGAAGGAAAAGGGTAACCACAGCATGGAGCAACAGTTACTACCCTTAAAATTAATTAAAAAAAAAAAAAAAGCAACTTTGCTGGGCAGATGGAATCTTTTTCTGATGTAATTTACCACATCAAATCCCATCTCCTCAAAGTCCACTGTGTGACCTTACTAACAGGCTGAAGCAATATTCCTAACGCGCACCCATCCACCTCTCCCAGGTGTGTAATGCAGTAGGCAAATGAGCCGCTGCACTAAAAAAAAAGGGGGCGCTAGGGGAAATTGTGCATCCCTAGCGCCTCCTCGGCATCGGGTGCCCAGGAGAAGTGGCTGTGCATGGGTTAGAAAAACAGACGCTCGTAAAGTGAGCATCCATTTTCCTAACCTATTCACTATCAACACTTTCTTAAATTTTTTGTTCCACGTTGCTGCTTTCTGTGGTTCCTTTGACTTAATATCACCACGATATTAAGTCAGAGGAACCACAGAAAAACAGTATTTTCTGCTTTTTAGTTCAACTTCGGGGTTTCTCAAAACTTAACGCCAGCTCTGGGGCTGGCGTTTATGTTTGAGGGTTAAAATGTGTGCGGACGCACAGTTATTTTTTTTATATGGGGGTAATTTACATGTGATGAATGCTATTAGCTACACCCTGAGTTTGGACGCACATATCCCCTTATTGCATCAGGAGTTATGGACACACGTCCAACTGAAGGTTAACCTGTGCGCTAGCCTGAGCACAAGCTATTGCATCAGCTTGTAAGTCAATTAGCCCTACGGCATTGTCCAAGCAGGAAAGACGACGTCTTAAGTGTGATGTCCTAAGTTCTCAATAAATTTAGTATTCAATTTTTTTTTTTTTTATAGCTTTTGTTTTTAGTTTTGTTTCTGAGAGTTTGCACTTTTACTCTGGTACCATAGAAGGGCTATGGAAAAAAAACCCAACCTGTTATCAGTAAAAGTAAGATGTGTGGTAGAAAGACCCAGTACAACAAAAGTCAAATTTTCACGGGGTAAAGGGTCCACGGAAGAACAAAAATATAGGGAAGAAACAACGAGATTCCAAAGAAAATGCTCAAGCCAAGCACTCAGGAGAGCCGCATTAACAGAGGACAATCCACCAAAAGGATCCCAGTCACTTGTGCAACCAAAACCAGTCACTCTCCTCAAGCACACCACTTAACTTCACTCACACCTCTACCTCCACTCTGCAGTTCTCTCTCTCTAGACCTTGTAAAAAAAAATCAGGTTCAGATTCAGGGTCTTTATCTCCCATATTGCCCTCTCTCATCCCTTTACCACCAATTTCCAATTTGTGCACTCCTCACCTCTCGAAGATACTTTTTATTTCCATCCCTGGAAAACAGCACAACCTATACCCTTCCAAATCCGAGATGGGGGACGGAAGATATAATCCATGGCAGGTCACCCCTCCCTAGTCTGTCCTCCTATAATATGAAATCCACATTAGAGAGGGAGCATTCAGTAGTCATTTACAAAACTGGCTTCTGTGACAAACTTAATTCATTTCCATAATTAAAGAGCATTTAAGAAATCTGTGTTACAAGCTGGCAGT
The DNA here is from genome assembly GCF_901001135.1 of Rhinatrema bivittatum. Classification (NCBI taxonomy): domain Eukaryota; kingdom Metazoa; phylum Chordata; class Amphibia; order Gymnophiona; family Rhinatrematidae; genus Rhinatrema; species Rhinatrema bivittatum. The sequence goes on along the minus strand of NC_042623.1, from coordinate 27,719,211 downwards.
GAAGAGCTGCAAGGTGCTAGAAAACCTGATTGCATTACCCCAATCAAGTGCAATTTTCAGCTTTTTACTTAACCACACCTGCTGAAAGCAGACTGTAAACTCTGGAGAAGGAATGGAGTAAACAGAAAAGTGCACGTCTATATGGAACTGGATTGATAGCTTTAAGGATATGGAATGACAGACATAAGAGCAGTGAACTATGATTCAGGATAAGGCCTGAGCTGCAAGCTCAAGATACAACTCTGCCACTGACACTGTGATCTTCAGCAAGTCATTTTATCTCCCTGTACCTCTGGGACTCAGCTAACAAGACAGCACGAATCTCTGCTTAACTTGTCTAGTTAAATTAAAATTATTATTATACAAACAGCAAACTCAATTATGGGCTTCTTTTTATAATATTAAGTACAATATGTCTGGTCCTTTTACAATGAGAGTAATTTATTTATTTATTTATTAACTTTTATTTACCGACATTCGTGAAACACATCATGCCAGTTTACAAAAATAACTCAAAGGAGGAAAATTACAATAAAACAAAAACAATAAAACAGTAAAACAAATAGAACAATAGAAAAATAGAGCAATAATACAGGGGAGGAGACAAACTTCGGCCTACTCTGTTTTGGTGCCTTACATTTTATCAAACAAGTGAACACTGTCTTGCAGTGGCCTGCTCCTTTTGGCCTTTGTTTTCTTTGATGGCATTCCTATTGCGCTACTGCATGAGACACATTCCCCATAGAAAGTAATGCCTCTCTTATGCAAGACAAAGCATATCTGAAACAATCTTTTGGCAAGAGTATCCAAGTTTATCCAGGTGGTAGGACAACATTTCAAAGCAGGCTTCACAGTCATAAGAACTTGCCATACTGGGTCAGACCAAGGGTCCATCAAGCTCAGCATCCTGTTTCCAACAGTGGCCAATCCAGGCCATAACAACCTGGCAAGTACCCAAAACCAAGTCTACTCCATGTTACCGATGCTAGTAATAGCAGTGACTAATTTCCAAGTCAACTTAATTAATAGCAGGTAATGGACTTCTCCTCCAAGAACTTATCCAATCCTTTTTTAAACACAGCTATATTGCACTAACCACGTCCTCTGGCAACAAATTCCAGAGTTTAATTGTGCGTTGAGTGAAAAAGAACTTTCTCTGATTAGTTTTCAATGTGCCATATCCTAACTTCATGGAGTGCCCCCTAGTCTTTCTATTATCCGAAAGCGTAAATAACCGATTCACATCTACCCTTTCTAGACCTCTCATGATTTTAAACACCTCTATCATATCCCCCCTCAGCCATCTCTTCTCCACGCTGAAAAGTCATAACCTCTTTAGTCTTTCCTCATAGGGGAGCTGTTCCATTACCCTTATTTTGGTCGCCTTTCTCTGTACCTTCTCCATCGTAATTACATCTTTTTTGAGATGCGGCGAATTGTACTCAGTATTCAAGGTGGGGTCTCACCATGGAGCGATACAGAGGCATTAAGACATTTTCAGTTTTATTCACTATTCCCTTTCTAATAATTCCCAACATTCTGTTTGCTTTTTTGACTGCCTCAGCACACTGAACCGATTTCAATGTGTTATCCACTATGACGCCTAGATCTCTTTCTTGTGTTGTAGTACCTAATATGGAACCTAACGTTGTGTAACTATAGCATGGGTTACTTTTCCCTATATGCATCACCTTGCACTTATCCACATTAAATTTTATCTGCCATTTTGATGCCCAATTTTCCAGTCTCACAAGGTCTTCCTGCAATTTATCACAATCTGCTTGTGATTTAACTACTCTGAACAATTTTGTATCATCTGCAAATTTGATTACCTCACTCGTATTTCTTTCCAGATCATTTATAAATATATTGAAAAGTAAGGGTCCCAATACAGATCCCTGAGGCACTCCACTGCCCACTCCCTTCCACTGAGAAAATTGTCCATTTAATCCTACTCTCTCTGTTTCCTGTCTTTTAGCCAGTTTGTAAACCACGAAAGGACATCGCCACCTATCCCATGACTTTTTACTTTTCCTAGAAGCCTTTCATGAGGAATTTGTCAAACGCCTTCTGAAAATCCAAGTACACTATATCTACCAGTTCACCTTTATCCACATGTTTATTAACTCCTTCAAAAAAGTGAAGCAGATTTGTGAGGCAAGACTTGCCTTGGGTAAAGCCATGCTGACTTTGTTCCATTAAACCATGTCTTTCTATATGTTCTGTGATTTTGATGGTTAGAACACTTTCCACTATTTTTCCTGGCACTGAAGTCAGGCTAACTGGTCTGTAGTTTCCCGGATCGCCCCTGGAGCCCTTTTTAAATATTAGGGTTACATTAGCTATCCTCCAGTCTTCAGGTACAATGGATGATTTTAATGATAGGTTACAAATTTTTACTAATAGGTCTGAAATTTCATTTTTTAGTTCCTTCAAAACTCTGGGGTGTATACCATCCGGTCCAGGTGATTTACTACTCTTCAGTTTGTCAGTCAGTCAGGCCTACCACATCTTCTAGGATCACCGTGATTTGGTTCAGTCCATCTGAATCATTACCCATGAAAACCTTTTCCACTACGGGTACCTCCCCAACATCCTCTTCAGTAAACACTTTCCACGATGGCCTTATCTTCTCTAAGTGCCCCTTTAACCCCTAGATCATCTAACGGTCCAAATGACTCCCTCACAGGCTTTCTGCTTTGGATATATTTTTTAAAGTTTTTACTGTGAGTTTTTGCCTCTACGGCCAACTTCTTTTCAAATTCTCTCTTAGCCTGTCTTATCAATGTCTTACATTTAACTTGCCAATGTTTATGCATTATCCTATTTTCTTCTGTTGGATCTTCTTCCAATTTTTGAATGAAGATCTTTTGGCAAAAAAAAGCTTCTTTCACCTCCTCTTTTAACCATGCCAGTAATCGTTTTGCCTTCTTTCCCTTTCTTAATGTGTGGAATACATCTGGACTGTGCTTCTAGGATGTTTTGGGTTTTTTTTAAAAAAAACAATGATCACGCCCTCTTGCACACTTTTTACTTTTGTAGCTGCTCCTTTCAGTTTTTTTTCTAACTATTTTTCTCATTTTATCAAAGTTTCCCTTTTGAAAGTTTAGCACGAGAGCCATGGATTTGCTTACTGTCCCCCTTCCAGTCATTAATTCTTATTATGATCACTATTGTCACGTGGCCCCACCACCGTGACCTCTCTCACCAAATCCTGTGCTCCACTGAGAATTAGATTTAAAATTGCTCCCTCTCTTTCGGTTCCTGAACCAATTGCTCCATAAAGCTATCATTTATGCCATCCAGGAACTGTATCTCTCTAGCGAGTCCTGATGATACATTTACCCAGTCAATATTGGGGTAATTGAAGTCTCCCATTATTACCGCACTACCAATTTGGTTAGCTTCCCTAATTTCTCTTAGCATTTCACTGTCCGTCTCACCATCTTGACCAGGTGGACGGTAGTATACTATCACTATAGTCTTCCCCAACACACAAGGGATTTCTACCCACAAAGATTTAATTGTACATTTAGTCTCATGCAGGATGTTTATCCCGTTGGACTCTATGCCATCCCGGACATAAAGCGCCACACCGCCTCCTGAGTGCTCCTCTCTGTCATTGAGATATAATTTGTACCCCGGTATAGCACTGTCCCATTGGTTGTCCTCCTTCCACCATGTGTCTGAGATGCCAATTAAGTCTATGTCATCATTCACTGCTAGATACCAAATCTAACAAAGGGCACCAAATAATTTATGAGGGATTCCTAACAAACTAGATTAAACCACAATTGAAACCCTCCAAACAAAATTATTACCATGTGTATAATCTTCGTAACCCCAATGAAGAGTGACCCATTTGAACGAACTTGTAGAAATTATTTTATAATGAAAAAATTTTTTAGGAAAAGAGTGTCCCCCTAGCACCTCCTTTTGCCCGTTTCTACCGCCGGGCCTCATTTAAATACTGCATCGCGTGCACAGGCGAGTGGCCTGTGCGCGCGCCGGGAGAGCGGCCTTCGCCCGCTCTCCCACAGACTTTACTGAATCGGCCTGCATGTCCCCTGTCACTGAGAAGACCTTGGTTTGGCTGGCCAGACTGCTGACTTGTGTGCCCAATATACCAATGCATCTATGTCTATATCCTTGATAGGTTCTGCAAGACAGCATGTCACAGAAATTTCTGCTGCAGTCACCTTTGCTGGGGTGGGCAGAGGGTCTTCTCTTGCCAGCTGCTTTAGCGTATTAAGGTGGGTGAGAAAGTGGCAGCTGATAGAGTTCTGCTCCTGTTTACACTACTCTGAGGTGGCCACTCTTTCCTGTGCTACATCTCCACTGTGTCTCTGCCTCTAGTGCTCCTGTTCAAATATCATAGCTACCAGTATCTCCTTCATGAACATGAGATGCTGGGACTGGATCACAAGGTTTAGAAAGCATGTATGCATTTTCTGTGAAAGGTTTCAATCTCTCTTGTACCTCTGGTCTGATGCAGTATGGCAAATCTTATGTTCTTATGTACAGTAAAAATTCAGTATACTTTATGGATATGCATTTTCTTTTTTAAACAGATGGGTAAAACACAACAAATAAGTCCATATTTATTTCATTTGTTATCTCCCAAAATGAAAGGAGAGTTCCCATGAATGAAACATTTTTCTCATTTGTTTGTTTTATATTCAAATCTATGGCTGTACATTGCTGAGCAAAAGAACAACTGATAACTCTAGCAACCAACTCTTGCCTGTGTGACCTCACAGCCTTGTTACAGCTAAGGCAGGACAAGCTGACAAGGAAACCACACAGAAGACAAATCACAGTTCAATAAAATGTGAAAGTAACCCAAGCATAGGCCAAACAGACATCAAGAGCTTTATGATGTGGCCCACTCAGCTTTCAGGAAATACTATTTTATGTGGCCCTTGCTCCCTTCCACTCTCCAACGTATCCTCTCCCCTTCTCTCCAGCCAGCAGCAGGAGAAATTTGTTTCTGATCTTTCCGCCTGCTCTGCTAGAAGTCTTCAATTTGCAATCCGAACAAGCAGGGCCCCATAGTCACCAAGCATTCAACCTCAGCCAACTAGCAGAGGGAGGCAGATGCAGGTAAGAAGCAGTGCTCTCTTTGTTGGCCAGAGGAGGGGGACAGGATCATAGGTGAAAGGAAAAAAAAAAGGAGGATGAGACCAATTGGTAGAAAGGAAAGGATCATAGGCAGAGGAGTGAAAGTGAGACAATCTTGGGCAAAGGACAAGAGTTAAAGGGGAGATGATCCCACAGAAAGGGAAGGTAAAAGGGAGAGATGATCTGCAGAAGAGTAATTTATTTATTTATTTATTTATTTTTAGATTTTTATATACCGGTGTTCCTGTATTAAAATACAGATCACATCGGTTTACATTGAAACATAAAAATTACGCCAAGAGGCGGTACATATAACAAGGTTATAGAACTTGGAAAACATGGAAAACAGGTTCGAAAAATAACATTGAGAAAATTGTATAGTCTCTTTGAGAAACCAAATCATAAAATAAGGCGTAATTGTCTAAGATAAATGTGATCTGCAGAAGGGATTGCGATGGTGAGAAAATCTTGATAGCTGGAGGTAAAAAATAATCAAAGTTCTGGAAAAGCTTGGCTAAAGAGCCAGGTTTTAATTTTCTTTTTGAAGGAAGCGAAGCAGATCTCAAGGCGGATGTCTGGCGGGAGCATGTTCCATTGGACGGGTCCTGCTAAAGAGATGGTACGTTTCTGATGTAAGGATATTGTTGAAGGAACATAGAGTGTGCCTTTATAAGCTCCTCTGATAGGTCTAGATGAAGAGTGAAAACGAAGAATCTTTAATCCCAGAACTAACATGGTTTTGGTACCATGAGTCACAGGAACTCATTACTGGATAATCAATGGGACAGAGGGGGTAGAGACCAGGGGATAGAGACCTAATCGCCGTTTTCCTTTAACCTAACTCCCCCTAAACGAACTTTCCAACCAGTCAACCCAATTCCACTCCTCACTTCCATTCTTTGCCCCTCCGACCATCCCTCCGGTTTATTCCGTTTCGCGATATGATCTATTTGTTATATTTAATTTAATTCTATGATGTTGAGATGAGTTTCATGAGTTTTCAGGTTAGGTTTAGACGAGTTCTGACATGTTTTCAACTGTTTGACTGGCAACATTGTTCCTTGTACCGCCCTCGAGCGAAATTGAAGTTTCATTGTTAACCGATATGATTTGTATTTTTGTATAGGAATGTCGGTATAGAAAAAAATAAAAATAAATAAATAAATAAATAAAATATGGGAAGAGAGGATGCCCTCTGATGATGCAGCCAGAGTCTTACAGATGGAGTTAAGAATTTGCCCCCAATCTATTTTAAGCAGAAAGCATGCCCTTCCCTCTTTTGAGTATTTTTTCTGACATAGGAAAGTAGACATTCTCTTCCACAGGAGATGCAAACAGCAAGGCAGGACATTACTCTACAAACAGTTTAACTGAAATTGACTCTCCAGGTGCCCTACAAACATCAGAATTTCATCATTTTATATCCAGAATTCCTGCCATGACCTTAAGGACCATTCCAAGCATGTCAGGAACTATCTTGTCTATAATCCCAATATCTGACTAACTGCGGGTAGGGTTTAATGGACCATGAAATTATCCACTTATTCCACAATTTTTCAACTTGCTACCCTAGTGTAATCACAATCCAAAAATCTTGATGACGAGAGAAGAATAGGATTTGGTGTCTGTGTTCCCATACAAGGACCAAACTCACTTTCCAAAAGCTAAGCATTGCTTTAGTTGCTTTATTTAATATTTTTCTTAATCTTTGTCTGCTTTTGAAATAGAGTTTCTTAATCTGTGCATGCTTGTTTAAATGCTGTTGCTAGTATTGTTATCTTAAATCTCTGCCTGCTTTTTGAAATAGAATTTCTTAATCTGTTTGCTTATGGAAATATTGCTGTTAAAATTGTTGGCTGCTTTCTCTATCTGCTTTTCGTGTGCTTTAGAAAAAAAATGTTGCTCTTTTACCTGTTTAAATGTAAATAAATGCATTAGAAAAGCTAGGGTTACTTTCATATAGAACATGCTGTAGGAGTAAACTAAAGTGTTTTGTTTCTTATGTTCAGTTGCCTTTTCTTGTGAAAAGGGCTTTTGGGATAGCACTCAAGCAAATTAGTTTTGGGTTTAAAGTACCTTAAAAATCCTCCCACCCCCCTCTGCTCTTTTCCCTTCTACATGGCATATGTAACCAAATTTAACTAACCCAGAGTGGTAAACAAGGTAGCTAGAAACTCCGTATCACAATACAGGTCTCCTATATTAAAACAAATCAACCTAATATCTATTACTCAGTGTAACAATTGCAGTACCTTGGTCTTAAGGCAGACCATTTTGAAGCTCAAGACTTGTCCCATTTACCTTCAGTTGTCTGCAATAAAAAAAGGCGCTAGCTCAAATGAAAGATGAATTATCTACAATTAATTAAAAAAAAAACCCTCCAACTGCACAGGTTCCAAAATATGTACCCCTTCCTTCCATAGAAGATTTAGAATCCCAGAAACAAATGGATTATAGTGAGCTCTGGGCAGGTAAGATCTGGGACACAGATGCACCCACTCTTCCTAATGATACCCATAGAAAACACCTTTTCCGCATTGGACAAGGATGATGCTCCAGAAATGCAAACTAAGTTGGTATCTGAAAGGAAAAACATGCAATGCATACAAACCCCCCAAATACTTTCAATCATCATACCAAAAGCCTCTTCTGCAGCGAGACTATATCAGCAGAGTCCCACAGAAACCACAAAACACAACCAAACATCCTAACAGAAAGCTCCTTCTGGTATGGTCTAATATAGCGCCCAATTCAGAGAAGTCACACAAAGATCAGAGTCCTGGATTTAAAAAATATAGACTTTGTTAAAATGGCGATACACTTTGAGGAGGAACTAGAAAACTAGTTGAAATTGGGTGAAGTGGAATAGTTAGTCAAATTGAAATGAGCTATTAAGGCAACCAATCTTTATGTAAGAAAGTAACAGGAAAGGGAAACAGATATGGTCTCCAAAAAAGTGGCTGAAAAAATAAAGGCAAAATAATCAGCATTCAAAAGGTTCAAAGGAACTCAAAGAGAGGAAGACAGAGAAAAATATCTGGTGAAATTGGAGGCAAGGAAAGAAATCAGGATAGCAAAAGCTTGAGTGGAAGAAAATCACCAAAGAGGTAAAGCAAGATAACATTTTTCAGATGTATCATGGAAAGGAGAAAGGCCAAAGGAGGTACTGTAAGATCAAACAGTCATGCTGGAGAACAATGAGGAAAAAGCAAAAAAATTAGTCAAATACTTCAGTTCAGTGTTCACTAAAGAATGCTGCAGAGGACCACCATTGTTGTTGGCAAGTATGTGGATGGTAGCGGAGTAGATACCACCACATTTAAAGAAAAATGTTTTAAGGTGGAACCAGCAAAACAAGAAATGGGATGGCCATGGGGCCTGATAAGATACATCCCAGGTTACTAAAGGAGCTCAGAAAAGTGCTGGTGTATCCGCTGAAAGACTTATTCAATAGATCTCTGGAAACAGCAGTGGTGCCTCAAAGACTGGAGAAGGGCAATGATGGTCCCACTTCAGAAAAGTGGGAGCAGAGAAGAGGCTGGAAACTACAGGCCGGTTAGCTTGGTGGTGGGAAAATTAATGGAGATCCTGCTGAAGGAAGGGATAATCAAATAACTATAACTCAATTAATGCAGGATCCGAGGCCACATGGTTTAATCAGAGGAAGGTCATGTCAAATCTGACTTTTTTTGATTGGGCAGCTAAAGAATGAGATCAAGGATGAGCACTCAATGATATTTAACAAAAAACTTATATTACATGTATTCTTCCCAATGTTCAAAAGACAATTATGCAATAAAACATAAAATAAAATTTAAAAAAATTAAAACCAAATCTTTACAATTAATTAAAACTGAAATTGTGCTGACTCATTGCCCACACCAAAAGCTTCCTGAAATAACTCTGCCTTTACTAATTTTCTAAATTTTAAATAATCAGTCTCTTGACGCAACAGTCAGGGTTCTCCATAATACTGCTGCACAGATAGAAAAGGCTTTAGCTCTCGTTCTGTGCAACTTATACTTTTGCAAAGGGAGAATGGGTAACAATTCTTGCCCTGAAGAATACAGAGTGCGAACTGGCTCATATCTCTCAGTCTTTCCCATCAAGCCATGTGGAACCTTATGCACCACTTTAAAAATAGTAACAAGCATTTTAAACTTTACCCTAAATTCTTTGGAAGCCAATGCAATTGTTTCATAAATGATGTAATTGACACTCTCCAGGTTAAATTGAAAATTACCCAAACTGTCGTATTTTGTACCAGCCATAAAACCTGTTATCAATTTAGCTGGCAAACTGTAATAGAATGCATTACAATATTTATTTATTTATTTATTAACTTTTATTTACCGACATTCGTGCAGCACATCATGCCGGTTTACAAAGAACTCAGGTAGGCGATACAATAAAACAATAAAACAAAACAATGTACAAAGAATAAAATAAAAGTAAAACCATAACAATGAAACCTTAGAACAAAATATTATTTCTTACAAAAGGACACATTAACCGATCATGATCAAAAAATAAATTAAGCCGTAGGGGGTAATAATAATCAATATATAATAAAACCAATGCCTGAACAGCTCAAATACTCCACCATTAAATTTTTGCTAGAAGGCCAGAGCAATTTTATCCTATAAAAAGCCATATTGGCCACTTTTGTCACTTGTGGCTTTAATGTCTAATGATTTATCTGGATTAGCAAAGCCTTTAACACTGTGCCACATAGAAGGGTCATAAACAAAATGAGAAGCATGCAAGAGTGAGTCCTGAGGTGGTAGAAAGGATTACAAATTTGTTGTCTGACAGACAGCGAGTGGTGGTAAATGGAACTTACTGAGGAGAGGATAAGTTGAGTACTTCAAGAATCGGTTCTGGAGCTGATTCTGTTCATTATCTTTATGAATCACATAGCAGAACAATCAGAAGAAAAACGTGTCTTTTTGCAGATGACACAAAGATCTTCAATAGAGTGGACATGTCTGAAAGAGCAGACAGAATGAAAAGTGATCTAAGAAAGCTAGAGAACATGGTTTGATGATCTGAAGGCAGTGAAGCAATGTGATAAGGCAATAAGCTAAGGCCAGAGGGATGCTGGGCTGCCCATAGGCGCAGAACCAGCAGGAAAAAGGAGGTGATAACGCCCCTGCTCAGGTCCCTGATGAGGCCTTATCTGGAATACTATGTTCAATTCTGGAGACAATATCTCAAATAGAAATTTTAAGAACAAGTAGTAGTAATAGTAGTAATAATAGTAATAGTAGTAAAATGGATAGAAACAGGATTGAAGCAGTCTAGAGGAAGTCAACCAAAATGGTGTGGGGTCTGCACCAAAATATTTATTAGATGAGGCTGAAGGATCTAAATATGCATACCCTGGAGGAAAGGGGAGCTATGATACAGAGTTTTAAATACTTGAAAGGTATTAATGATGCATGGGAATCAAGCCTTTTTCAGTGAGAAAAAAATAGGGGACATAATATAAAGCTCCAAGAGGGTAAACTCAGGATCATCATCAGGAAATATTTCTTCACAGAAAGGGTGGTGGATGTATGGAATGCCCTTCTGGAAGAGGTGGCGAAGACTAGACTGTCATAGACTTCAATAAGGGCATGAGATAAACACAGATCATCTCTAATGACTCAACGATGGAAATGAAGACAAAGGGTAATCAGTGTTAACAAGGGTAACCAGCCCAAAGCAGCAGTTATTGCTTTTAACAGAAGGCACAGGGGAATAACCTGCACAGATTGACCATTACAATGCTTTAAAAAAAAGAAAAAAAAAGGCTTGCTGGGCAGACTGGATGGACCATTGGGTCTTTTTCTATCGTCATTTACTAATTTGAATAACTTAATTTACTCCTTTTAATTCCTTTTAAACCTTGCAACCTTGCTTTTATATTCATTTTAATTGTATTGTACATCACTTTGATTTATATGTAAGAAAAGGCAATTAATCAAAACCTATAATAAACTAAATTATGTCACTGTAATGATATAACCGCTGGCCCAGGACAATTGGGAGACTCCATCTTAAATCTTCTACACAGCTGTATTACGGCTGAGACATGAGGCTTGCTAAATTTATTTTTTCTAATAGTGTACTTAATGGAGGGCTTTATTAGATAATTGTCCTCACCTTATTTTTTCATTTTATTTTTATTCTGCTTTTCAGCATTTCAAAGCAGATTACATTCAGGTTTTGTAGGTATTCCCCTATCCCGAGAGGAATAGGGGCAACAGGAATGGCAGTGGGATTTGAACCCTGGTTTCCCTGGTTTGTAAGCCTGCTGTTTAGCCACTAAGCTACTCCTTCACTCCATTTTAGTTTTGGACATCTGACTTTCAAAACAGGTAATTTGACAATAGTAATGCCCACAGGAGCAAACACTATTTAAATGTTGGAAATGCAGGTCATATTTCTATTTTAAAAAATAACATGCAGAGGATAACAGGAAAACATGCAGGTGAAATCTATTTGCATGGATGGCATTATTAAATGAGAAATGTCACAGATGGAAAGCTTTGGCATCCAACAGTCTACAAAGTGATTTCTTTCTAATTTGTTTCCATAATAAATGTGTTTCTTGGAAGCTTTTATATTTGTGTAAATTGAAAAGATACAAAGCATAAGCTGAATAATACCAGATAAAATTCGACCAAAATCTCCCTAATAACAGTACCTTTAAACTGCAAAACAGCTATGCCTTTTTAGTTTATCACAACAGTTACAATATATTTTTTTTTTTATAACTCTCTCAATCTAGGAGATCAAGTAAGCCCTCTGTGAATGTGTTGAACCCTAGAAAATTGTGAATTTTATTTAAGGCAGTGGTTCTCAAACTAGTCCTCAAAACACACCAAGCCAGTCTGGTTTTCAGGATATCCACACAATGAATATGCATGAGATAGATCCTTGTAAGAAGATAATTTTAGGCACCTTAGCTAGATCCCTGGAAGACTTTGTACCGTGAATAGAGAGCTATGGATCAGAACAGGCTCCAATGATTGATGAGCGTGGATCAATATACTGCATATAGTTTAAGAACGAAGAGGCCGACCACACTGTTTAAACCCGTGGTTGGACGAACGTCCACAGCCCCTTTTGCAATAAGGGGATTAGCACATCTAAAACACGCGTCCAACCCACAGCAAAACTAATAGCGCTCATCACATGCAAATGCATGCTGACGAGGCTATTATTCACCCCAATCTAAAAAAAAAAACCATGCGCCCAACCCACACATTTTTACTCTCAAAAAGTTGTACAAAAAAGCAGAAAATACTGCTTTTCTTTACATCATCTGACTTAATATCATGGCAATAGTAAGTCGGAAGAACCAAAACGTTTAAAAGGTTTAAAAAAAATTTTTTTTAAGTGCCAAAAGTGCTAAAGACTAGTATGGATACCAATGAGCTGATAATGAGCTAAGACATTTAGGGGTAGATTTTATAAATTTGTGCGAGAGCGAACAAAAGTAGACTGGATTTTATAAGATACGCGCGTATCTTATAAAATCCGGGGTCGGCGCGCACAAGGGGGTGCACATTTGTGCAACTTGCGCTGCCTGTTCCCTCCGAGGCCGCTCCGAAATTGGAGCGGCCTCGGAGGGAACTTTCTTTCCACCACCCCCCCGCACCTTCCCCTCACTTCCCCTACCTAACCCACCCCCCCCCCGGCCCTATCTAAACCCCCCCTACCTTTGTTGGCAGATTGCCGCCTGCTGAAAGCAGGCGTAAATCTGCGTGTGCCAGCGGGCTGCTGGTGCGCCATCACCCGACCCGGGGGCTGGTCCGGAGGCCTCGACCACGCCCCTGGGCTGGCACCACGCCCCCGGTCCCGCCCCGGACACGCCCCCTCCCCGCCCCTTTTACGAAGCCCCAGGACTTACGCGTGTCCCGGGGCTGTGCGCGCGCCGGCGGCCTATGCAAAATAGGCACGCCGGCGCGCAAGTGCCCTGCGCGCGTAAATCCGGCCGGATTTACGCACGCAGGGCTTTTAAAATCCGGCCCTTAGTGTCTTAACAAATGGAGAGATCAAAAGGCTAGTACTGAAATACCTTCCTGGATAAAGTGCAAATTGGAACCCTTAACTTGCAGAGGGATATAGAAGGCACTGCTTTTGCTTATTTTAGTTGGATGATCTGAAAGGAACAAAGAGCAAACAGCTGGTTCTTTTTAGGGTCCTCGTGCTCGAGAGTCTTCCAGGTTTCCAAGAACACCGGCTTATATAGAGGGAAGATATATAAGGGAGGTGTTCTTTGTTATCTTTTGATTAATATCCTATCTTTATTTCTGTCTGTTTCCTATTTACCTATATTGATTTATGTACAGCTTACTGTGATACTGTATTCAGTTTTGATATTACTTATCTTTGCTGATTTATTATCCATATATTTAACTTAATTTAGTAAACTAAGTTTTGCTTTACCAGATTTTGTGTAGAGTGTTCTATGACATAATATAAAATATACCCCCTTACAGCCACCGCGCATAATCTGCATACACTGCCTCCATCATGTATATTCATTGTAGATATCCTGAAAACCTGACCGGCTAGGTGTGTCAAGGATTTGGTTGAGAACTGCTCTAAATAAAATTTACAATTTTATAGGGTTCAACACATGCACAGAGTTTAGTAGTATGCATACTCATCTCCCCTCCCCCTCTCATGGACCCCCCCCCTCCCTCTTTCCTACCTCCCCCTCCGTGCGATCGTCCTCTTTACTGCAGGATCCTCTTCCTTTCATCCATGATCGTACCCTTTCCACCCTCGACTATCATTCTCTCTTTTCCTTTTACCTACAATCCTCTCCCCCTGTCCCTGGTCGGCAAGAAGAGAGCTGTACTTATCTGCTTTCTTTGAATGGGTTAAAAAAATGCTAGAAATATCAATATTGCCAAAGATTGATAATTCTTTTATAACATCTAAAAACCAAGCATACAATTTAGGAGTTATTTTAGATTCTCTCATGTACAAAAACTCATTCTACCAATTTCAAAAAGAGCATTTGTGAATTTGAAATTATTTCAGCAATTACATCCATTATTTCAGCAATTACATCTTAAGAATGTGGTTCAATCATTAGTTATTTACAAATTGGACTACTGCAATGCTTTACAACTAGGGCTTCTACTAAAATTGACAAAATTACTCAGAAAACTGCAGCTACAGTCATATGTGGCAACCAAAGAAGAGATAGGGCTATGTAACCAATGGCCATATTGGTCACCACTAAGGGCACGAGCTGAGATTAAAATCTTGTCTTTAGTCCTCAAAGCTCTAAGGGGTATAGGACCTGGATATTTAAAGGAACATATAACATGGCACTGTCCATGCCACCCTTTGCTATCATCTCTTCACCAAAGCATACACTTAAATTCTCCTTGCTCTCATCTATGTTCCCCCCTTCTCTGTTCCCCCCTCGACCTTGCTTTTACTAATAGTGGGTGAGTCTCCCCTCTCGCCCTGGCTTTTCACTAAAGCATACACCCAACCTCCCCTCCCTCCCTTCTGTGTTACCCTACCCCCCTCCTATCTCTCCTCCCCCCCCCCCCTTTTCTCCTCTCCTTCTCCCCCTCCCTGCACAATTGTTAAATTATGTTATTCCCTATAATTGTACATATTGTATATATCTGCAAACTTTGCCTAATAATTTATTAACCTAACTTTTTTCTTCTGTCACTTTCCCCCCTCCTTGTTTCCTCTTTTACCCTTTTGTAAATATGTTATTTTAATTTTAGTTTAAATCTTTATTTCCCCTACCTTTCCTTTACTCCCTAGTTATAATGTTTCAATATGTTTCAATTGTATTATGTTAAACATGTTCGATGTAAAGCGCCGCCACAGGCACTAGTTTCATGTTACGCTGTGAACCGATGTGGTATCATTGATGAATGTCGGTATATAAAACTTTTAAATAAATAAATAAATAAAATAAATCTCAGTCAGAGCTCCTAAATATCTCTCCTATAAAGGAAATTAGATCGATTGGCATTCTTCTCTGCTGGTCTTAAATTATGGAATGAATCACTGAGGGAGATGTATGGAAAAAGGAGTTAAATGCGCTTTAGGAAGGATGGAAAAAGATGGCTCTGAAATTTCTTGCAGGCCGATACAGTAAAGTCCGCGGGAGAGCGGGCGAATGGCCCTAGCGCCTCCTTTTTGACAGGAGCGGCGGCTGTCAACGGGTTTGACAGACGACGTTCAATTTTGCCGGCGTCAGTTCTCGAGCCCGCTGACAGCCACGGGCTCGGAAACCAGACGCCGGCAAAATTGAGCGTCTGGTTTTCGGCCCGACAGCCGCGGGCCGAATTCAAATTTTTTTTTACCTTTTTTTTTTTTTTTTTACTCTTCGGGACCTCCGACTTAATATCGCCATGATATTAAGTCGGAGGGTGGACAGAAAAGCAGTTTTTACTGCTTTTCTGTGCACTTTCCCGATGCCGGAAGAAATTAGCACCTACCTTTGGGTCGGTGCTAATTTCTGAAAGTAAAATGTGCGGCTTGGCTGCACATTTAACTTTCTGTATCCCATGCGCATACCTAATAGGGCCATCAACATACATTTGCATGTTGAGGGCGCTATTAGGTGCCGCGGGTTGGACGCGCGTTTTCCTCCCCTTACTGAATAAGGGGTAAGGGAAAACGCGCATCCAAGACCAGGCTAACAGTGCGCTCCGTCGGAGCGCACTGTACTGTATCGGCCTGTTGGTTAGGAGTTTAAGTGGGGTTTTAGTCTGTAGCATGGTCCATTACAATTAATTTCTAAACTTTTGATTAGTTCTGGGATCATTGTATAGTGGATATAAAATTTGCATGTTTTTAATGATTGTTAACTTTTAGAATTCTTAGAACTTCAAATGGTCAGTCTGGTTTTTATTTTTTCTCTTATTTAATGGGATTTTATTTTACATATGATAAATATGTGCTTTTGTTGTTTTTATGTTCATGCTTGTATTGTTTATGGAATATTTATATTACATTATATCTACTGTTTTGTTGATTTGTGCATTATTGTAACCTGCTTTGGGCTATAATTTTGAAAGACTAGATATAGATGAATAAATTTAATTACATTTACAGTTAACCTCCTCAGATATAATTTACAATAAGTTTACACAATGGCATGCCTGCCTTGGGTTTTGACTTTTTTTTTTTTTTTTTTTTTTAATTTTAAGGGTTTTGTCCTGTGACCCATCAGCTGGTTTTCCAAGGCACAGACAGGAGAACCACTGGCCCATCATATTTAAGGTTATATGCTTCTCCACCCCCCCACCCCCTCCAACCCCCACAAGGCCCAGAACAGCCTAAGATAAAGAATTGTTCTACAAGACTGGCTAATGCCAAACTGAAAATCTAAGTTTGCATGCAAAAAATACATCATTGAAGTAGAGTAAAACACTAGGTAATTCTGCAACCATGGGGAATCAGCTCTGGTACAAGTGAAAGTGAGCATGCTCATTTATATGGGAACAGAGGAGTGGTAGAGGAGACAGTGCTCAGAGTGTTAACTGCTGAGCATAAGTTCCCTGTTTGCAAATCACCACCAGTGAAAAATTATCCAGATTTATGCAGAGTCAACTCTCCCAAGTGCTGTCGTAACAGTGATGAACAGCCCTATAAAAAACCTGTCTAAATACTGCGGCCTCTCAGAACCTAGCCAGGAAAATTAAACCTTTGAGGCTGCTAGAGCAAAGGAAAAATTGAAAAAAAATAGTATTCATAGAGGGGATTCAGAGTATAATCGCAGCATCTGCCCTGCCTATTCATGGTGCATGCAAACATTACTTCCCAGAGTCCCAGATTTCCTGACAGGGTCCAGGGCCACAATTCTAACAAGCTATTATAAACAATTATCAATACAGTTTCTGTCTTAAGTCGGCAAAATGCAGCAAAGAAATAAAAACATCTAAAGCTTAGCCCTTCTAGAGATGTCAATTTATATCTACCTGTATCCCCTTGCCAGGCTGAAGAAGTGCAGCATAAAGTGAGTAAAGGAACTAAAATCTATTTTGCACATAGTACCACCAAAAAATGATTTTAATTTTGTAAATTAAAAAAAAAAAGTACATCACTCCCAAGCTTCTCTCATTCAGCTTTCATCATGAAAGCATCATCAACCTTATTCCTTCCCACCTAATACCATACTTCTCAGCTGACCCCAACTGCTCCGTCATAGGTAAGCACACATATTTCTAATATCATTCACCTCTATAATCTTCAACATTTTCATTCCCTTACGTATCACTAAATTACAAAAATCTCACTCATCAGCTCAGTAGGTTGATATGTATGCATTAAGGAGCCATTGTGCATGGCCTTTTCCCTTTCTCCTTTCAACCCAGCTCTCGTTAGAATTCCTTTTTATTAATGGCTTGTCTGCTCTTACTCCTTCCCACCCAGCTCCCTTTAAGAATCCACTATGAATAGCATCTTCTCTTACTTCTTTCAGGCTAGTTATTTAGAAATCCATTGCTTATGATCTTTATCTTTACCAAGCTCTCATCAGGGAGCGATCATGTATGGTCTCCTTCCTCCTCAGCAAGGATCGATTATAAACTAACTCTAGTGTTAGCCTGTTTCCTATTCCCCAGGCTGCCGAACGAGGACCCCCCTCAGCGGCGTTGCGGCTCCCAGCCGCGGGGGACAGGCTGAAGGTGGCTCCCTGCCATGGATGCAGGGTGGCCTCCGGGCCGCAGAAGGAAACCGGACATCGGTGGCGGCTCCCTGCCGCATGGGCAACCGTCGACGGCTCAAGCCGCGCAGAAACGGGCACAAGATGGACGGCCTCCGGGCCGCATAAGGAAATCCAGTCCGCGGCTCCAGCCGCACAGGAAGGCCCGACGTCGGCGGCATCCATGCCGCGTCAGGTGAAGAGAAGTGAGCAGTGCCTGCTTGCGGGGGGACCCGCAGGCAGGGTCCATGACATTACCAGCCTCTTATTGTTGCTGTCAAGCTCCATTTCTATACTGTTTTTACCCTCTTCCTTCTGAGCTAATCCAGTTTCATTCTTCAACTAATTATCCTTATTTTATACCACATCTGTCTACCTTTTCAGTTGTTTTAATCAACTGCATATGATAAACAGATCTATGGCTTTTTGAGGACCTTTCAGATTCTATTCTTTCCAACTAGCTGTCCATCCATCCCCAAACAGAGAGAAGACTGAAGTCCTTCACCTGCCATATTCTCCACCTTTCCCACTCCCTCATACCAAGCAGCGGCATATTCTGTTTTTCCAGACGTCAAAGCATTCTCCGAAAAAGCATCTGGGACCCACAGCTTAACCCTAATGCTAAAAGCTACATCTGCATTACTTCAACTCTGTCCTGTATCCTTGCATACTGCATAATAACATCCTTTCATCTAACAAGTTCTGCCACCCAATTCATATTTGTTCTTCCTGATCATTCTTGTTACCCCAGAAGATGCGCTCTCTTTCTTTCTGCCGGATGAGAACTTGCTGTGAGGCACACATCATTCCAGGCACTAATGCTCTTTACTTGGCTGTGCTGCTATACTAAGAAGAGGAGGATTGGAGAAGTTCCCGGGGCCTGCCTGCCCCAACCCCAAACCCAAACATCACAACATCAGACTTGCACCCCTTTAAGAGGGCTTGTCCCTTTGCTGGACTTTGAATAGACTTTACGTACGTCATTTAATCATCTAATACAGTTTTGTATTGCATATCTGCTGATGGGGTGGCATTATATAATATTCCAGTAATCACAGGAAATGGTTGTTACAATCTAAATTTGCACTGTGATTCAGCCGATAAGAGAAGGGCGGAAGTAAGGAGTCATTTAGGTTTGCCTAATTTAGCGGTTTCAGAATACAATGCTGTTTCCCCTTAGGAGGAGTCATTAAGTATTGGTCATCTTAATGCTTGCGGTAGGAATAAGAGCAACATCATTTTTATCCTTCTCCTGGACCTGAATCCTGATTTATTTATTTATTTTTTTTAATAATCGAAACATGGCATTCAGATGCAGTTGCTATGATTTTAAATCAATTATGCCCTCTGGGTTATTCTTATTTCCACCATGCTAGATTAGGATGTCAAGGAGGAGGGGTAGTTATTTTCAGTCAGGGTGAGTTGTTAAACTGTCAATGCAAACATTAAGTACAATAAGTGAGAGTCTGGTGGTTTTGTAAGGCACTTGAGCTTTTGGTCTTATCTATTACTCCCCTAGTTTGCCAGTTGATACTTTGGAATCCGTTTTAGATTTTGTCTCCTTACATTTAAACTACGAGAATTTAATGATATTAAGGGATTTTAATATCCATGTAGACTGTTTACATAAGTTAACTGCAATTTCTTCCATTGGGTTAGATCAACTGATAAAGCAACCAGCTCATAGAGCAGGTCATATATTAGACCTTTTACTGTTTCCTTCTAAGTTGATATCACGTAATACTGTATCTGAACTGGAGGTGGAAGCAGTACCTTGGGCTGATCATTTCTTGATAACATTCAAGCTTTGTTTTGGAAAGTGATGTTCCTGTGCATCAATCTGCTGATATAAATGGGCGTATACAAGGAAAAGTAGATGTGGATAATTTCATAGAGCAATAGTATATGGAAGCTGATAAGGTTCAAAGAGATTCAATTGAAAATCTAGCTGGCTCTTGCTCACTTCACTATCAGAGACAATTAACCAGGTAGCGCCAATAAAAACTTTAAAAGGTTAGTACTCATTGAGTACCTTGGTATTCATCGGGATTAGTTCTCTTAAAATGGGAAAGGTAACAAGCAGAACGTTGCTGGCGTAAACATCATATTCTGAGACTAGGTCTAGGTATGCTATAGCCAGAACAAAAAAACTAAAATGAATTTGCTTAGCAAAGGAAATTGTTCTTTGTCTCAAAACTGAATGCTTCACTAAATCATCTTTGTGATGTGGTTGGACTAGTGTGACATCTGACTGCATTTTTAGAGGATCAGAATATATTAGAAGTGAATGGTGAATGTTATGCTCAAAATTTTGATGCTGTTTCACAAATTCTTGACTTGTTACCAATAATAGCTGTTCAGAGGTCCCAAGGTTTGATGTCCATTTATCAATGCTGTCAGGTACATTATTTGAAGATGTTGGGGCTTTAAAGCTGTCTTCTGTAGTTTCTTCTTTGAAAAACTCTAGGTCACTATTGGATGCTTGTCCGTTTTGGTTGCTGTACAATTTTATTGATTTTTTGAATCTCTTAGTAAAGCTAATGAATCGCTCATTGGTAGAAGGGATTTTCCAAGACCAATTTAAACAAGTGGTGATCTGACCCATTATAAAGAAGAGAAACAGTTCATGACCTGACCCATCTAATTTTAGGCCGGTTTCTATTCTTCCCTCATTCAGGAAAGTAATTGAGAAAATTGTTTTGACGCAATTGAAAGATTATTTGGAATCTAATACTATCCTGAGCGATTTTCACAGAGGCTTCAGAAAAGGCACAGTACTGAAACTATCTTGGTGTCAAGTTGCTGGTTTTGTATTTCGGGAACTAGACCAGAAATATCCAGTAATCCTGATGTTAGATATTTCAGCGGCCTTTGACTCTGTACTACACAATTACAGAGGCTGAAGCAAATAGATGTAGGAGGAAAGGCTAGCCAGTGGTTCTCAATTTTGGTAGGACATAGTCAGCAGGTGTGGGTGGGTGAGACTCGCTCTAACTGGAAGTGAATCTATTATGGGCTCTTGTTTATCCCCTATACTTTTTAACATATATTTACAACTATGTGTTCTTTTGGAGGAAAAAGGGTTTATTTTGGGGGGTTTTTTAGATTTTACGCTGATGATATTCAGCTTGTCATTCTGGTAATGGGTTCAGCAATGGCTACTGGTTAAAAATGGATGGCCTATTACTAAATATAGCTAAGACCAAATTGATTCCCATTCCCCTTTGGATAGGTCAGTCTGTGGTCATTCCAAAAATGCAGCTAGATGGAGTAGAAATCTCCCTTGCTGAGCGCACACAAAATTTGGGTTTCCATATTGACAGCATCTTTTCTAACTCAATTGCGGTTGGTAGTTAGATTTTTTTTTTTTAAACTACAATTCTTGCACTGTCTACGTTTTATTTTGTAAGTCTAAGATTTTAAAACACTGATGCACTCTTTTGTTTTATCTGTGTTAGATTATTGCAACACCCTGTACATAGGTGTACCAAAAGTCCATATGTGTTCCTTACAATTGCTGATGAATGCAGTTGCCCACCTAGTTATGGAGAGTCCAATGCGATGTCATACTACCTGATTTAAAAAGGCTTGCATTGGCTCCCATAAAGCAGCATGTGAGGTTTAAAATGGTGTTACTTGTTCACCGGGCTATCTATGGTACTTGTACTTAAAGGGATTGATATGATATAAGCCATAACATGTTTTATGTTCAGAAGATCTTGACCAGGACTGAAGTCAATGAGACGTGTGACCACTAGGAAACTGGTTTTCCTTCACTTTGGAATGCTCTCGTCCTCAGTTTATAGCAGACATCAGATTTTAAGTGTTTTAGAAAAGCTTTGAAGACCTACTTTTTTTAATGATGATTTTTTGTAATTATTTTTTAGAACATTGAGATTTTTATGCTATTTGTTTTTAACTGGTTTTATTATCCATGAACAGAGGTAATATGGCGGAGTATACATTTCTGTAGATAAAGGCATTTGTCCTTGAGTATCAAACACATTGCTCATTGATCCAAAGCTATCCAATCCCCTTGCTAACCCAGCTACCAGCGCACTGATAACTCTTTCATGCTTCCTCCATTGAAAGAACAGAACTACTCTAATGGCCTGATTTACGAAGCTATTTTCCCCCTAAAAGAAAAGTTTTAGTGCATGAATCCTCAGTTTAGTCCTCACCAACCTGTCTCCCCTTAAACATGACAAATCGCATAACCCAACTGAATCAACTCTCCTGCTTAATGCCCTGATTGTTTTGGTTTTCCTCAGTTAACCAATAATTGTAATTTCAATGACTGTAGCATCATTCTCTATGCAAGTTGCTTTGGTTAAAATTGCCATACAAATACATATGTAATGAATACAAGAAATACAAATACATATGTAATGAATACAAGAAATATAGCCAAATACTGCAACCTACTTCTGCAGATTTTAAAAACAGGATGCAGTTCACTCTAATGGTACATCTTGCTGTTCTCTGGTGAATACCAGGTATCGCTGGAAGAGCAGAATTTAACTCTTGTACAGCAGACGCATGCAGCAGTGGCATGACAAACACCTGGAACAAGGTCTCCTTCCTAATTACAAAAGGGTCAATTTTCAAAGCTAATTTTAGCCATTCTTTAGCCAAATTTTCAGATGAACCTAATCAGTTGAATTTTCAGCTAAAAATTCTCCTAAATGAAGTTGGTCAAAATCTGACTAGATTTAAGATAGCTCTGTGTGTGGCTGGAGTTAGCCATTTACTTTTAGCTGGTGATCCATGTTACTGATACACAGTCATTAGGGAAAAGCTGTAGGACTACTTCTATAGCAAAGTACAAAAGCAAAGCACATTCAAGCAGCAATGTCTGAATCATAAAGGTTGCTCGCCCCATTAAAATGTTACTAGCAGTATTACTACCCTTAACATAAGGCTTAGAGGTAACCTGTATGGAGTAGCAATTGCTACCATAAGAAACCTGCTGGGCAGACTGGATGGACCATTTGGTCTTTTTCTGCCATCATTACTATGTTAAGTACTGAACATCAGTGACAACTGACAAACATTAACATGCACTGGGAATGCCTCCAGTTCCACCCAGCTAAATCTATGTGCCTTGCACACTTAGCTGATTAAATTTAACCAAAGGGGGCCATTTTTAACCAGAAAAGTTTAACCAGCTCTCTCCTGAAGTTAGCCGGCTAATTCATTTGAAAACTGACTGTACTGTGCTTACCAAGAAGCTCAGAAAGTGGCTGATTTAACTAAAATTCAAAAATGTTTCAAATACAATTCATCTTTGGGTCATTACATAAGTTGGTGTAACAATTTGTTAATAAATATTTGGTGTAACAATTAGTAAAACACATCATTAGTACTATACAATTTAGTATCATATGAACATTGTTGGTAAGATATATACTGTGTAGCACACAGTTCTTTTACTTCTCGACAGAGGAGGGGTACAGGGGTTAGTAGGGTTGGAAATCTGTTAAGTAATTTACATGTTTGTAAGGAGTAGTCAAAAACTGCTTAGTTTTTCCATTGCTTAGTATTGTTTTTGTTATTGTTGCTTCTACAGTCGGTTAGCATTTATGTTAGATTATAAGCGTTTTTAAACAGCCGTGTTTTTAATTCTCGTCTGAATGTGTTTTTTTTCTGGGATTAGTCGATTGTCTCCAGTAGTGAGTTCCATAGTTTAGGTCCTGCTATGGAGAATCTTCGATCATTTAGAAAAATATGTTGGAAATATTTAGGAAGAAAGGGAAAAACAGCAATACAGATTTTATTTCACTGAAACTTAAAAAGAGGGTGAAAAAAATTAACAGGGCTTGGCGGTTCTTTAGAAAAAAAAACTGCATGGGTTTTTGCAAAAGGAGATAAGTTGTTTAAAGTCATTTCTAAAGCATTTCCTGACAAAAGGAAAGCTGTCTGATGATTCTACAAAAGGCACTCACTAAAGAAGAGTGGAATACCAATAGCTGTGACACTGCTAAGTTGCATAAAGTTTCCAGCCCTATTTAATCCTGCATCTCCCACAACTTGGTGCCTCATCATCGAGACACCTCACTCAGTTCCTTGCTTTGGCCTGCCTTGCCTTGCTACTGGGTGGCCCTTGTGGCCTTTGTGTCTTGCTTTGCCTTGTGGCCTCCTTGGACTTATTGCTATGTGCTACAGCCCCCTTGGCATTCTTGCCTTGCTCATGGCCTTTGGGAGGTCTAGACTTGCCTTGTGGCCTGTTTAGGCCTCCTTGTTTATTGCTCATGTACTTTATTTATTTAAGCAATTTCTATGTCGCACCATCCTTTGATCTGGATAGCTACATTGCTTAACAAGCATAAGTTACAAAACAATATTTAAAACAAAGTCAATGACAAACTGTCAAAACAAAGCAAATAAAAACTTCATACAGTAACAATAAGCACAGACCATGCTTGCTAGAGATACCATGTACTAGCATAACCATGGAGCTTACAAGTGTCATATCTTCACAGGTCTAATGGCTAATTAGACTTGGACAAAAAACTCTGCCAAGTTAGTTTCAGCAATAAACAGGTCTTTATTCCTATTTTCCTGTTTGTTTCTTCCTTGTCCTGTTCTTGTGTTCCTGTCCTCATCTTGTCCTGTCTGGGCCTCCCAGTAGCCCCTTCTACTCCCTGTAGATCTCCCAGTGGCTCCCCCTGTTCCCATGGGCCTTCTAGTACCTCCTGCATCTTGTATGCGCCTCCCTCAGGTCTATCCTCTCTGTGTGTTCCTGATCTCTGTCCTTATCTGTCTATACTCTGTCTTGTACTCCTTTCCTGTTTGCTCTATCCATGCAGTTTAGTTATTTACCTTGTACCTGCTTTGGTGTGTTACCCTATTTCTCTCGTCACTACTAGGAACTGCTTTGCCTTGTTGTGGTCCTGTTTTTCCAGACTTCTCTAGCCTTGTTTCCATGCTGCCCTGCTGCATGCCTATTTACCTCATTCCTGACTGCATGTTTGCTCACTGTTTCTGCCTTGTTCTCCTATTCCCCTGCCCTGCTTATCTTGCTTCCCAGATAGCCTCCCTCAGACTGATCTTTGTTACCTTCGCTTGTCTTCTAACTGCCTCAACTGTGTGCCTGGACTCTGACTATGCCTGAACGCTACCAGCCCTGTCCCCAGACCATGTAAATCTTGCTGACCACCAAAACCTGATGGATCAACCCAAGGGGGGAGGTGGCTGGCTAAGCAGAAGACCGTGCTCTGCCATGAAGCTCTGTGCTGCTCCTGTAGGAGGAATCCTAGGACCCAGCTGGCCAATCCCCGACATTCATATTTTCTGTAACACGCATACTATAGGCTTATAATGATATCTGTGTCCCATGGCTAGTTCTGATATGGTGCTGGAGGATCCATTTTAAATTACTTGCATAGTAGGGCTGGCACAGTTCAACCACCTGGATGAACTGCAGTGCATGGAAAAAGTCTCCTGGCACAAGAGTAGTACTGAAGGTTTCTGCCCAGAAAGAACGTGCCTTCCCTTGCTTTCAAGCTACAAGGTGAGCTAATTGCTGAGGGAGTCTGTGGGCAGTCAAGAGGATGGTGGAGAGGAAAGCAAACAAAAAAAAAAATCCACAAGTAAATACAAAGAAAACTGTGCCAGAAACAT
The DNA here is from genome assembly GCF_901001135.1 of Rhinatrema bivittatum. Lineage (NCBI taxonomy): Eukaryota > Metazoa > Chordata > Amphibia > Gymnophiona > Rhinatrematidae > Rhinatrema > Rhinatrema bivittatum. Next base: position 27,693,782 of record NC_042623.1, on the reverse strand, counting down.
AAAGCAGTTTCTTCTGCAGCGCAAATCCCCTTATAACAAATCTTGGTTTGCAAAAACTGAAGTGTGGACCTCAATTTCCTCAACTCCCTGAACTAAATCTTGGATTAAAGTATTTACGAGTTCTGTTATTACAAACACGTCATAACAAATTTGTTCACCCCAAATCTGATATAAACAAGGAGAATAAACAAATTAGCCCAAAGTTGGTTTTTTGTTTTGGTTTTTTTTTGTACCAAGAAAATTCTTTCTATAGGAACCTATATGAACTGAAGCTATGGCGCCAGGAGGAACCATTTTAGATCTAATTCTCAGTGGAACACAAGATTTGATGTGGCAGTGGGACCTCAGCAGCAGTGATCATAATACGAACAAATCTGAGAATGACTGGAGGGGACATTAACTAGATCGGTATATAAAAATCATAAATAAATAAAAATAAATAAAAATCTAAGGCTCTAGCATTTAACTTTCAAAAGGCAAATTTTGATAAAATGAGAAAAATAGAAAAAACTAAAAGTTGCAGCTAAAAATGTAAAGAGTTTACATCAGGCGTGGACACTGTTTAAAAATACCATCTTGGAAGCCCAGACCAGATGTATCCCATGCATTAGAAAAGGCAGGCCAAATGACCTGTAGGGAGATATCTCATGTTTTACCACTGAATCACCAAATATGAGTCATAATAGCCAAGAAATGTGCAGGCCAGTTGCTGACAGGCCCCAAACACTGTCACAGCAAGAGAAAGAACTTATACACTTAGCAAAACAGCATTGTCTCAGTGGAAAAAGAAGAGACTTTGCCCTGATACACAAAGATACTTTATCAAGATATACCTGTTTGTCAGTTCCTGTGCAAATATAAAGACGACAAAATGCAACAACTTAAGCCCATAAGCAGGAGTCATGGAAGAGCCAAGCCAAGTCCACAGGTCAGAAAGACCCCCACCCTTGGAAGAAAGAGGGGGGGCAGTCAGAGAAAAACACTGGCACACAGCTTGGCTGTTCTCCCTCCCCCGAGAAATAGGGAGATGGAAGACCTGCAATGTGGCAAGACTATATTGAACCTTTCTCTTTGAAGAAACTTGTTCAAGGCTCTTAGGTCTAGAATAGGGTAGAGGCCCCGTTTTCTTTGGTATGAGGAAATACCTATTAGAACCCCCGTCCCCACTGGTGCAGAGGTACAGGCTTGACCACTCCGGCCATTAGAAGGGCGGAGAGCTGTGTCAAAAGTATTTCCTGATGAGTGGACGAGGCCCACGATGGACATGGGGGAGAGTCTGCAGGGACATTCCTGAAGTTTAGCCGGTACTCTTGGCGAACGATGGAGAGGACCCACTGGTCTGAGATATTGTGGGGCCAGTGTTCCGCAAAAAGACGCAGCCTTCTCCCAACTGGATAGCAGAGTGCCAAGGGTTCGGCAGTCTGGCTCATTCTCCCTGCTCCCAGTCAAAAATCCCTGGGCTCTGCTGGGGGATGGCCGAGTCCTGGGGGGCCCTCTGTTGCCTGGAGCAACCCCGGGAAGTCACGCATAGCTTGTGTGCCCTTGAGGTAGGAGGGTAGTATTTCCTCTGGCAATAGAAGGGCTTCCTAGAGCCCTGTCACAAGGATTTTCTGACTGAGTACGGCGGGTCAGAAGTACTGGTCAAAACATGCTGAAGGGTCTCATGGTGGTCCTTAAACTGAGCCACCGCATCCCTGACTTTATCTCTGAAGAGATTCTCCCCCATGCAGGGGAGATCTGCCAGCTTTTCCTGGACCTCTGGTCGAAATTCCGAGGCACGGAGCCAGGCTATCCTGCAGGCACCAATGCCCACTGCAGCCACCCTGGCTGCTGACTCAAAAACATTGTAGGTGGATCTCACCTCGTGTTTGCCTGCTTCCAGACCCTGCTGAACCACTGAAAAGGCATCCTGCGGTTGTTGAGGCAAGTATTCCGACAGTTTCTGGACTTGCTTCCACAAGTTCCAGTTGTACTGGGTCATATACAGTTGGTAGAAGGCAATGCAGGCAATGAACCTAGCGCCCTGGTAGACCTTCCTACACAGAGCATCCAACAGCCAGTGCTCCTGACCTAGAGGAGCAGAGGCGTGGGTGCAGGAGCGCTTGGGCTTTCTTGAGGGCGGAATCAACCACAACAGATTGATGCGGGAGTTGACTCCTCTCAAATCCCAATGCTTGATGTACCAAGTAAATCGTGTTTGCTTTCCAATTGTCCGGAGGAACAGACATGGGATGTTCCTAGATCCTGAGTAGCAGCTCCCTGAAAATGCCAGGGGCTGGGACCGCCTCTATTTCCTTTGGGGCATCCACAAACTGGAGGACTTCCAGCATTTTGTGCCAGGCATCCTCCTCAGTGAGAAGCTGAAACTGGATGGCCTCTGCCATCGCCCAAAGCCCACAAAGGAAAGATCTTCCGTGGGGGGTGGGGGTGTGTGAACCTATGCCTCTTGTTCAGTGGAGACGGTTCAGAAAGAAGGTTGCCTGAGTCATCTGAGGAGAACTCTGAGGTATCATTCCCCCCAAGGATCATATGGGGGCTCCTCCTCGCTAAGGTCCCCTGGGGGCCAATGTGGAGGGTCCCTGCCAAGCCTCTCAGTTTGGGTACTGAGGACACCGATGGTCCAGAGAGTGTCAGTAGCCCCAGGGGCATCGAATGTCCCGGGGGTATCAAGGGTACAGACAGCACCATAACCCAAAATGGCCCGGGGCCAAGATTGGGGAATTGCATCCATGGAACTAGCGCCCCCATGGGTGTCATCGGCCGCATCGATTCTTCCTCCTTGAAGGACCTTATGATAGGAATCACTCCAGAGGGGAGCATAGACTGTGTCAGAAGTATGCCCAAAAGGATATCTAGACGCTCAGGGCAGGGGCTCCAAAGAGAGATGGCGCAGACTCTGGTACCAGCATGGGAACCGGTGCTGATGGCAGCTCAATACCCCGCAGGGCTCATAGCACCGCTAGCTGAACCCTGCGATCCAACTCCTCTTGAAAGTCCATTGAAGGAAAAACAAACTGAGGAGGCGGCGGCATTACCAAAAATGCCTCCACGGAGCCCAGCACCAACTCCGGGGGGGGGGGGGGGGGGGGGGGTGGAACACCTGGGACTCCTGGGTCTGATAGAGGCCAAGGCCTCCCTCTTCACGGGGTCACTTCTGTGCTGGCACAGCGGCTGCCGGCACTGAATAAAGATGGCGACCGGTGATGATGCTTGCGGGACTTCCCTCGATGCTCAGTTTGGTCCATCCCCGGACAGAGAGGAAGACAAAGATCCCAATGTCTTGGAATATGAGGTCACCGGAGATGGTCCCGATGGAGTGGAGAGGGACGGCGTATCTAGCAGCTCCCCCCCCCCCCCCCCCCCCGCCTCCCAGTGTCGACGCCCTCAATACCGGCGTAGATGGATCAGACGTTTTGGTCCCAAAAAGCTATTCCATCTTATCCAGCTGGGTGTGACGGCCTTTGGGGGACATCTGATCGCAAAGAGCACACCCCCAGACATCCTGTGCTGCCCCCCAGCAGAGGATACAAAACTCATGCGAATCAGAGAAAAACATGGTCCGTGGGCACTGGGGGAATTGTCGAAAACCAGACACCATAAAAAACTGCCAGTGAGCGGTCAATGGCCGGCGGCCACCAAGAAGCAACACACCCGGAATCGACCACAACAAGTGGAAAAATCAACCTACCATGCTGCAGGAAGGACACCAACTGGTGGAAGAGGGACCTGGTGCAGAAACTGCTGAAACGATGACGAAAACGTTGAGAAAACAAATGGAAGAACAGAGCTCCACTACTGTGAGGCAGATACTTCGTGGAAAAAAAGTGACTGAAGAGGGACCCCAGGACACACGGATAGTGGCATGCTGGGCATGCTCAGTGTGCCAGTCAAAGTTTCTAGAAACTTTGACAAAGGTTTTCCACACCTGGCTCCATTTGATGTCACCCACATGTGACTACTACCATCCTGCTTGTCCTTGGAGAAAAGGTGATAACTAAAGCCAGAAGAATGCTGCACAGAGAGGAATAACCAGTAAGAAAAATTTTATTTATTTATTTAAGGCTTTTATATACCGACTTTCTTGATACAAATCAAATCAACTCTGTTTACATCGAACAAGTGGTTAACCATAACAATTAACAAGAGACAGATTGAAGAAGCAAAAAAGTTACATTATAACAGGGGCGCAAAAAACTGGGGGTCGGAAATAAAGAGGGGAGAGCAGAGATGAGATGATTAACTTTATACAGAGGATGGTGTGGGAGGGGCCCACCACAATATAACGTATATGAATACTTAGTGTTTGTTTAATCACAGTAGAGATAGGACAAATCTAAGTCAAGCTGTAGGCTTGACTTAGATTTGTGATAATGGTAAAAATGGTGATATGTAAATGTAAAAATGTAAAAATGGTGATAATCCCCTTGTACAGGTCATTGGTGAGGCTTCACCTGGAGTATTGTATTCGGTTCTAGAGACCGTATCTCAAAAGGGACAGAGACAGGATGGACGCAGTCCAGAGAAGGGCAACAACAATGGTGGAGGGTCTCCATCAACTGACTTATGAGGAAAGATTGAAGATCTTAAATATGTATATCCTGGAAGAGAGGAGTTGCAGGGGGGAATATGATACAGACATTCAGATACCTGAAAGGTTTTAATGATGCACAATTGACAAACCTTTTCTGTTGGAAAGAAACCAATAAAACTAGGGGGCATGTAATGAAACTCCAAGTAGGACAACTCAGAACCAATGTCAGGAAATATTTCTTCACAGAGAGAGTGATGGATGCCTGGAATGACCTTCTAGAGGTGGCCGTAAGGTACACTATACTGAGGGTACTATTAAACTACTGGTTCTCTTTCCCTAAGTAGTTACATCAACAATAAGAGAACTCAAGAGTATATCAACATTCAAATTCCCATTTTATTCATGAATTGTATATATATATAAAAGATCCTATCTAGACAATAATTACTCTCTAGCACAATCATCCTTCCAAACCTCAGTCATACCACACATATAAAAACATCATATTATAATGTAAAACTCCATCACCAAAAATATGTTTTCAATACAGATAACAATATAAAGTGGCTGTTGCAATATCATATACTCTAAATTTAAATATATATCACATCACATTGCAATTTCTTTCCTTGGATGTATACAACTTCGTCTGCTCATATCACAGCATTAAACTCCTATTTTAGTTCTCACAACCAAAACGGTGACATCGTCCACTGGACCTGTCCGACAAGGACTCCTTGTTTCGCCCAACTCATCTGGGCTTCATCAGGGAAATTCTCGCCACTGTTGACTTTAATTCATTCTGTATCAAACAAAACCATCAATATAAATATCAATCCTCCCCTTCTTAACCCTTAAAAACCAACCCACATATACCCAACACTAAACATAGAAAGGATCTACCTCTGCACATCATGTAATCTTTTCTCACCGCTTGAAATATGCAATCTCCGTTATCATGTTCAAGAAACCTTTAATCCATTTAATTTTCAAAATATTGGCGAAAGTCATTCCACATTTAATATGTAACTTCGCTAATTCCGGAAGTGAACCCTGCAACCAAAAAAGAGCGAAAACACTACAATCGAATCGCAGCTTAACAAAATCCTTGAACAGGACGCTCAACCCACTACATACTCAACCGACTCCATACTCACATTTCCTCCGGAACTGATGACATCACGTACAACGGCATGATGTAAAACCATAAACCTGAGACGAATTCTTTATAAGGCTACCAATTAGTACCTTGACTAATCCTCACAATTAACCACCCATCTTGATCACTTATTGCACAAAGCCATCTTTTAATCCCTGAGAAACCCCGTAATGATAATACCTCGCATATATAACACAGCAAATCAGTCACAGAAATGCTTGCCATTCAATTGGCCCACTGAATGCTTGCCATTCAATTGGCCCAGATCAGAGAGTTCTTTGGAGATACACATTTTGACACAGGGGATAATAAGTTGTATAAACCATCTCGTTGGATACCTCCGACTCCCCCAAGTGTTTTGTTGCAAGCGTTTCAGACCTTAGTTTTAAGTGATCTCTCTTTGTTAGAACAATCGATTGAGTTTCCTTCTTATAATTTGACCAAAGAGGAATGGCAGGCTTTGAAAGTGTTACGGGATGATGATTCTATCATTATTACATCAGCAGACAAGAGGGGAGGTGTGGTAGTCATGGATGAAGTTGATTATGATTTTGAAATAATGAGACAGTTAAGAGATGATCACTTTTATTGTGAACTGATGAGTGACCCTACGTCCCAGATACATAAAAAGGTGAATAATCTTGTACAGGGAGCATTTGATGGCAAACTTATTTCTAAGAAGGAGTTCAACTTCTTATCTGTCGTACATCCTGTTACCCCACATTTTTTTATCCTTCCCAAGGTACACAAGTCCTTAACGGCCCCCCCAGGAAGACCTATAGTGTCTGGCATCGGTTCAATTTTGGAACCTTTAGCCAAATACTTGGATAGGATATTGCAACCAAAGCTGGTATCCATACCTTCATATATTAAAGACTCAATAGATTTTCTTAATCGTATAGAACAGTTTCCATCTTTTTCAGAGGAGATTTTGTTGTCAACAGCTGACATTACAGCGCTTTATACGAATGTACCGCAAGATGCAGCACTAGAAATGATAAAGAAGGAATTGTCTGCCATGGAGTTTTCAGATAGAAAATTTCAATTTTTGATGAACATCGCTGAGTTGGTGTTAACTTGTAACTTTTTTTCTTACAAAAATCGTTTTTTTCTACAGATCTCAGGAATCCCTATGGGATCTCCCATTGCACCCACGGTGGCTTGCTTATATGTTGCGGATTTTGAAAGGAAAGTGGTATATACGTCTTTATGGTGGGATAAAGTGGTATGGTGGGCCAGATACATTGATGACGTTTTCTTAATTTGGAGGGGAACATCAGATGATTTAAAGATTTTTTGGCAAGAGATCAATGGAGGAAATCCACATTTAAAATTTATTTTCAACATTGATTCTACATTGGTACCTTTTCTAGATATGAAGGTGTATATTGTGGACAACAAGATTGCAACTACGATATATAGAAAACCCACAGATAAAAATAATTTGTTACATTCTCGAAGCTTTCACTCTAGACAATTAAAAGACAATATACCAATGGGACAATTTTTGAGATACAGACGACTTTGTTCTTCTGTTGAAGATTTTAAACAACAATCCCAAATCTTGAGTGATAAATTTATGGCTCGAGGTTATTCTAAATCAATTATTAAAAAAGCTTATAAAAGGGCATTGTATTCTAATAGGGAGAATTTATTGATCAAAGCACAGAAAGAGATTCCCTTTAGAACTATTTGCTCTATTCCGTTTTCGGCCAAGTCCTCAAGTATTAGGGATTTGATAAAAAAAACATTGGAAGATTTTGTCCCCTTTGAAAGTCTTTGATGAATGCCCCATTTTTGCCATCAAAAAACGAAAGAATTTATGGGATAGTTTAAAAACTTCTAAGAATTTACATCATAGGGATGATAATGTGGTGGGACAATTGCAGTGTGGAAGTTGCTCGGTTTGTGCACATGTTTTACAGATACAGCAGTTTAACCATCCTAATTTAAAACATCCTTACACTCTTTCAGAAAATTTTACTTGTGAATCAGCAGGAGTGATATATGTAATTCTATGTCCATGCTCTTTAATTTATATTGGACAGACTATTCGGTCCATAAGATCACGTATTATTGAACATAAGAGCAGGATTAGGATGGAGAAAATAAATGCTCCATTGGTAAAACATTGGATAGATGCAAAACACGAGATTGAACAGCTACGATTTTTTGTCATCAAAAGAATCACCTTACAATGGGGAGGTGATTTATCTGCAATTCTGAGAAGAGTGGAGCAGAGATTTATTTTTGATTGGCAAACTAGTGCACCTCACGGACTCAATGGGCCAATTGAATGGCAAGCATTTCTGTGACTGATTTGCTGTGTTATATATGCGAGGTATTATCATTACGGGGTTTCTCAGGGATTAAAAGATGGCTTTGTGCAATAAGTGATCAAGATGGGTGGTTAATTGTGAGGATTAGTCAAGGTACTAATTGGTAGCCTTATAAAGAATTCGTCTCAGGTTTATGGTTTTACATCATGCCGTTGTACGTGATGTCATCAGTTCCGGAGGAAATGTGAGTATGGAGTCGGTTGAGTATGTAGTGGGTTGAGCGTCCTGTTCAAGGATTTTGTTAAGCTGCGATTTTTTAAGCTGCTATTCGATTGTAGTGTTTTCGCTATTTTTTGGTTGCAGGGTTCGCTTCCGGAATTAGCGAAGTTACATATTAAATGTGGAATGACTTTCGCCAATATTTTGAAAATTAAATGGATTAAAGGTTTCTTGAACATGATAACGGAGATTGCATATTTCAAGCGGTGAGAAAAGACTACATGATGTGCAGAGGTAGATCCTTTCTATGTTTAGTGTTGGGTATATGTGGGTTGGTTTTTAAGGGTTAAGAAGGGGAGGATTGATATTTATATTGATGGTTTTGTTTGATACAGAATGAATTAAAGTCAACAGTGGCGAGAATTTCCCTGATGAAGCCCAGATGAGTTGGGCGAAACAAGGAGTCCTTGTCGGACAGGTCCAGTGGACGATGTCACCGTTTTGGTTGTGAGAACTAAAATAGGAGTTTAATGCTGTGATATGAGCAGACGAAGTTGTATACATCCAAGGAAAGAAATTGCAATGTGATGTGATATATATTTAAATTTAGAGTATATGATATTGCAACAGCCACTTTATATTGTTATCTGTATTGAAAACATATTTTTGGTGATGGAGTTTTACATTATAATATGATGTTTTTATATGTGTGGTATGACTGAGGTTTGGAAGGATGATTGTGCTAGAGAGTAATTATTGTCTAGATAGGATCTTTTATATATATACAATTCATGAATAAAATGGGAATTTGAATGTTGATATACTCTTGAGTTCTCTTATTGTTGATGTAACTTCTAGAGGTGGCAGCAAAGACTAAATCAGTGAAAGATTTCAAAGGGGCATGAGATAAACACTGTGGATCCCTAAAGGTTAGAGGATGGAAATGAAGAACAGAATGCATGGGGTAACTTGCTGGTATGGCGGTAACTACCCTTAACCAATAAGTCTTCATTCTATTGATGCAAGTCCGTCATTCTCTCTGCTTCAACGGCAAGAGGTGACGGGAATTGGACTCAAATATCAACCAACATGGCCCCTGGCTTGATGTCTGGGAGGCTGTTAGCTATGGGGGGGCATTGTTTGGCATGGCACATGCTATGAGCTTGCTGGGCAGACTGGATGAACCCTTTGGTTCTTTTCTGCCATATTTATGTTTCACCACATCCTCTGACAATGAATTCCAGAGCTTAACTATGTGTTGAGCAAAAAAATATTTTCTCTTATTAGTTTTAAATGTTCAACTTAGTATCTTAATTGTGTGTCCCCCCCCCTTGTCTTTGTATTTTTTAAAAGAGTAAACAATCAATTCACGTTTACTCGTTCCACTCCACTCATTATTTTAGAGACCTTTATCATGTCAGCCGTTTCTTCTCCAAGCTGAAGAGACTTAACCTCTTTAACCTTTCCTCATAGGGGAATTGTTCCATCCTCTATTATTTTGGTCGCCCTTCTATGTACTTTTTCTAATTCTGCTATATCTTTTAAGACGTGCTGACCAGAATTGTACACAATACTCAAGATGCAGTCACACTATGGAGCGATACAAATGTATTATGATATTGTATGTTTTATTCTCCATTCCTTTCCTAATAATCCTAGCATTCTATTTGTGTTCTTGGCTGTTGCTAGACAATGAGCAGAATATTTCAAAGTGTTATCAAAGACGACGTCTTTACATTGAAGTTGCATGTAGAGATGCCATGGCCTGCACCCAAATGTTTGTAGCACTTCTCATATTCCATGAGGCTCAGTTAAGAAACATTTAGGCACTTTTCAAGCTGCTGACTTGCTTTGCATTCATCTATCAAGGAAGTACCATGAAACCAAAAGAATACATTTTTCAAGAGAAAAGCATGCCAGGAGGGGATAAATATCAACAAAGCTGCAAATTCTGAAAATGGTTCAGTGGAGTTGAAGCTGCAATCAGTGAACTGAAGCAAAAGTGACAAAAAGCAAAGACAATTTTGGAAGTGTTTCCAAAAACTCCAGCCAGTGATACTAACAGGGAAAAATAAAAAGTATGACAAGATCGCTTAAAAAACAAGGCCTAAAACAGCAGCAGCAGGAACCCTTCCTTTTCCTTGAATGCCTCAGGAAAAACTGGTTCAATGGCATAAAGGAAATCCCCCGTGCATGCACAAAGCTCTCTTAGCTTTGTAAGAGTCCTCTGTTCAATTGATGCAGGTCATGACCTATGCATGTGTCTCACTGTTCTTGCTTGCTATCAGACAATCAAAACTAGATAGTACTGTGGGAGAAACCGCCCCCCCCCCCAAAACAAATGGAGTCTAAAATGGAACTTAAGACCTGTTCAGGGATGGCTGAACAGGTCTTTATGTTCTTCACAGATATTATTTATTTATTTTTATTTATTTCTTTTGTATATTTATTTCTTTTGTATACCGACATTCGATCGAGATATCACATCGGTTTCCAGAAAACAGGTTGAATAGAGCCGGAACTGCCCTATTTTACATTGTAACAAGCGAACAGTTGATTAAACAATAAATATAAGGAACATTGTAACATATGAATAAAATTAAAATTAAATATTAGATGTGGGTATGTAGAAATGGCATATAGCCTATATACAATATGTACAATATGACTTGGTAATGAGTAGGGTGGGGGACAGGGAAGAGGGAGGTTACGAGAAGGGTGGTATTAGAATTTTTCTCCCATTTTTATTCTCTGCCCCATATCTAACCCAGCCACTGAAGTGATAGCCTTGTGGCTGAAAAGACATCAACCAGAATTGTACACAATACTCAAGATGCAGTCACACCATGGAGTGATACAAATGTATTATGATATTCTATGTTTTACTCTCCTTCTGGAAACTATTTCAAGTGCACATAAAGTCAGCCACTAGGTGTCACTCTTGGTAGAGAGCTGGGACTCCCATCCAGGGGCTCTGAAAGCTGCCTCCACAGTGCGCACAACCCCAACGGAGCAGGAGGAGGTGGGGTCCAAGAACAGAACCTGGGTTTCCTGCATGGGCAGCATTACTGCTGGGCCATCTGGCTGGCCATGTTAGAGCAAGTTTTGATGTCAGTCTGATATTGGGCAAGCTGCTAGCACTGGGACCACATGACAGAATTGGATCATTTTTACCTCCATCTGTATAAGATCGGACCACACACAGGCTCCTTTATAAACTCAAACGCACGAGTCACCCTTCAGTTACTTTATTGGTCCTCTATTTTCATTTAATTACAAGCCCAACCATCCATCTACAATTCATAAACATTTCTTACTCTTATCGAAACAGAGTCTCATGCTAAGCTTTATCGGAGAGCAATTTACCGCTCGGAAGGATAAATGCAAGAGGCGGCAATTGGAGAGGAACTGCCTCAGAAACAATGAAAAAGTAAAAGGCAAAATCTAAACATGATGAATGGACACTAATAATGCACCCGGCTCCCTCTGACTGAGATTGCCTTGCAGTGACAAGTGTCTCCGATACTTTATCCGACAAGCTGACATGTTATCTGGATGGAACACTTCACAGGGGTAATGTGCAATGCATTCTCGGTACCCGTCTCCTGTCTGAATGACTGACTTTGATGCTCTGACTTTTGTAAACCACATGCAACCATGCAGTGACTCAGCTGATATTTCAAGGCAAGTGAACAATTTGTATTTCATTTGTTTCTCTCCACTCTAGCCCCAATTATAACACACAAATATTCCCAGTAGAGTTACCCATTAAAAATAAGTTATCGGACATCTTCTGGTGATAACCAGGCTAACAGTAGCCCAAGCAGTAGCAAGGTATCTCACCAACAACAAAGTGGGGTTTCGAGAGGATTGACATGCTCTCCATGGAGAAACTCTCTTCCATTATTCCTGACAAAAACTAAATATAAAGTCTGGATGCTCTTTCTGATTAGACTGGATCTCAGAAAACCCACTACCAGAAGACTGACCTCCATTACAATCTTTTCTCATTACGACGACAGGCTACACCGGACACAAGGACCTCAGGGTTTCGAGTTCAATCAGGACTGATTCTTTGTCTTGTATAAGCTAATACAATTTGAAACTTTGGAGGACTCCCTCAGCACAATAACTGTTTGATTCAACTTTATGCTAGAGACACTGAACACTGTGATTGAACACTATGATAGCTTTTGCTGTTCTGAATGAATGGAAAAACAAATAAATATAAAGTTAGGAGCTTCAGAGAATCTTGTGCAATACAATCCCTGCGGGTGGGGGCACTCCATACACAGGAACATATCTGATCAGGATAGGACACCTTCAGCTGGGAGAGGTAATATCTGTGCAGTTTCATGGGATAGTTTAAAGAGAAGACTCACAAACACATAATGTATAAATTGATTGGGTAATGCAATAGTGTCTTCATCTATGGATCAGCAGCAACAGATAACCACGAGGCAACCAACTCAACAGAATTAAAAGGCTTTCTTCAGTTTGCTTGCTTTTTTTTTTTTTTTTTTTAATATAAATATACTGTATATTAAGGGCCTGATTTGCTAAGTTTTTTTCCCCTTTGACATAGAATGCAAGAAAAGCCTTGGTTAATCAGGCCCTAAAACAGCAGTCTGCTTGATAAAAGATTCCCTGGCCATCAGCAATTCAAAGGATTTATAAACTAATAGAATGTAAGATTCCCTTCCCAATACTCTATGATCTTAAATGGGGCATTGTTAATTTTAAAATAACCATGTAAAAGATTAGCATTTTAGCATGGTGATTTTACAATCATCTGACTAGATGATTTTTCAATTCTAATTTGGGCCTCTCTCACTGCCCCAACATTGAAGCCAATCATCAGGAATAGACATCCCAATGTAGAAGTTAGACCTCTAGGTCACCTATATGAGTTTACTCTGATTTGAAGGCCATAACAGCTCCATTTACTAGTTAAAACTTCCTTTACATATTAGGAACTTCATAGTAAAAATGTATCAGCTCTCAGGATGATTTTTTCAATACCCAATATCATTAGATGCCACCATCCTCTGGTCTGGCATCAGGTTCTGTTAAAAATCAGCTTTGGCATTGCAGTCACTTTGTCACCTGAGGTCCATTGCTAAGAGCTGCAACTTCTTTAACAGCAGATGAGCTCCAGATTTGCTTCCACAAAATACTCACATTCCTCCAATACTGACGGTGGCACAGGTGCGTTCGGAGAATGAAGGGACAGTTTCTGTGGCAGCACTTGCCGGCCTGATGTAATCCACAGTGACATTAACCTGAAATAACAAACACGCAGCTTAGAGATTTCTGCACAGCAGGAGGCACATGGCAAAAAATAACCAGCACAGGTTAGAGAGAAGGGACTGTTGAATAACTTATTGTGCGATGTACTGAAATAGCATCCCAACAAACAAAAGGTAGTCCTAACACATGATTAAGGCAGAATGCTCTCTCAGAACCCTGGACGTGAAGAGTATGATTCCAGGGATTAGAAGTGCAATGCCTCCCAAGGGATGCACAACACAGGCTTTGCAGGCACCAGCACCGAATATGTTGTACAGTGACAATGCAAATCTGTGTTCTGACAGAACAATTAGGCACCTTACATCTGCCCTGACCTCTAATCACCCCTGCAGGACTTGAGCAAAGGCACCAAATGACAACGCAAACCAATTTTGATTTTAAAGATAGCAGTACCACAGTTCTTCTATTGCTAACTAGTCTCTGTGGGCAGCCAGGACTTTGGCACAGAACAGTCACATTCATGAAGCGAGATTGGCTGCTTGTCAGGCAGATAAGTATCATGGGAGTACATCAGCTACAAAGCAGCAGGGGGAATCAAGAGGATACTAGACCACTTGGGTAGTATATGCAGGGTAAAAATGTTTACTGAACACAGGGACTGCAGGATAACATGCAATTGCCTTTTTCTGGTAGCTGTCTCCACAGAACTCCTTTCTGGATTTATGCCACTTCTTCACCTGCCTTCCCCCCAGTGGTGCTGGTTAGGGACCCTTGGCTCTGAGTCACTAGTAATAAGACAGTTCCAATCCTGAAGGACCACAAATCTCTCTGATTTTCAGAAAATCCATAGTTTGCATGTACATTGTATAGAAACCTCTCATATGCATATATATATATTATGGGTATCCTGAAAAGCATACTGGTTCTGGCCCATCAAAAGCCTGGAATTGTGCACCAATGTATTAACACCATCTGTATGGAATTACTTATTTGTGACCTGGCTAAATTAGCCTGCCGAAATCTACTTGTTTGAACATTCACTGTACTACAGATGTTGCTTTAGTATGCTTTCTTGTCTGCAGATCCTATCAAACATCGCTGCAACCAGATTTACAAAAGATTGATCAAGTCATTCTTTACTGCGAATTGCTAATTGGTGGTTCAGCCGAAAGGTCACCAAAAAGAAAAAAAAATCCACTTAAACACTAGTCAGAAAGGAGGAAGAAAAGAAGATGGTGTGCTGAGCCATGTCTAGCGGTGAAGCATTACCATTACCTACCTTCTTTTCTTCCCCACACCCTTCCTCGTGAACTCCATTGAGCACAATGCTCTTGTCTGTGTCCCCCTCCACCACCGCTAACACCAGACTCCTTTTCTCTAGACATATTCAAGTGCAGTCTAAAAACTCAGCTTTCTGAGGCTGCTTTTAAATTCTAAACACTTCTCTACAATAAATATACTTTTTACAAACTTGTCTGTCATGTAATTAGATTGTAAGCTCCACAGAGCAAGACCTGTCATATGTATTTGTACAGCACTAGTAGTGCTTTAGAAATAAGTAGTAGTAAGCACTGAGAACAGCAGCTAAGGTGGTCTACTTCATGGTTCCCCAAACCTTTAGCCATTATATTGTATAATGCTGATTTTATGATTGTTTTATTGTAATCTGTTCTGAACAGATTGTAGGCAGTAGCGAAATATAAGAACTTTTAAATAAATAAATAAGTGACACACACACACCCCCTCCCATTTTAGCACTAGAAAATTCACTTGACTTCAAGAGGACAACCAAAATGAATTAATAGGGATGCGGTCCCATGCCTACAATTATTCCACCCTCACCCTCCCCTCGTTCCAGCTGATCCCTCTCTCAACCTCCCATCATCTCCAGTCAATCTTTTCTCTCAATCTCCATCCCCCTCCAGAGGACCTTCTCTCCTCCAGCTGACACCCTCTCAATCTCTGCCCCCCCCCCTTTTTTTCTTTTTACATCCCCCCAGCTGATCCTCTCACTTTTAAGCCCTTCTTATAGCCCCCCCAACTGATCTTGTTATCCACTCTCTCTCTCCAGTGAGGGTTTTAGGATTTTGCCACCTCTAGGCACTGCTGGTGCTGTCACTCCACCTCCCCTCTCACCAACAGAGCAGAAAGTGGGACAACAGAGCAGAAGGCGGAAGGAAGGCACAGTGCTCTATGCTCTGCTCCAAGCTCACTGCCTCTCCTCATGGCTCTGAATTGACAAGAGGAGAGGGGCTGGATTAGGGAGCTGAGCTTTTCTTTGCTCCCTGCTGTGGGTTCTGGCCGCAACCCTCTCCCTCCTGTTCCCAAGCACAGGATGGCAGGGAATGTGTGGCAGGGCAGAGGTGCACTGTAATAGGAAACAGAGCTGGTTTTCTTTGCTCTATCCCTTCTAGCCTCATTCCCTCATGTTCTCTGCACTAGGAAGGAAAAGACTGGAACAAGAAGCAGAGGGCTGTTCTCTGCTGAGTGAGATTCAACACAGCTAAGATGCATACATCTTCAGCCAGTCTGCTGTCGTCCCCCCCCCCCCCCCCCCAGGCCTAGTGTGCCCACTGGCAAATCCAGGCCTGTCCCTCTCACCCCACCCATTTCCTCATCAATCTCATCCCAGTCTCCTCTTTCTCATCTCCCTCTTCCAACCTTTCTCTCACATCCATCAGCTGATACCCTCTTATCCCTCAGCTCCCCTTTTCAGTTGATCTTCTTTCATTCCCCTCTCTATCATGATCCAAGCTAATCTCTCTTCAACTGATCCAGCCCTCAAACCCCTCCTGCATCTGATGCCTCCAAACATCCCTCTGGCTCAGGTCAGCAGCAGCATTCTCCTTTGGGCCCTGGATCAAAGATGGATGACATCTGGTGGGAAGAAAAGGCAGGCTGAAGACAGGATCCACATTTTTCTTTTGGGTAGGTTCACTGGTGGATGAGCAGAGAAGAGTAGTGGCAATTTCCAGTAGCCCATATGCACAGAGCCTTCCCCTCGACTCATGGCTGGTCCCAAGCCCAAGTGATCTTGTAAGTAGCAATAGCATTAAATAATGAAAGTCAGAGCAGGACTTGTGAGCCAGTGCAAGCTCACAGATCCTGCAGTGAGTCCTGATCCCTCCTCATACAGGGGGTGTCCTGCTATCATAGAAGCTCATAGGAGGGCAGGACCACTGCAAGGCGCGCGATTGCATGCTGGATTGCAGGCACCACGCTGACGTCTACTATTAATGCTTATGCCTACAAAGCATTGCAGTTTGATGCACTTTTGACCCCCACTGAAGGTTTTATGATCTCATTTGGGGTCTCAACCCACAGTTTGGAAAGCCCTGCTCTAGTCTGGACAGGAAACAGAGAGTAGGATTAAATGGACAATTTTCTCAATGGAAAAGGGTAAACAGTGGAGTGCCTCAGGGATCTGTACTAGGACCGGTGCTTTTCAATATATATATAAATGATCTGGAAAGGAATATGATGAGTGAGGTAATCAAATCAGAAGATGATACAAAATTATTCAGAGTAGTTAAATCACAAGCTGATTGTGATAAATTGTAGGAGGACCTTGTGAGACTGGAAGATTGGGCATCCAAATGGCAGATGAAATTTTATGTGGATAAGTGCAAGATGATGCATATGGAGAAAAATAATCCTTGCTGTAGTTACACGATGTTAGGTTCCATATTAGGAGCAACCGCCCAGGAAAGAGATTTAGGCGTCATAGTTGATAATACTTTGAAATCATCGGCTCAGTGTGCTGTGACAGTCAAAAAAGCAAACAGAATGTTAGGAATTATTAGGAAGGGAATGATGAATAAAACAGAGGATGTCATAATGCCTCTGTATTGCTCCATGGTGAGTCCGCACCTTGAATACTGTGTACAATTCTGGTTGCCACATCTCAAGAAAGATATAATTGCAATGGAGAAGGTACAGAGAAGGGCAACCAAAATGATAAAGGGGATGGAACTGCTCACCTACGAGGAATGACTAAAGAGATTAGGGTTGTTCAGCATGGAGAAGAGATGGCTGAGGGGGGATATGATAGAGGTCTTTAAAATTTTGAGAGGTCTAGAACGGGTAAATTGAATCAGTTATTTACTCTTTCAGACAATAGAAGAACTAGGGAGCACTCCATGAAGTTAGCATGTGGCACATTTAAAACTAATCGGAGAAAATTCTTTTTCACTCAAAGCACAATTAAACTATGGAATTTGTTGCCAACAGATGTGGTTAATGCAGTTAGTGTAGCTGGGTTTAAAAAAGGTTTGGATAAGTTCTTGGAGGAGAAGTCCATTACCTATTAATCAAGTTGACTTAGAAAATAGCCACTCCTATTACTAGCATCAGTAGCATGGGATATACTTAGTTTTTGGGTACTTGCCAGGTACTTGTAGCCTGGATTGGCCACTGCTGGAAACAGGATGCTGGAACAGTATGGCAATTTCTTATGTTTTTATGAGTGACACACACTGCCCAAGAATCAATACTAAAAAAACAAAACAGTTTACTCTGTATTTTTTGGGTCCAACAGTTTCCTCATGTTCATTTGAGCTTCCAGCTCAGTTGAAATTGCCCTCTATTGGTGCCATGAGTCTTCACTCAAACTACCATGGGTATTTTCCCATATTTTTAAATCTTACCTCCCAACTCATACTTCACAGTGACAGTGCTCAGCCACATGCCACGGCTCATTCTGAAACCCAGCTACCATGGGCCCCAAATTCTTACCATAAGGTGTCACCATTGAGAGTTGGTCAAGACCTCCTACCCTCCATAATATCCCTAGTCTATGCTGGGGAGCAGAGTTTTGGCTCACAAATCAAATCCAGGTCTTCTGCATGGCACTACACAGTATTTGCCAATAAGCCAACAGACTATCCCTGAAAACAGTTCTTGGAGGACCAGCATCGTAATGCCAGTCAAAGGAGGCTGCTGCATTATATGGCTTGTTTATTGACAGTGCTGTGGGAGAAATGGAGGCAATCATGTACAATGGCTCTGCTTGCAACTGGAAGAAGAAAAAGAATATGAAAATAAGTCATGCAGAGAAGAACAAATAGGCAGGAGAGGGAAGAGAGGAAAATTGCCTAACAGAGCTTTTAGATACCTGTTCTGTTGTGGCATCTTTGCTTGTGCACCTGCAACACTAGGAAAAAGTAATCGTTTGTCTTGTTAACGCCTCTGTTCCTACCTTACATTCCACACTGATCATGCCAAAAAGATCAGAAAAGCAGGTTTCAATCTCTTGAGTGTTACAAGACAATGCTATTAAAATCCTTTCAATTCTTCTCATTTTCCCACCAGCTAACTCTCTGAATTAACACGCAACATGCATGACAATGGAAAGACTTACCCTAAATTATCCTTGTCAAATCAGTCACTAGTACAATATACTTTATCATATTTTTACATACAAGGAACTGAAAGGAATGCACTGAAACATACAATTAAATGAAAAAGTGGCTCCAATAATTTCCACGTATGGAACTGTCTTGTCGAAACAACTATGTGGGAATAAGTTAGGCAGATATAAGGTAGAAAAAAATCTAAAGCAATGCTTCATATCTAATACAGTGGCAGAAAACATGGTCTACAAAAGTAAAGCAGTGTAGTCAGAACTTACTCACCCAGAGAAATGAAAAGAAAAA
The DNA here is from genome assembly GCF_901001135.1 of Rhinatrema bivittatum. NCBI lineage: Eukaryota > Metazoa > Chordata > Amphibia > Gymnophiona > Rhinatrematidae > Rhinatrema > Rhinatrema bivittatum. The sequence continues at coordinate 27,674,690 of NC_042623.1, read as the reverse complement.
TTAAGACTACATGACCACTAGGGCAAGAGATCACATTTCCATTTCACCCTGCAAGACGTATGTGAATTCACTGGCAGTTTGACATTTGTTTCTCCTGAGCAATTGAGCAAGCTCCGAAAAAGTTGTTCTTCTCAAAAGCAATGTGGAAGGAGGAGAGCTCTAGTGGTTACTACTTAAATTCTGGGTTCAATCCCCGTCTCCCAGGCCCTGCCACTAAGGTCCCTCTGTATCTGTCCCATGCATGCTTGGATTCTACCACTGTTTTGGAGCCTACTACCTCTACTGGAAGTCTGCCCACCACTCTTCTCATTGAGAAAATATTTTCCAACATTCCTTCTGAGCCTCCTCTCCTTTGGCTTCCTATGAACGTCTCATTCCAAATGAAAGGCCGGTACCTTATTGAGGCCTGATAAATATTTGAAATCAGGATGGACCACATCTACTCTCACCTCGAAGATTTGAACAGGGATTATAATTATGTAGTTGCATCCAATGTGGTATGATAAAGAGGATGATGGGTGAAGGTGCTTATTTTTGGGGATCTGCATTATGTTAAAAAGATACTTTGATCTTTTAATTGGATATTTGATTTGGGGTGTGCCTCAGCGTGGACTAATTTATGATGGAAGAATTTGGGCTGGCAGAATGCTAAATGGGGGAGTGTGGTCATTGGATTGTTTTACTGAAATTATATATGCTTTTGTTACAGATATAGTTATTTTTATTCTGTTATTGTATTAATTGCCTCATTATGATTGTGTGTTATTGTATTGCTTGTTTCATTATGATTACATATATTGTCTTAACACACCAGGTTTAATTTCTAATTCACTCTGGATTAGTGAGCCACCTAAAAAGGCAGAATAAAAATTGCAAGTTAAATTAAATAATTCAACAAGTTCATTTGCCAAAATATTTCACGCTTCCCCTTGTATGACTATGTTGCACTGGCTTCAAACTACTGCACTATTTCTTCCCAGAAGAAGCATTTCCATTAATGCACCACTACAGATATAAGCAACTGCTGCCTGTTTCCTCTTTGCTCCCACACAGAAAGAAAATAAGACTGTATATAAGGACCATCTAGCCTGCCCAGTTTACTTCCTTTTAAATTGCCTTAGGGTCCAGTTGATCTCTATATTCCCCTTCGCTTAATAACTAAGGATCCTGTGTTTATTCCATGGCTTCATGAATTCTGCTATTGTTTTTGTCACCACTAAATCCACTGGAAGGCTATTCCATGCATTTACTGCCCCTTCTTGTGAGGGAATATTTTCTAATCTAGCTCCTGAATCTACTCCCTTTGAGCCTCATAATATGGCTTATTGTAGAATTTCCTTTCCACAGGAAAAAAAACTTTTGTTTCTTGTGCATTATTAGGAACTTCCCCTGTTTCAAGTGATAAACTGAACAGAGCTGAGGGGGGGGGGGGGGAGGAAATCAGACTACTTCCTTGAATTCCCTCTGTCTTCTTAATACACCCCCATGTCTTGGGGCTGTAGATGCCCAGCATTGCCACTTAGCTAAATGGGAACTCAACTGGATTTTATCTGGAGGCTCCAGGTCTCTAGAAGAGCACGCAGGCTTGCCAGATCCTACAATATCACCTTTTCTCAATCTAGCTGCCTATTTCTTCCATGCAGGATGAGCATGTGGCAAGCACAAGGATGGAGAAAAAGGAGTCAAGAGAAGGAGAAGCAAAGAACAAAGGAACAGAAAAAGAGAGAAGAGCAAATATTAAAAATATTTGCTGCTGAAAGATAAAGGAAAAGACAGAACTGAAACAAAAGAAAAGGAAGGAGGACACCAGACAGAGAGAAAACAATGAGATAAGGGAAAAGAATGAGAAAAACAGATGCTGAGCTAGAAAATCAAACCAGAAATAAACGCTGGAAAAGTGAATTTGTTTACTGACACATGGGTGACATCTGATGACACCGAACAGACCCATCTCTTTAGTTTAGTAAACTTTAGTACTGAGCATAAGTGGAAGTTCCCGCACAAGTGCTGCCTTGTGAGTCCTTCAGTCCATTTGTAAATTTTAGCTTTAAATTAGGCAATCAACTCTCCAGGGAGGCGCTTTTGCATATTAAAAGCACGTCTAATTCATCTTGTCTAGAGAACTCCATTTATGTTAAGCAAACTTGCTTGCTCCATCAACAAGCAGGGCTGAATTAGCCATGAGATATGGGAAGTCCCAAGCTGTGAAGGTTAGGAGTGGAGCACTTACTGAATAACACAACTTGGCTTCCCTGTGGCTACCAGGTGAACAGACTGCAAAGCTGCTCGTCCAAAGTTACTGGAATTCATGAAAGATTGCCCACATCGTAGTGGGATGTGAATGTATGTACAGATAACAAAGTTGCAGCTTTGCTAATGTCTTCGATTGAAACAATTCTCAGGTGAGCAACCAAGTAGCCATGGCTCCGACCATAAGCCTTGACAGTCTGTAATCTGTGCAAAATAGTGCAAAATAAATTCCACTAGGCAACTGGAAATGGTAAATTTAGCAACTGGTACACCAATTCTATTGGAATCATAGGAAATGAAGAGCTAACAAGCCTGATAAATCTGCATTTTTTTCAAGTAATAAGCCAGGGCCCTTACACAGTCCAGAGTGTGAAGGGCTTTACCTCTTATACACATGAGATTTTGCAAAAAAAGAAAACATGAGCAACACAATCACTTGATTCAGCTGAAAAGCAGAAACCACTTTGGGAAGAAACTTCAGATGGGAGCAGAGCACCACTCTGTAGTGAAAGAAATGAAGAGTACAAGACAAAAGCCTGAAGTTTGCTGATGCTCTTTGCTGAACTGCATCACAAGAAACACCATTTTCTATATAAGAAACTTTAGTAAGGCAGACTCCAATGGTTTGTAAAAAGGTTTCATCAGTTGTGCCAAGACGACATTGAGGTCCCAAGGCACAGGCAATTTTGAAACTCGTGGTTTGGTATGCCTTAAACCTTTCATGAACTTGGACACCAAGCGATGAATTAAGATACTTACCCTCTACCTGCAGCAGATATGCAATTATAGCACTAAGATGCACTTTCACCAACAACATGCTAAAATCCAAGGAGGACAAGGAGTATAAGTACTGAAGCAGATCTCTATGGTCACAGGCAAATGGGTCCAAGGATCCTGAAACCAAGAGGAAAAACATCAACTTTTAAAACTGTATGCCTTTCTGGTAGATGGCTTTCAAGCTGAGATCACAATATCCTCAACATTTTTGAACAGAGCCAGTGAGGAAACTAGCAAGCACTCAACATTTATGCCATCAGGCTGGGCGAGGAGAGTCTTGGATGGAAAAGACTACAACTTTCCTGCATTTATAGTGATGAATCAAGTCCCAAAGGAATTGGAGGGTGGATTCATAGCATGACTAAATGTGAAACCACACTCATCTGGACCAAGCAGGAGCAAAGAGGATCAGACATGTCCTCTTTGAACACATTCTGAACAGTTCTTTCCACTAACGGAACTGGTAGAAACACAGAGGTGATCTACATCCTACTGCAGTAGAAATATGTCCAACACCAGCCTGAATTTGCTGTGAAGCACAGAACAAGACTTTTCAACTTTTCTGTTGCTTTCTGAAGCAAAACAGATTGATGGATGGAAGACCCCAGAGCGCAAACAATCTCACTATCTGATCCAGTCATTATTTGCAAGGAAGGAAGATTCTGCCAAAGTGGTCCACTAATGTGTTGACAATTCTGGGCAGATAGAATGCTTGTAGCAATGACTATTACTGATCACCCAGTCTAAGCTCCTTGGAGACTCCCAGCAAAGCAACCAAAATCCAGTGCCTCCTTGTTTATTCACATGGAACATTGCTACTTCATTATCTGTTTGGATCAGAACTCTCATTCCTTGAAGACGATGTGCAAACAATCAGTGTGTCGGATGGCCTGCAGCTCTAGATGGTAGATTTGGAGATGCTTCGCTGGTGTCCACGTTCCTTGAGTCTAGGAGACACCTGTATGCGTGTCCCACCACCTGGATGGACACATTAGTGATCAAGATCACTTGATATGGCAACACTCACAAGGAAGATCCTACTTCTAGAACAGCAGAATATATCTAATATTGAAGAAACATTTTCATTCTCATGGTGATTGTCACAGAGTGCCATAAGAATTGAGTCAGTTGGTCCCACTGTCAACGAAGGCCCCACTGAAGGGATCTCATGTTGATACAGATCAGGGGAACCACGTTCATCACTCCCTGCCATGTGACTGAGAACCTCCAGGATGGCTCGAAACGGGGCCTGACTTTACTGAAGCAGGTCCTGAACCAAAGCTCGGAGACAGAGCAGCCTTTCCCACGTTAGGAACACCCTCTTCTTCAGCGAGTCTAGAACAGAGTCTAGAACAGAGAGGAGCACCCGGGAGGAGGTGTGGCGCTTTATGTCCAGGATGGCAGAGTCCAACAGGATAAACATCCTGCATGAGACTAAATACAAAATTTAATCTTTATGGGTAGAAATCCCTTGTGTGTCGGGGAAGACTAAAGTGATAGGGGTATACTACCGTCCACCTGGTCAAGATGGTGAGACAGACAGTGAAATGGTAAGAGAAATTAGGGAAGCTAACCAAATTGGTAGTGCAGTAATAATGGGAGACTTCAATTATCCCAATATTGACTGGGTAAATGCATCATCGGGACACACTAAAGATATAACGTTCCTGGATGGAATAAATGATAGCTTTATGGAGCAATTGGTTCAGGAACTGACAAGAGAGGGAGCAATTTTAGATCTAATTCTCAGTGGAGCACAGGAATTGGTGAGAGAGGTAACGGTGGTAGGGTCACTTGGCAATAGTGATCATAATATGATCAAATTTCATTTAATGACTGGAAGAGGAACAGTGTGCAAATCCAAGGCTCTCGTGCTAAACTTTCAAAAGGGAAACTTTGATAAAATGAGAAAAATTGTTAGAAAAAAACTGAAAGGAGCAGCTACAAAAGTAAAAAATGTCCAAGAGGCGTGGTCATTGTTAAAAAAATACCATTATAGAAGCACAGTCTAGATGTATTACACACATTAAGAAAGATGGAAAGAAGGCAAAACGATTACCGGTATGGTTAAAAGGGGAGGTGAAAGAAGCTATTTTAGCCAAAAGATCTTCATTCAAAAATTGGAAGAAGGAACCAACAGAAGAAAATAGGATAAAGCATAAACGTTGGCAAGTTAAATGTAAGACATTGATAAGACAGGCTAAGAGAGAATTTGAAAAGAAGTTGGCTGTAGAAGCAAAAACTCACAGTAAAAACTTTTTAAAATATATCCGATGCAGAAAGCCTGTGAGGGAGTCAGTTGGACCGTTAGATGATCAAGGGATTAAAGGGGCACTTAGAGAAGATAAGGCCATCGTGGAAAGATTAAATGATTTCTTTGCTTCGGTGTTTACTGAAGAGGATGTTGGGGAGGTACCCGTAATGGAGAAGGTTTTCATGGGTAATGATTCAGATGGACTGAATCAAATCACGGTGAACTTAGAAGATGTGGTAGGCCTGATTGACAAACTGAAGAGTAGTAAATCACCTGGACCGGATAGTATACACCCCAGAGTTCTGAAGGAACTCAAAAATGAAATTTCAGACCTATTAGTAAAAATGTGTAACCTATCATTAAAATCATCAATTGTACCTGAAGACTGGAGGATAGCAAATGTAACCCCAATATTTAAAAAGGGCTCCAGGGGCGATCCGGGAAACTACAGACCGGTTAGCCTGACTTCAGTGCCAGGAAAAATAGTGGAAAGTGTTCTAAACATCAAAATCACAGAACATATACAAAGACATGGTTTAATGGAACAAAGTCAGCATGGCTTTACCCAAGGCAAGTCTTGCCTCACAAATCTGCTTCACTTTTTTGAAGAAGTTAATAAACATGTGGATAAAGGTGAACCGGTAGATGTAGTATACTTGGATTTTCAGAAGGCATTTGACAAAGTTCCTCATGAGAGGCTTCTAGGAAAAGTAAAAAGTCATGGGATAGGTAGCGATGTCCTTTTGTGGATTGCAAACTGGCTAAAAGACAGGAAACAGAGAGTAGGATTAAATGGACAATTCTCTCAGTGGAAGGGAGTGGACAGTGGAGTGCCTCAGGGATCTGTATTGTGACCCTTACTTTTCAATATATTTATAAATGATCTGGAAAGAAATACGACGAGTGAGATAATCAAATTTGCAGATGACACAAAATTGTTCAGAGTAGTTAAATCACAAACAGATTGTGATAAATTGCAGGAAGACCTTGTGAGACTGGAAAATTGGGCATCCAAATGGCAGATGAAATTTAATGTGGATAAGTGCAAGGTGATGCTTATAGGGAAAAATAACCCATGCTATAATTACACAATGTTGGGTTCCATATTAGGTGCTACAACCCAAGAAAGATCTAGGCATCATAGTGGATAACACATTGAAATCGTCGGTTCAGTGTGCTGCGGCAGTCAAAAAACCAAACAGAATGTTGGGAATTATTAGAAAGGGAATGGTGAATAAAACGGAAGATGTCATAATGCCTCTGTATCGCTCCATGGTGAGACCGCACCTTGAATACTGTGTACAATTCTGGTCGCCGCATCTCAAAAAAGATATACTTGCGATGGAGAAGATACAGAGAAGGGTGACCAAAATGATAAGGGGAATGGAACAGCTCCCCTATGAGGAAAGACTAAAGAGGTTAGGACTTTTCAGCTTGGAGAAGAGACGGCTGAGGGGGGATATGATAGAGATGTTTAAAATTATGAGAGGTCTAGAACGGGTAGATGTGAATCGGTTATTTACTCTTTCGGATAATAGAAAGACTAGGGGGCACTCCATGAAGTTAGCATGGGGCACATTTAAAACTAATCGGAGAAAGTTCTTTTTTACTCAACGCACAATTAAACTCTGGAATTTGTTGCCAGAGGATGTGGTTAGTGCAGTTAGTATAGCTGTGTTTAAAAAAGGATTGGATAAGTTCTTGGAGGAGAAGTCCATTACCTGCTATTAAGTTGACATAGAAAATAGCCACTGCTATTACTAGCAATGGAAACATGGGATAGACTTAGTTTTTGGGTACTTGCCAGGTTCTTATGGCCTGGATTGGCCACTGTTGGAAAGAGGATGCTGGGCTTGATGGACCCTTGGTCTGACCCAGTATGGCATTTTCTTATGTTCTTATGAACACCCTTCTAGAAAGGCCCCATCACTAACCAATCATCCAGGTATGGATAGAAGCACATGCCTCAATGGCACAAATGTGTCACCACTACCGCCAAACACTTTGTGAAGACTCCCAAGGGTCATTCATATTGAAAATGTGACCCCCTTCACTATGAACCTGAGGAATTTCCAAGTGAGGAGGGGTGGATAGGAATGTGATCATATGCATCCTTCAGATCCAAAGCACACATCCATTCCCCTGGCTGGATGAATGGGAAAAAAGTGGAAAGCATTTAATTTGAACTTCTCTAGTAGCAGATTCCTATTCAGCTTTTATAAATCCATTATAGGCCTCAGTCCCACTGATTTAACTGGAGATAAAGAATTAGGGAGATTAGAACCTCTTGCCACATTCCCTGGCTGGAACAGGCTCTATCACATGCTGATGGAAAAGAGACCACTTTGAGACCAAACTGAGTTGTATGAGATAGATCTGGGTTAAAAGCAAACACTAAGAAGATGCTGGAAGATGGAAAAAATGTAAGAGGTAACCAGATTCCAGATTTTGAAGACCCAGTGGTCCTTGGTGACTTTCTTCAATTTCTCAAGGAATAGCCAAATCCTTCCCCCCACTGGAGGAATTGTGGTACAAAAGTCAATGCCCATCAAAAACTCAGCCCCCAGCTTTGGTTGAGCCTGTTACAACACTTTCAGTTGCCATCCTTGTGCCAGAAGCTGATATTGTGGTAGAATAGGTGAAGCTTGATAACACTGAAAAGGTCAAAAGGGGTGTCTTCGAAAGAAGGACTGCCTATAAGAGTACTGGCATCTCAAACCAGATAGCTGCTTGGTGGATCCAGAAAGGGACTGTATATTCACATGCTGTTCTTTAATCTAAGCGACTGACTCCCTGAAGTTGTCCCCAGTATAGGAGACGTCAGCCGGTTTGTGATGAATATCCTCTCACAGACCATTAGCTTTGAACCAGGCCAATCGGCAACCTCCATTGATTGCTGCTATCTGGCAATACTAAAGAACCCAGAAAGTGCAAGAATAAATCTATAATACACAATTCACCATCTCACTTTGAACAAAGTATTAGAAGTAAATACTAGACTCACAGATTTATAGTTTTTCTAAATGTGACCTTCATACAGAAGACATGGTATGATTCATGTTTCTAAAACCCCACTCACGTGCTAACAATTGTAATCATCAGTCACTGAGTCTTAAGTGAGTCTCTGCATTTGGAGCAGTTCATAAATTTTTTTAGAGCATTTTTTCTTTATGCATTTTAAAACACTTCTATAATGAAAATTTGTTGCACTTATCTTAAAAAATCTGGGAACAAAAACAAGTTCTCTGGAGCACAATCATGTAGCCCTTGTTTTTTTATATGAAATTTATCTTCCACCATTGCTATCTGGTAGCAATATCAAGGTCCTCACATATTGATTGGCTAAGATGGCACTTTCATTCTTCTGAGTCCAAGAAGGCATGACAGTAACTTTCTTGCTCCTTTCCAAAGTACTCAGTGCAGTCATGCAAGTACTGGACTGTGTAAAGTTGATGGGCTGCAATGTGTAAGTTGAGCACTGAAATTTGAAAGACATTTTTCTTGAAAGTATCCAAAAGCCTAGGGTCCTTACCAGCTGGAGAAAATATAGGTCATCTTAGCCCACACTTCAGGGCTGACTCCACTTCCACAAAAGGATGAAGTAACTGAAGCACCCTGAATCAGGGTGCTTGTTGCACACAATACTTGAGGTCTAACTTTCTGGTAACTGAAGGACCAATGCTGGATTACCCCACAGTCTTGTCTGTAGATCCCAGAGGATTTGGTGCACCGGGATGGCCTCTGGTTTGGGTGAAGTCTCCAGAATTTGAAGGAGGCCAAAAACCTCAGAACGCAGATCTTTTATCTCTCTGGAGATTAACGCCAATGACCATATCAAAAGAATTAAGAAATTAGGAATGCAAGAGATCTTCAAGGTGGAGACAAATCCTCAGGCAGGTCAAGTAAGGGGTCAGATGGGATTCCTGTAGACATCTGCTCTGAATCATAGGCTAGGGGATAGAAACAATAGCCCAGGACCCCAATGAAAAGGACAGCAATTGAGGCAATGGCCTTGGTCATCTTGAAGGAAAAAATCCTGGGGAAGTTCCTGGTTGGTCATGACCCATGTTTCAACCACTGAATGTTGGCTGAACTCTTCCACAAAAAGGGAAGACCTGCCCAAATGAAGTAGGTTAACTTCAATTGCCACAGTTACTGTTAAGATGTCCCATGATGTGGAAGAATGTGGAATTCCCTCTTGCAGGAGTAGATCTGACACCTTTGACAGGAACAGTTGAAAGGTGCCCTCCTTGTCATTGGCCATCAAAGAGGCAAAGAAATATTTCAAAACTTCCAATATCTGGTCCATGGACTGCTATGCCCTCTGGGCCAGAGTTGAAGGGACATCCTCAGAATGGGGTCATCTTCTTGCAAGACCTGCAGGGAGACCAGGGGTGCCACTGAACTGATTGAATCTGAGGTTCCCAGTCTGAAGGCTTAGCAGATCTAGGGTCCAGGAAGAGGAGATGAGATAGGGATAAAGGTCTTCCATGCCAAGGTGGTAAAGCAAACCTGGAAAGCATACCTTCCTGGTCTCCCCAACTCCAGAGGAGTATCCGAAGAGACTTGTTCGAAACCTTGTTTGTAAATAGTTTTGGGTGCTTGGACACCCACTGCTCCACTGGCTACTTTAATGGCACCAATGGCATCAAATGACACTTTCTTTGGTGCTTCTGAGCTTCTCAATGTGAACGAGGCTTGGTAACATGAGACAGCAAGCAAAATCTCCAGTGCCCCAAATTTCTGCACCTTGCTCAACCTTAGAGCCACGGTGGATCCAGAACCCAGCACTATGGACAAGGAAGCCTTAGATAAGGATCTCCTAACTCAATGCCCAAAAAATTCTGCTATGGGAAGAAAATTAGCTTCAGCCTCCTACTGATTTGCGGAGCTCAGCCTTCTGAACACCCAATGCTGCTGGGCCCTGGGAGACATCCACCTGCAATCATAGCAGTTCATGGAATCATGATCTGGGCCCACGCACTTGTAAGCACACCTTATGGCCTTACATGTGACACATTATCCAGCGATACACAGTCTATGAAGCCATTAGAGTGGCCTTCTTACTGGGCATCATTTTTGACATTTCCAATTTTTTTTATTTTCAATTAGCACTGAAAAGTGCTGTTGAAGGACTGCTGAGGCAGCAAAGGCAGATAAACCATAAAAAAGAAACAAAGTAGCCTCACAAGCCAATGGAAACATTTTTCAATAAGAAAGAGGGTACATGTCCACGCAGCAATGCAGGCAAAGAATGAGGGGCTCAAGACGCAACACACAGACACAAGTCCCATACATGCTCAGTACTTAGAGAGATGGGTCCATTCAAAACCATAGGATGCGATCATCCATGTGTCATGGCTAATTAAGCCCTGCTTGTTAAAGCAGAACTATTTTACTATCTGACAGAGAATACAGTGCATTCAGAAAGTTTACAAATTACTTCACTTTTTCCACATTTTGTTATGTTACAGCCTTATTTTAAAATGATTGTGCATTTTTCTCTTCTCAGTCTACACACAATACTCCATGACAAAGCAAAATCAGGTTTGTAGAAATTTGTGCAAATTAATTTTAAACAACTGAAATATCACATTTACATAAGTATTCAGACTCTTTGCTAGGACACTCAAAGTTGAGCTCAGGTGCATTCTGTTTCCATTGATTATCCTTGAGATGTTTCTCCAACTAACTGAAGTCCACCTGTGGTAAACTCATTTGACTGGAGATGATATGGAAAGGTACACAACTGTCTATTTAAGGTCCTAGAGTTGTCAGTGCATGTCAGAGCAAAGTCAAAGCCATGAAGTCGAGGGAATTATCTGTAGACCTCTGGAATAGGATTGTGTTGAGGCACAGATCTGGGGAAGGGTACAAAAAAACTTCTAAAGATCCTAAAGAACACAGTGGCCTCCATCATTCTTAAACAGAAGTTCACAACTACCAGGACTCTTCCTAGAGCTGGCCAATGAACCAAACTGAGCAATCGGGAGAGAAGGGCTTTGGTCAGGGAGGCGACCAAGAACTTGATGGTCGCTCTGACAGAGCTCCCGAGTTCCACTGTGGAGATGGGAGAAACCTCCAGAAGGACAACCATTTCTGCAGACCTCCACCAATCAGGCCTTTATGGTAGAGTGGCCAGACAGAAGCCACTCCTCAGTAAAAGGCATGAAAGCCCACTTGAAGTTTGCCAAAAGGCACTTAAAGAACTTTGTACATGAGAAACAAGACTCTATGGTCTGAGGAGCACAAAGAAGAATATTTGTTTCAACTGAGGGAGACGAAGAAATTAATCAAGTTGGCAAAAAGTCAAGTGGAAGAGAGGATTGCCAAGGAGATAAAAAATGGTGACAAAACATATTTCAGATACATCAGCGAAAAGAGAAAGGTCCAAAGTGGTATAGTGAAATTGAAAGGTGGTAATGATCAATGTGTGGAGAGAGACGAAGAAATGGCAGAAATATTAAACGAATACTTCAGCTCTGTGTTCACTAAAGAAGACCCTGGAGAAGGACCATCTCTACACAACAAGAAACTGGAGGGAAGTGGAATAGATGAAAATCCTTTTACAGTAGAAAATGTGTGGGAAGAGCTAAAGAACCTGAAAGTGGACAAAGCCATGGGGCCTGATGGGATTCATCCAAGGATATTGAGGGAGCTCAGAGATGTTCTGGCGGGTCCGCTGTGTGACCTGTTCAATAGATCCCTAGAAACGGGAGTGGTGCCGAGTGATTGGAGAAGAGCGGTGGTGGTCCCGCTTCACAAGAGTGGGAACAGGGAGGAGGCTGGCAACTACAGACCGGTTAGCTTCACTTCGGTGGTGGGAAAAGTAATGGAGACACTGCTGAAAGAGAGAATAGTGAACTATCTACAGTCCGGAGAATTGATGGACCAGAGGCAACATGGATTCACCAGGGGAAGATCCTGTCAGACAAATCTGATTGACTTTTTTGACTGGGTAACCAAGGAATTGGATCAAGGAAGAGCACTCGATGTCATATACTTGGATTTCAGCAAAGCTTTTGATACGGTTCCGCACAGGAGACTGGTGAATAAAACAAGAAGCTTAGGAGTGAGTGCCGAGGTGGTGACCTGGATTGCAAATTGGTTGACGGACAGAAGACAATGTGTGATGGTAAATGGAACCTTCTCTGAAGAGAGAGCGGTTTTAAGTGGTGTACCGCAAGGATCGGTGTTGGGACCGGTCCTGTTCAATATCTTTGTGAGCGACATTGCGGACTGGATAGAAGGTAAGGTTTGTCTTTTTGCGGATGACACTAAGATCTGCAACAGAGTGGACACGCCGGAAGGAGTGGAGAGAATGAGACGGGATCTAAGGAAACTGGAAGAGTGGTCGAAGATATGGCAGCTGAGATTCAATGCCAAGAAGTGCAAAGTCATGCATATGGGGAGTGGAAATCCGAATGAACTGTATTCGATGGGGGGGGAAAGGCTGATGTGCACGGAGCAGGAGAGGGACCTTGGGGTGATAGTGTCTAATGATATGAAGTCTGCGAAACAATGCGACAAGGCGATAGCAAAAGCCAGAAGAATGCTGGGCTGCATAGAGAGAGGAATATCAAGTAAGAAAAGGGAAGTAATTATTCCCTTGTACAGGTCCTTTGGTGAGGCCTCACCTGGAGTACTGTGTTCAGTTCTGGAGACCGTATCTACAAAGAGACAAAGACAAGATGGAAGCGGTACAGAGAAGGGCGACCAGGAAGGTGGAGGATCTTCATCGGATGACATACGAGGAGAGATTGAAGAATCTAAAGATGTACACCCTGGAGGAAAGGAGGAGCAGGGGTGATATGATTCAGACTTTCAGATACTTAAAAAACTTTAATGATCCAAAGACAACGACAAACCTTTTCCGTCGGAAAAAAATCAGCAGAACCAGAGGTCACGAGCTGAGGCTCCAGGGAGGAAGACTAAGAACCAATGTCAGGAAGTATTTCTTCATGGAAAGGGTGGTGGATGCCTGGAATGCCCTTCCGGAGGAAGTGGTGAAGTCTAAAACTGTGAAGGACTTCAAAGGGGCGTGGGATAAACACTGTGGATCCATCAAGTCTAGTGGGCATAAATAAAGAGGAGGCAGCAAAACACTGCACGGAGCGGCAGTAGCCACAGAGGCATTCACTGAGCGGGATGCCAGTGGCCAGTAGTTGGGGTTCCACCTTCAGGCAGCAAAACACTGCACGGAGCGGCAGTAGCCACAGAGGCATTCACGGAGCGGGATGCCAGTGGCCAGTGGTTGGTGTTCCGCCTTCAGAGGGCTGCCATCTCCAAAAAAACAAAAACAAGAAACAAACAAAGCAGGGGTGGGTAAGAGTATAAGGCAGGGGTGTGGCCTGCTTGTTGCGGTGGTTGCTACCCCTGATTGAGCTGGATGTTCACTGGGATGCGGATACGGCGCTGCTCTCTGCATGGTGGAGGGGTGGAAAGGAGTTGGGGCCGGAGGGTGCTGGAAGCCAATAGTGATGGGTGGGAGGGAGAAAAAGGGTGGGAGGGAGAAAAAGGGTGGGAAAAAAAAAATAAATGGATGAACTGCGTTGCTTGCTGGGCAGACTGGATGGGCCGTTTGGTCTTCTTCTGCCGTCATTTCTATGTTTCTATGATACCAAGATTGAACTCTTTGGCCTAAATGCTAAGCACGTCTGACGGAAATCAGGCACCGCTCATCAACTAGCAAATACTATCCTTACCATGAAGCATGGTGGTGGCAGCATCATGCTGTGAATATGATTTTCAGCTGCAGGAACTGGTAGACCAGTCAGGATCAAGGGAAAGATGAATAGAGCGAAGTTCAGAGAGATCCTTGATGAAAACCTGCTCCAGAATGTTCCGGACCTCAGACTGGAGCGACAATTCACCTTCTAACAGGACAATGACCCTAAGCACACAGCCAAGACAACACAGGAGAGGCTTCAGGCCAAGTCTGTGATTGTCCTTGAGTGGCCCAGCAAGAGCCCGGACTTGAACCCAATCGAACATCTCGAGACACCTGAAAATAGCTGTACATCAATGCTCCCCATCCAACCTTACAGAGCTTGAGAGGATCTGCAGAGAATGGGAAAAAATACCAAATCCAGGTGTGCCAAGATCATAGCATTATACCCAAGACTTGAGGTTGTAATTGCTGCAAAAGTTGCCTCAACAAAGTACTGAGGAAAGGATCTGCATATTTATGTAAATGTGATATTTCTGCCAGGATCCTTTCTCAGTCTCTGTCCTCCTCCACTGCAGGGGCTCGTGCAGTCGGCACAGCTCAGTCGGGGCAAGAGCCCGCTCACCCCTCCCTTCTGTGAGCCAGCAGTGAACAGTGAACCGGGAAATTAAGAGAAAAAAAGGGACAAGAGGGCTCAGAAACCTGCAAAATAAAGAGAAGCAGCAGGACCACGTGGTGAGTGATATTGCTCCCACCCCCAGCCCAGCACTGTTTTCAGGCGTTTAAATTACAGACACTTCCCTGGGCGTCCCTCTTTCTGCCAGGATCCTTTCTCAGTCTCTGTCCTCCTCCACTGCAGGGGCTCGTGCGGTCGGCACAGCTCAGTCGGGGCAAGAGCCCGCTCACCCCTCCCTTCTGTGAGCCAGCAGTGAACAGTGAACCGGGAAATTAAGAGAAAAAAAGAGACAAGAGGGCTCAGAAACCTGCAAAATAAAGAGAAGCAGCAGGACCACGTGGTGAGTGATACTGCTCCCACCCCCAACCCAGCCGTCTAGCCCAGCACTGTTTTCAGGCCCTTAAATTGCAGACGCTCCCCTGGGGCGTCGCGCACCAGGCGTCGCGCACCCGAAGGAGCGCGACCTAAGGGGCTTGCCCCTTAGCGCGCCCCTTGGAGCGACCCAGAGCAAGAGCCATTACCCACCCTTATCCATCCATCCAGCGATCACACATCCACCCAATCCAGTCTCCAGAAGCACTCATCCAGTCTCCAGCAGCACTCATCCAGCAGCACTCAACCAGTCTCCTGCGGCACTCAACCAGTCTCCAGCGGCACTCATCCAGTCTCCAGCGGCACTCATCCAGTCTCCAGCGGCACTCATCCAGTCTCCAGAGGCACTCAACCAGTCTCCAGAGGCACTCATCCAGTCTCCTGCAGCACTCAACCAGTCTCCAGCAGCACTCATCCAGTCTCCTGCAGAACTCATCCAGTCTCCTGCAGCACTCATCCAGCAGCACTCATCCAGTCTCCTGCGGCACTCATCCAGTCTCCAGCGGCACTCATCCAGTCTCCAGAGCCACTCATCCAGTCTCCAGAGCCACTCATCCAGTCTCCTGCAACACTCATCCAGTCTCCTGCAACACTCATCCAGTCTCCAGAGGCACGCATCCAATCTCTAGCAACACTCATCCAGGCTACAGACGCACACATCCAGTCTCTAGCAGCACATCCAAGCTCCAGTAGCACTCATCCAGCACCGATCCAACCTGAACAATAATGTACTACCGACCACGCACCTACAAATCACTCATCCCAATCATGATTTCCCCCACTACACAGTTACTAGGCCTCACCCTATTCACCATAATCCTATTCAACGCCCAATCTCTCACCAACAAAACTCTTATACTCAACGACATACTGCAGGACACAACCCCAGACGTTTGCGCCATAACAGAAACATGGCTCAAATCCACGGCCATCACACTCATTAACCAATTACCAACGCAGACTTACGATTTCTTCTCCATCCCAAGACAAAAAAAAAAGAGGAGGGGGTATCTTCCTAGCTGCAAAAAAATCCTTAAGGTTCTCACACCACCCCATCAGTACAGTAACTAAACTAGAACTAGGATTGTTCAAATCAGAACAACTCCAAATCCTGCTAGTCTATGCCCCTCCAGGCTTACTAGAGTCAGACTCCTCTCCTATCATCGAAACCATAACTCTGCATCTCAATCTTGACTCCCCTGCTATAATCCTGGGTGACTTCAATTTACATGTTGACAAAGTTCCCCTCTCTACAAACTGTGAAGCCCTCCTCACCGCACTGTCAGCGATGGGATTCAGACAACAAATCAA
The DNA here is from genome assembly GCF_901001135.1 of Rhinatrema bivittatum. Taxonomy (NCBI): domain Eukaryota; kingdom Metazoa; phylum Chordata; class Amphibia; order Gymnophiona; family Rhinatrematidae; genus Rhinatrema; species Rhinatrema bivittatum. The sequence goes on along the minus strand of NC_042623.1, from coordinate 27,658,382 downwards.
TAAACCCACCCACAAAGCAGGCCACACGCTCGATCTACTCTTTACAAACACTGGTATTTCTCTTACAAAACAACCAAATTGCAAAAAAGTCCCATGGTCAGATCACTCTCTAATCTCCACCAGCTTTTCCTTACCTCGATCAGACTCCAAACTCAACTCAAGACCCTCTTTCCTATACAGAAAACCTTGCAACTCGGAACATCTAAGTATAGCTCTAACCTCGGATCTACCACTCATTGAAGTATCTACCCCTAACGCTGCCCTCCAATCCTGGTCCAAAATAACAAAATCTATAGCAAACACTCTCTGCCCACTGACAACCAAAACAAGGTCTGCTAATACATCCAAACGACATCCCTGGTATAATGATGAACTACGAAAATTCAAACAATTACTTCGGCAAAAAGAAAGAAAAAGGCGCAAAGCCCCTTCACCAGCCTCACTCTCTGATTACAAACGATCACTCCATCTTTACAAAAGTACCACGTTGAAAATCAAAAGAGACTACTATGCCCGAAAGGTTCATCATCTCAGCTTTGACTCAAAAGCTCTATTCGCCTTCGTTTCCAGCCTCACTAAACCTATCACTCCAGATATACCACCCGAACAAGCCCAGACTAAAGCAGACGAATTGGCTCTTCATTTTAACAAAAAAATATCGGATCTCCTTAATCAGCTGATTCCAAACACTACGTCTCCAGATAACACATATCTTCCCCAAAATAAAGACATCCAGCTTAATGCCTTTGAACCCATCACAATCACAGAGATACAAAATGTATTAAAAAGAATGAAACCGTCATCACACCCATTTGATCAAATCCCTACCAAAATGCTTCTTCTTATCCCGGACACAATAGCAAAAACCCTAGCAGATATTATAAACTGCTCCTTATCACATGGCATCTACCCAGATGACCTAAAAACTGCCTCAATCAAGCCACTGCTAAAAAAACCAAATCTAAATGCATGTGATCCCAACAACTTCCGCCCTATTTCCAATCTACCATTTATAGCTAAAATCATGGAAAAACTGGTAAACACCCAACTATCCAACTACCTAGAGGACCACAGTATTCTGTCCCCAAACCAATATGGTTTTCGCAAAGCCGCAAGCACCGAAACGCTACTAATTTCACTCATGGACTACCTACTCTCTGGTATTGATAAAGGCCAAGCATATTTACTAATCCTCCTTGACTTCTCGGCGGCCTTTGACACCGTCAACCACGCCCTTCTTCTAAAACAGCTGGCAAACATTGGTTTAACAGGTGCCACACTAAACTGGTTCAAAACATTTCTAGAAAACAGAGGATACAGAGTCAAAATTCATAATAAAGAATCCCAATACCACCCTTCTAATAGAGGAGTGCCGCAAGGATCATCACTTTCACCCACCCTTTTCAATGTCTACCTGCTACCACTCTGCCAACTACTTACAAAATTAAGCCTGAAACATTTCCTTTTTGCAGACGACGTACAGATCGTAATCCCTATAAAAGAATCAATCTCAAAAACAATGGAATACTGGGACAGTTGCCTATTAGAAATTAAACTTCTCCTCAACAGTCTAAACCTTGTACTCAATGCTTCGAAAACAGACTTCCTGCTCATATCACCGGAAAACAATAACACACTTCCTAAACCACCCACACTCCTTCAAACAACCCACGTAAGAGACTTAGGAGCCATCCTAGACAATCGTCTCACCCTCAAAACATTCATTAACCAAACCACCAAAGATTGCTTCTACAAATTACATATCCTGAAAAGAATAAAACCGCTGTTTCACACTCAGGACTTCAGAACAATCTTGCAAGCAATAATCTTTTCCAAACTAGATTATTGCAACTCATTACTATTAGGCCTCCCAGCTTCTTACACCAAACCTTTACAAATGGTTCAGAACTCTGCAGCCAGAGTCCTTACAAATTCCAGGAAAATTGACCACATTTCACCTATTCTCAAAAACCTCCATTGGCTTCCGATCCACTATAGAATCATGTACAAAACCATTAACATCATTTACAAAACTATCAACCAACACACGCAACTCGACCTACAAATACCACTTAAAAAATTCACCTCCGCCAGGCCTATCAGGGAAACACTACAAAGAGTCACTCCAAATTCCAAAGGCCAAAACCTACCAACATAAATCCTTGAGTCTCAGAGCCCTCTCATCAGCAGGTCCAGCTCTCTGGAACTCGATCCCACCTGATTTGAGACAAGAGCCATGCTCTTTAACATTTAGGAAAAGACTAAAAACTTGGCTTTTCAAAAAAGCATTTCCAAGCCTTGAATAAAACCTCCTCTCACTAGCACTAACTCGTATGTAATAATGGAATGTAAACACGAATCAACCAACCTCAAACCCTCTCTCACTAATTCCTGCTGAATATTTATCATACTATTACCATTCACAACTGTGTCATATTTATTCATTTGATTACCTATGTACCGTTTCATAGTCTTATTTTTTCACTTGCTATTCTAATGTATCAATAGGCTGAAATGTAAATATTGTGCTGTTCAATTTCTCCCCTTCCATCCCAAGTTTATTTTCCTTGTTTTTTGTAACTTTCCCTCTCCCTTTTTCTGATTCACTGTATTTAAAGTTCAAGGTTCTTATTGAAAATATTGTTTTTTACGTTACGTTATGCTTTACACTCCTTGTTATTTGTAAACCGGGTTGATGTGATGCCTATCATGAAACTCGGTATAACAAAAACAATAAATAAATAAATAAATAAATATTTCAGGTTTTGCTTTTAATTAATTTGCATACATTTCTACAATTTTGCTTTGTCGTTATGGGGACTTGTGTGTAGAATGAGGCAGGAAAATGCATATTTTCCATTTTAGAACAAAGCTATAACGTAACAAAATGTGGAAAAAGTGAAGGGGTCTGAATACTTTCTGAATACAATCTGTGCAGCCTACCCCACACACCCAATCTCAGGGTGAGCAGAACTCAAAAGTCCCCAAGTATGCATGTTTTGAATACTATTAATTTGGTGAACCACAATAGTCTCTCTCTAATCTCTTCTCCTTGTTAACATGCCTGACAAAACACAGACATTAAAATGCTACATTTCATTGCTGACCATAGCTCCTCTGTCCTGCTTAAATCTCCTCCTCCTGACTAAGCTTCAGTCATTCATTTTTAGTAAGTCAGCCTTTCACAAATGTAAGACCCTTTGGTTCCAGTACTGATTGGAACAATTTCATTTTTAGTTACTTTGTCTTGTTAGCTAGGACAGTATTTATCGACATGGGTCTTTAAAGCATTCAGTGCAACAGGAAGCCTAGTACCCCTCCCTCTCAAATAATCCAGGTACTCCACTGACCATGGGAAGCACAAGGGGCTAGACTAACGATACACATCAAGAACAAAGTAGTAGGTGGGAGCAGCAAGTGGAAAATTTAAGCACAAATGGCAGTAGTGGATGTGTTGAGTGGCATTGTGCCATTATTTTAATGAGTTGCAGCCCTGGAAAACACCTTCTCAGTATTATAATCATCTGTTAGACATGAAACGGTACACTGGAGACAAGCAAATATACGTTGTACATTTAAATTTGGCCTTTTGTGCTCACCAGCAGGCTTCTGGTCAATTAATTTCATGACTGCTTGTACAGTAGACACACTAGTTTCCTTTAGAAATGACTGGTAAATTTTGTGACATATTGTGATAAATCAACAGTGACGCCCCTACGGTTATGAAATAGATAGGGAAAACAATGCACTTAATTGCTTAGGAGCTAAGAGCATGCAGTGTGACCATAGTGATCACTCTTGTGCATGTGCAATAGTATAATCACACTACCAAAATTATTGGTCTGATTTTAAAAAAGCACTTTCACACTTAAAACTGGATTTTACACATGTACATGCACTTTACCTGTGCAAGTGGGCTTTTAAAAATTGCTACAATATATGCCATTGAATTCATAGGATTTACCCCCATAAGTGCGCTTTATATGGATAAATGACTTTTGAAAATTGCTATAATAGTAGTTACAGTTACAAGTGAAAATCCTTTTGAAAATTACAATTTATATGGAGACCAGGGATACAAAAAGGTAATATAGAAACAGGATGGCTGGCAGACAATAATGGAGGGGAAGTAGAAGAGTCCAGGGTGGGAGCTGCAAGATGGGTGAAAAGGGTACGGAGAGGGGGGGGGGGGGGGGGAGAAAATGAATGGAAGGTGGGACAATGAATTTTTCTCACACCAACTGCTTTTTGGCCCAACCACCTCTGCCCAATTATCTTGTGTCTAATACAGCCTGCTTTCACAAAAAAGGTGGGGGAGGAAGGCAGGGAAGATCATTCTGATTCTTGATCCTTCTCCCACCCGCTCAACCACTCTTAGGTATCCCAGGACATGGATCCCAAGATCAAGAAGGCAAAAGGGGAAAGATCAACCCATTGGGGATGGCTGGATGACTATGTTTGGGGGTAGAGGAAGCCAAGGCTCAAATATGAATGAAAAAAAAAAAAACTAAGCAAAAATACTACCATATTCAGGATTAAGCATTTAGGGCCTGATTTACTACATTTTTTTTTCATACACAGAGAGACCAATGCAATAAAGTGTGCCCAGTCTAGCGTGAAGGTTTACTCACGGTTGGACACACGTTTTGAGCACAGAGGATGAGCATCCAATGCAAAAAGGAATTAGCGCATCCATAACGCTAATGCTAAGAAACACGTCCCATATAGTGCTTACCGCACTTTAAATCCATGTAAATGAATGCATTAGCTATTACCCCTTCATGCAGCAATGTGCATCCAAATCCTGGGCGTCCATTGCTTGTTTTTTTAATGCTCAAAATTTAGCTCCAGCTCTGTCAGTGGAGTAAAATTATCTGCGCTGGCAGGAGGCTCCTGAAAGCTTCCCAGACATTTTCAAGATAAAGTATCTGCACTTCAGTGTTCTGCTGAGCTATCTCTTGCATGTGCAAGAATAAGGACTGCCAGAGAAAGGACGACAACCACTGAAGATAATAATAGAGAGAACAATGAAGAATGAAGAGAGAAAAGGAGAGGACCATGCAGTACAGGAACAGCCAAGAGCCATAATCCGGAGATCCTGCAGGCACCGTATACTTCGGCCTCCAAAATACAGTTGGCATCGTTGGTGGGATGGACCAGTCCTCATTCTCAAGGCATTTCATTCAAGTATTATGGGCAACGATGAAGCACATGCAGAGCTCTATCAAATATCCAGAGCAGCAAGCGCAACTCCAGGAGATCAGGCGTGGGGTTTTATGACATTGCTAGGATGCCAAATGTGATAAGCACAATATTGCGCTCTGGAGATTTTACTCCACAACCAAAAGCACTTCTGCTCCATGAATGTCCAAGGTTGTGCGCAATGCGCATCTTAAGATTCTGAGCGTAGTCTCAAGATTTTCTGGAAGCTGCCATGATTTATTCATCCTCTCCTGGTCCATGCGTGGGTGCAATTTTGCCAATGGAAAATATAGTGATGGCTGGCTGCTCGGTAAGTAATAGTCACTAGGGTTGGTAATGTGGATAGGGGAGGGGTAATTGATAGCAACGTATTGCTATGCTTTGGCAAACTCATGGAGGTATAGTGGGCGGAGGGATATCATTATCGTTTGTAGCACCTGAAGTCATCATGTATCGTTTATTTATTGAAGTATTTTTTTTAAGTATTTATTCGCCTATAGCAGAATCAGTACTAGACAAAGTGTGGTAAAATAATGGGTTGCGCCCCCTTTGGGGGACGGGAGATAATGTGCTGGCTATGTATATGCCAGTGAGAGTTGTGTATATGGTGATTTGGTGCGCTTTTTTGATGCAATTCTGTCATCTCCTTTTGGATGTAAACCATGATTGCTTACACCGCTCCTGGCCCCCCATACTGCTGCTGAAAGATGATACAATGAGGCACATACAAGCACAAGGTCTGTCACTGAGCAGACATTCAGCATGCAGAAAGGCCGTTTTAGGTGCTTGGATTGGTCTGGTGATGCTCTCCAGTACAGTCTGGACAAGGGGGATGCATAGCTAGGGTCTGTTGCATGCTACACAATATTGCTTTGTAATTTGAGATGGAAGATGTTGCTGATGACTTGCTGCCAGATATACACATGCAACTGGTAGCAGAGGCAGAGACGGAGACAACCATGAGAGGCTCCGAGGTATGCCGAAAGTTCATTGCAGATTATTTTTATTTATTTAAAGTGTTTTGTATACCGTCATTCGGTTTCACCATCAGAACGGTTTACATTGCCCGTGAAATAATCTTGGTTACAACAATCAGGGTGGCAAAAAATCATCTGAAAGGAAAGGCTTTGGGGTTTGATTGTTTGTTGAAAAACTTATACAATAATTATTACATATTAACAATTTACTATCACAGCGATGTTCATACATGTGCTCATGTTGATATATAATACAAAAGAATTGTTGTTACATATAGGCTAGAAGTAGTAAGGTCAGTTGCACATTGTCTTAGGTGTTCAAATGGTGGGAGTTATTTAATTGATAGAGGAACGGAGCGGTTTTTTTTGGGGGGTTTTGTGTTGGGTTGTGTGGTTGATTGGTGGTCTTGTTGAATGAGTGAGTTTGAGTAGGCTTTGGTGAAAAGCCTGGTTTTCAGGTCCTTTTTGAACATTTTGATGCATGGTTAATTTCTTATTTTCCATAGGTTTTGTGTTCCATATCGTGGGGCTGGCAATGGATATGGCTCTCTCACGGGTTGTGTTTAGTTTTGTGGTTCTGGGGTGAGGGATTTTGAGGAGGCTTTTGTTCTTTGAGTGTAGGTTCCATTTTGGAGCGTGGATTACGATGGATTTGCTTAGCCAGTTATTTTGATGTCCTTGGATTATTTTGTGTAGGATTGTAAGTACTTTGTATTCTATACGGTATTTTATTAGGAGCCGGTGTACATTTGTGTACATTTTTACAGCTGCTAGCTGTTACCCCTTTCCCCAGCTATTTGAGCAGTCTGTAATAAGGAAGATTTTGTGTGCAAAAACCTAACACTATTTTCCTTGTGCTTTATTTCAGGATTTGGAACCGGAGATCGATGGATGAGCTGAAGACAGCAAATGTCCTTCCTTCGCTTTCTGCTTTAATGTGTTCTTTAATTGATCAATAAAAATTTATGGAATTTGATTTACAGAGTCCATCGAGTGGAGCAAAGTTTATGTGATCCCTATGTGATCCCTACATTCACCCCTATCGTCCATCCCATCCCCGCAAGCCCCCAGCATCGGTGTGCGTCCCCCCGCCCCCCAGCGCTTGCGTGCATCCCCTCGCTCTCTCACAAGCTGCCAGCAACCTCCTCGCAGGAATGCTTGTTGGGGGCGGGAGGGTTGCACAGAGAGCCAACACTGGAGCACCACAGATGCCTTACATTGTTGTCCAGGATCTGTGCATCCATTTCCTATAGGCCCTTGTAACGCACATTATGGATGCACACTACACGGATGTCCAAGTAATGTTGAAAGGTGGGAGTCCCTTATGTACGGCCAATCCCAGATATCCACCGTGTTCGGGGCCATCAAAGCAGAAGTAATGCCTCAAGGGCACATGCCAAATTTTATCCCAACTTATTGTGGCGGATGAACACCACCTTTTTTTTCCATCCTGAGAGAAGGCGGAACTAGGACAGATGCTGCCTGGAGGGACCTCCACGCCCACTTTTAATGCTGAGGCCTCCTGCCCCCGTTAGGTAAGTTCGGGTTCTCAATAAAACAGGGTATAGAACAAGGGGTGGAGGAGAAAAAAATGCTGTTTGAGGGTGGGGGACAAGTATTGCAGCATTGTTCACTTATCAATGTTTTTTTTGCTATTTGTATCTTAAAGGTAGAAGCAGTGAATAAGTTGGCAAGGAAGCTGCTCCAGGAGGGGCGAGAGTGGTTACAGGTTTTGCATGCAGAGCTTGAGGAGCAGGAAGATGAGTTGAAGTTGCAAAAAATCTCCCTTTCAATGTGTTTTTAAAATTAATCTTTCAGTAATGCTGCCTTAAAGCGAAGTTTTCCATTGCATCACCCAGCACATCTGCAATGCCATTTTAAGTCATAGTACTGGGGGAAGGAGGTGGGCATGAAGGCAGGCAGGAATGCAGGAAAGCAGAGGAGAGGTCGTTGCCGGGAAATTATTTTGGACTGTGAGTGGGGGGGGGGCTGCACGTGGTTTGAGTGGTGAAAATCGGATTATTACAAATTATGGGCCTGATTTTCAAAAGCATTTACACGTGTAAAACTGGGATTTATGATTGTAAATGTACTTTACCCATGTAAGTGGGCTTTTGAAAATTGCTACAATATTCTACATTTACACGCATAACTACTTGAAAATTCACCTGTTTCAATTCTTCTTCAATTTCCTTGTAAATGCATAGTTAAATTTGGTACAATTAAATATCTTTTCTTTGAACCTGATCTGTTAGAAGGATTTTTGCAAAACAGAGAAAGACCCTTAAGAACATAAGACATAAGAAAATGCCATACTGGGTCAGACCAAGGGTCCATCAAGCCCAGCATCCTGTTTCCAACAGTGGCCAATCCAGGCCATAAGAACCTGGCAAGTACCCAAAAACTAAGTCTATTCCATGTAAATGCCTTGTCTGTACCCTCTTAGATTAGCATTTCCATTTGTGTCTATCAAACAGCGGAACATAATTAACGGAGAGCTTTTTCTTCTTTTTTTATTTTTCTTTTAATGTACAGTCCCCAACTGAGGTCTCATAAGACAACAAATTTTGTTTATACTTTCTCTTTTGTGGAATGTATTCTTTTTGCCTTTTTTGGTTGTCTAATTTCTTGTAAATGTCAGTTTTGACTTAAAATGTAAAAATTTGGAAAATAAAGAGTCAGAAAAAAAACAATTCGCCTATTTGTTCTCATTCTGTCCTGAAGAATTGATATATCTTGATGCCTCCCCTCCCCCCCCCCAATTTGGTAATGTGCTTTTCTCTCTGTCATTTCAGATAGCACAAGCACTTCGTCGTCGGAGAAGGAATAGGCATCCCCCACCTTGGTGACCCCGGCAGCTTCCACCACCACCTGATGCCCGAAGGCCACCTCCAGCAGTGGCCCCCACCGGATAGGATCCCCCTTCTCCTTCTCCACGGGGGCATCACTTCCCCAGCCGGGAGCCAGGAACTTTCTTGTCATCCCCTCCCCGGTTCCTGTGCATTGAGGATGAGGCGGCCCCCAGATGTGGCCCCGCTCATTCCAGAGCAGCAGCAAAGGAAGGGTCCCCACTGGGGCATGCTCTGATGCTGTGATTGCTGTTCTGGAGCACTTGAGCAACACTCTGGTTGCGATGGAAGGGCAGCAGAGGGGGATGGCGGCCAGCCAGGCGTGAATGGTTGAGCTGCTGGCAGCAATGTCTGCAGTGTAATCACATGTGGTGATGGTCCAGCCTCGACTACGTGGGTCACTAACCACCTGGTTGACAATGCTCCTCCTCATCTCTCTGGACCCTCTCTTCCCCTCTCCATCCCAAACATTTGAATTTTTTTTTCCTGGCTTTTATTTATTTATATTATTTAGTTTGGTATATATTTATGTTCACATTTTGTTTTGCTATTTTAGTAAAGACATACATTTGGTTTATTTGTATACATATGTTTTTTATTTTTGCAAATAGTCTTATTTTGTTAACTGGTTTCTGATTCTACTGTCTTTACAAGGAAGTGTCTATATCCGAGGAAGAAGGGATCGTCGATTCCTCCATTCTGATGGGATCCCGCCCCCCTTCTATGCCATCCCAGCCCAGGAGAATGTCCAGAGGCAAAAATAAAATAATTTCCTTTAATTATTGATGAATGCCCCATGGGTTAAAAAAAAATGGGGTTTGTACCTAACCAGACATCCTTTTTAGGCTTGGAGCTTCTCCAACTGTCTATATCTCATTTCTAGACTTGGATGATAGGGACAGTACCATTTGGATGGGCCTCCTGGATAAGACAGGAGAGGGTGGGGAGAGCCTACAAAACCATAAAGATAAAACTCTGTTAAAAAAAATTGTCATGTCCTGAAACATTTATTGCCTGGGTAGCCTTTAATATCCTAAAGAATGGATTAACAGCCCTTACCCTGAAGCAGACAAGAGAGGTGGGGGAAGTGAGCAGGGTTCCTCTCTGATGGCCCCCCCTTTCTGTACCATCCGATGATGCTCCCCACCCCCATCTATCGATCTTTTATTTTAAAATAGAAACATGACACATTGTTCAAAGACAATAAAAACCTTTATTCAAACACACACAATGAAAGCAACTTCATCACATTAGCAAGAGACACCAGCGGCTGACCATCATGGGTAATTAGACGACCATGCTGTAGCTATCTTCTCGAATACACCAGCAAGATCCTTGATGGCCCTGTTAAGGTCACCCAGAATGTCGGCTTTATTTCACATAGCCGCAACATTCTCCTGACGCATTTCCCTTAGTTCTGTCTCGACCGCATGCCACCCCTTGGCCATAGTTCAATTACCAAGTTTTCACCCAGTCCATCGAGGCTGATGGATGGTATGACCTGCACCTCCTCTTCCAGCTGCCTAATGAGGGCTTGGTTCAGGGGCTCTCATTCTCTGTAAAAATGAAATGATGGTTCATGGACGATCACCTCCAAGGTTATAGTGATAGGGTTATCGAGCTGGCTCTCCTCTCTACTCCCAGTTTCCAGAAGGGGAGATGTTTGACTGTCCATCGCAACTGAGAACTGTGGCATGGAAGAGGTCTGTTGCTCTCCTTCCATACCATCATTCAAAGTCTGTCACTCCACATTGTTGTTACTTTGACCTGCAGAAAGGACAGAGGAACCCAAGTTGAAGGTCATCACTTATAAGTCAGCTCAACCACCACAGCCCCCAAAAAAGAAATACCTAATGCAAAAACAATAGCCTTTACTAAAACAAACCTTGACTCCTTTCTGTGTCACAGCCATTGGGTGCATCTACCCCATCAACCACTTCAGGGCGCAGAGTAGAGAGAATCAGCTCCTCTGGGGAGCTGATTCTCTAGTTTTGACTCCTAGTTTTGACTCCTCCTCTGGGGGAGGAGTCAAAACTAGATAGAATGGAGGATCACCGCAGTCTGGCACTGTGATGCCTGGATTTTCCCCTTCACCTCCCTGTGGGTGTCATGCCAGTGGTGCTGTATCTGTTTCACATCATGTCTTCACTGCAACACTGCTGATATCGACAGCTATTGATGACCAAATCCTCCGCTTTGTTGCCGCATAAGCCTGAGAGCAAAACAGAATTGTACAGTGCTCACACACGCCTGGCACAGCAGCTCCTTCTTATTCTGAGAAGCGCACATCACACACTCGCTTCTGGAGCACATCAACACTGGGCTCCTGCCTGCTCCTCATGCCCATCCACCTCTCTCTCCACCACTGCCATCTTCCATCAATCAATTCAGCACTCTGGTAAAGTGTTCCGAAAACAGCCTGAACAGCAGTAGCAAAGCATTACAAGAAAGTGGTCAATTACCTTTTCTTGGGGGGGGGGGTTATACACAGAACTTCCAACACTTGGAACGTGATCAATACTCATTACTTACTCCTGGAGGAAATTTGCCCAAAATCATTACAAATTTTGCAGATGATAATATAATCACCGAGTCATTAATTTTAATGCAAAACAGAAATAAAGTTATTACTCAAATATGAGGATTTGTTTTAATTTCTGTGTCTGGAATTTTCCCATAAGGCCTGGCCCATCAGGCTCAACAACCCTCCCCCTCTTATGACCTGAACCTCTCCCTGGTTCTTGATCTCTCCTTAGGTCAATCCCCCAGTTTGCATGCTACCTCCTCCCCCCCCACCCCCCAATTAGCTTTCTCTCTCTGCCCCACCAGGCTCAGATCCCTCCCCCCTCAGCAAGACTCAGTTTTCTCTCTCTCTGCTCCTCCCCAGTTCTCTCCCCTCACCCCAACAAGACCCCTTAGCTTTCTGTCTGCCCCCACTCCCTTTTAGCAAGATCCACAACTTTGCCTGCCCCACCCAAGCTTGACTCCTGAAGCGGTAGACAGAGAGAAAAGCTCTCCCTTCACCAGTTCTTCCCCCTGATCCCAGCAAGTCCCTCTAGCTTTCTCTGTCTGCCACTCCCTCCTTAGTAAGACACCCAGCTCTCTCCTACCTTCCTTCAAGCTGTCTAACTTTCTCATTCAGAATCCACTAGATCCTCATTGTTCCCATTTGCTCAGGCCACACAGACCAAGGCTGATGCTCAGGCTTATATCTTCTGGCCTGCAGAGGTCATGCAGTCTCTCTCAACTCTTTCAGTTTGTATAGGCCAGCTCGCAATTGCTCCTTTCTTCCATCCAGCTGAAAGATGCTATTTCTTCCTCTCTTCCATAAGTGTAGGCCTCCACTGCCATTGCTGCTTCTTCTTGGTTCTTGTACCTAATTCTGTGGGGAAAATGCAGAATTCTGTGCAACACAGAATTCCCTAGGAGTAATTACTTTATAAATGTGTAGCCATATCACACCAGTCATTTACATACGCAAGTATCATGGGTGTCAGTGTGTAGTTTCTTTTTCATCTTTATGATTACAGAGTCATGATCATCATGTACCTCTGCTTTAATCTTGAAACATAAGTGACTGTTATTCAGCACAAATATCCTATCTGCAGCTCATTTGCAGAACTACTAGAGGGGCTATTGACAGGAACAGCTTATATATCAAGGAGGCTAAAGCAATAGGTCATCATACTTTATTACTTTGTGCAATTAATCCATGGTGCATCCCTATATTGATACCTTCAAGTATCTTATTAAAATGTGCATAATTGGCAAACGTTAACCCCTGTATTCCTGCACTAATGCGTTATTGACCTGATCCAAAAGGCTATTAAAAAAACACCTGCCTGTCATAAGAATATAAGTCTATACATGGGGGAAAAATACTACTTGGATACAAATTAAGCCATTAGTTATCACACAATATTAAGTATATCCTTTTATCAAGGTGGCCAAAAAAAATAGGCAAAGTATCCATTTTTGGCTTAGCAGCATACAGCTTGATCATATGCACATAGAAGGAAAATAAAAAATAAAAATAAAAAAAAAGAATGCAATTAGCAAGCCTTGCAAACTCCCAAGTTCTTTGATCCTTCCCACATGTACCTCACTTCATTATCAATCCACTCAGAAGGTTCACTTATAAACATCCTTACAGAGTTTGCCAATTATGGATAATGAAATAATGGGCAATAATGTAAGTAGTGAGGAAGTACCATAGCAAACCACTCACTGTTCCAATAGAAAGTAAAATGGACAAACATTTCTCACCAGCAACGGATATCCCTAGCACAACTGTATACCATCATAGGCATTTTGTGGTATCCTCACATCTTGCTGTTGTATAGCAAACACTATAAACATAAGAACATAAGACATCCCAAAATGCCACTGTTAGAAGCAGGATGCTGGGCTTGATGGACCCTTGGTCTGACCCAGTATGGCATTTTCTTATGTTCTTATGCATGATGCCAAGCAAATAGTAAGAAAATAAACACAGAAGGAAGAAAACAGGCAGAGAGAACAAGAATACATTAAGAATCTCCTGAAGGTGCAGAGACAAGGAACAAGGCATAGACATAAGAACATAAGAAAATGCCATACTGGGTCAGACCAAGGGTCCATCAAGCCCAGCATCCTGTCTCCAACAGTGGCCAATCCAGGCCACAAGAACCTGGCAAGTACCCAAAAACTAAGTCTATTCCATGTAACCATTGCTAATGTTAGTGGCTATTCTCTAAGTGAACTTAATAGCAGGTAATGGACTTCTCCTACAAGAACTTATCCAATCCTTTTTTAAACACAGCTATACTAACTGCACGAACCACATTCTCTGGCAACAAATTCCAGAGTTTAATTGTGCGTTGAGTAAAAAAGAACTTTCTCCGATTAGTTTTAAATGTGCCCCATGCTAACTTCATGGAGTGTCCTCTAGTCCTTCTACTATCCGAAAGAGTAAATAACAGATTCACATCTACCCGTTCTAGACCTCTCATGATTTTAAACACCTCTATCATATCCCCCCTCAGTCGTCTCTTCTCCAAGCTGAAAAGTCCTAATCTCTTTAGTCTTTCCTCATAGGGGAGTTGTTCCATTCCCCTTATCATTTTGGTAGCCCTTCTCTGTACCTTCTCCATCGCAATTATATCTTTTTTGAGACCATAGAGAAGGGCAGGGCATTCATAGAGACCATAGAGAAGGGCAGGGCATTCATAGCTGATATGATGCTCCCATGAAGGAAGCAGTGCAAATGTAAATGTTCCAAATCCTCTCATATTTTATATAGAAAACTTTTTCAAACAAATTACCTCATTGAGAGATGTCCATACACTTAGATAAGCAGTCCATTCCATCTACCAAGCAAGTGCCCTGACCAAAACTGAGAGGAAGAAAAAGGATTTAAAAAAAACCCCAAATAACCCATATCAGAGGAGGACTGGGCTAAAATCCCTGTCGCGGAAGATGCGGCCAAAATAATCAGTACTATAATGAAGCAAATGTTGCTTACCTGTAACAGGTGTTCTCACAGGCGAGCAGGATGTTAGTCCTCACATATGAGTGACATCACAGGATGGAGCCCAATCACGGAAAACTTCTGTCAAAGTTTCCAGAACTTTGACTGGCCCCTACTGGGCATGCCCAGCATGGCACTAACCCTGCAGCCAGCAGGGGTCCCCCTTCAGTCTTATTTGAAAGCAACAGGCAGTGCCGAAAAATAAAATAATAAAACGTTATGAACCCAACACCATTGGGGGGGGGGGGCGGGCGGGTGGGTTTCGTGAGGACTAACATCCTGCTCTCCTGTGAGAACATATGTTACAGGTAAGCAACATTTGCTTTCTCACAGGACAAGCAGGATGGTAGTCCTCACATATGGGTGAGTACCGAGCTGAGGATGTCCAAACCTGCACCAAATGTACCCAAAGGCGTGCAACAGGCACAACAACTGGGGTGGAATTTGGGAGAGGGCATCCTGAACCCCACCAGGCAGGCGGAAGGATGTTGGTACGACATGTTGTAAACAGGTTACGAAGGACAGACTGGCCGAAGATGGAATCCTGTCTTCCGGCTTTGTCTAAGCAATAGTGGGATGCAAAAGTGTGGAGAGAACTCCAGGTTGCAGCCCTGCAAATGTCAGGAAGTGGCACCGATTGTAGGTGTGCTATTGAAGTCGCCATGGCCCTCACAGAGTGTGCTTTAACACGGTCTTGAAATGGAATGCCCGCTTGCTGATAGCAAAAGGATACGCAGTCCGCCAACCAGGAGGAGAGAGTCTGCTTACCCACAGGCTTTCCCAACTTGTTAGGGTGGAAAGAGACTAACAATTGAGTGCTTTCCCTGTGGGCCGATGTACGGTCTAGGTAAAAAGCTAGAGCCCATTTACAGTCAAGGGTATGCAGAGCCTGTTCTCCTGGGTTGGCATGGGGCCTGGGAAAAAAGGTAGGTAGTATGATGGATTGGTTTAGATGAAAATCCGAGACTACATTAGGTAAGAATTTAGGGTGAGTGCGGAGTACCGCCCGGTCCTGCAGAAGTTTAGTGTAAGGCAAATAGGTAACTAGGGCCTGCAATTCACTAACTCTGCGTGCTGAAGTGATCGCCAAAAGGAAAATCACCTTCCATGTGAGATATCGGAGTTCACAAGAGTGAAGAGGCTCGAATGGTGGTTTCATGAGCCAACCCAGAACTAGATTAAGGTCCCAAGAAGGGGTCGGAGGACGTAATGGAGGCTTGATATGGAGCAAGCCTTTTAAAAAGCATGTTACAAAGGGTTGTACTGATATAGGAACATCCCCGATACCCTTATGGAAGGTGGCTACCGCATTGACATGCATTCTGATGGAAGAGGTCTTTAGACCTGATTCTAACAAATGCCAAAGATAGTCCAGAAACTTCGGGATTGGACAGGAAAAGGGGTCAAGGGACTGAGAAAAACACCATGACGTGAACCTTGTCCATTTGTAAGAGTAAGCTTTTCTCGTGGAAGGCTTTCGCGAAGCAATCAAGTCACGGGAAACTGGATCTGAAAGGTTAAGTGGTTGAAGTATTAACCTTTCAACATCCATGCCGTCAGGGACAAGGCTTGAAGCCTGGGATGGCGTAGGCTCCCGTCGTTTTGAGTGATCAGGAGCGGGTCCTTTCCCAAGGGGATGTGCCTGTGGATGGAGAGATCCTGAAGTATTGGAAACCCCACTTGGCGAGGCCAGTGAGGTGCTATCAGGATCATGGTTCCCTTGTCCTGATGCAACTTCACGAGAGTCTTCGAGAGAAGAAGAAGTGGAGGGAATGCATAAAGCAGACCGATTGCCCATGAGAGGGAGAATGCACCTCTGGGTGGAGAGTGTTTGCTGCGAATGAGGGAGCAGTAGTTGTCCACTTTGTGATACTGAGGGGACGCAAAGAGGTCTATCTGAGGATATCCCCACTGTTGGAAGATGGAGTTTGCTACTGAGGGGGTTGAGAGACCACTCGTGCGGTTGAAAGATGCGACTCAACTGGTCTGCCAGCACATTGTCCACTCCCGGCAAGTAGGTGGCCCTGAGGTACATCGAATGGGAGAGGGCTTCCGCCCAAATCTGCGCAGCTTCCTGACACAGAAGGAAGGAGCCTGTGCCTCCCTGCTTGTTGATGAACACATGGCCACCTGGTTGTCCGTCTGAATTAGAATGACCTGATTGGACAGGTGATCCTGAAAAGTCCTGAGAGCATATCTTACTGCTCGAAGTTCCAGGAAATGTATCTGGTGTTTGGCTTGCTCTGGAGACCAAGAGCCTTGTGTTTGCAGATCGGCTACATGGGCTCCCCACCCGAGGTTGGAAGCGTCAGTGGTGAGAGTGATTTGAGGATTTGGAACCTGGAAGGGCAATCCCTGGAGGAGATTATTCTGATTTTTCCACCAGGCGAGGGACAGACTGAGCGAGTCAGTGATGTGGACAATGGTCGACAGAGGCTGAATAGCTTGAGTCCATTGAGATCTCAGAGTCCAGTGCCAAGCAGGGCCATTGGTGTGACATGGACTGAGGATGCCATATGTCCCAGAAGGATGAGAAATTGGCGTGCAGTCACAGCGTGCTGAGACTGCAGTTGGTGAGCAAGAGACACGATGGTCAGTGCTCGTTGTTGAGGCAGGAAAACCTTTGTCTGTAAGGTGTCCAAGCCTGCCCCAATGAACGATAAGGCTTGAGATGGAACTATGTAGGATTTGTCGTAATTGACGAGAAATCCTAATGAAATTAGTGTATGTAAGGTTAGATTGAGGGACGACAGAGCAGCTTGCTGAGTGGGAGCCCTGATTAACCAGTCGTCCAGATAGGGGTAGACGTGAACACCTTGTGTCCTGAAGAATGCTGCGACGACTATGAGGCATTTTGTAAAGACTCGTGGAGCAGAAGCTAGGCCGAATGGAAGCACGCGGTATTGATAGTGCTTGAGGCCTACTATGAATCTCAGGTATTTGCGATGAGCTGGACTTATCGCAATGTGGGTGTATGCATCCTGGAGGTCCAGAGAGCAGAGCCAGTCTCCTCTTTGTAGAAGAGGTAGAAGCGAGCCCAAAGTGACCATCTTGAACTTTTCTCGCTGGAGGTACTAGAATAGGACGGACGCCTCCTGATTTTTTGGGGATTAGGAAGTACCGGGAATAGAACCCTAGGCCTTGCTGAGAGTATGGAACGGGTTCTATTGCTCTTGACTGGAGAAGGAGGGAGACCTCTTGATCCAGAAGAACGGAGTGGTCGGACGTTCTCCACATCGGCAAAGGTGGGGAGTCCGGTGGCAGGGCGAGAAAGTTCAGATGGTAACCCTGAGCAATGATTGCCAATACCCATTGGTCGGAAGTGACTGAATGCCACATGCTGTGAAAGTGGCACAGTCAACCTCCCACTAGTATGTGCGACAGAGGATCTTGGCTGCTGTTCTCCAAGTGGAAGTCAAAAACTGGAAGCAGTCCCCGGCTGGGGAGCTGTTTGTGGTTTTTGTTTTCGGGTTTGGCGAGACTGAGGTTTCTGATAAGGTCTTGTAGCACAGGATCTGGCTGGTGGTGGGTAGGACTTTCGTGGACGGTAGAACGACTTCTTGGAGTCCTTTCTAAAGGGCTGCTCTGAAGAGAAGTCGGAAGGCATCGAAGAGAGCTGTTTTAGGGGTCTCATGATGGTCTTTTAGTTCAGCCACCATCCGTTGGATCTGTTCGCCGAACAGATTATCTCCTACACAGGGCAGGTTGGACAACCGGTCTTGCACTTCTGGGCGAAGGTCAGAAGACTTGAGCCAGGCCCACCGTCTCGCTGAAATAGCAGCTGCAGACACTCTGGTAGAGGTGTCGAAAATGTCATAACATGTCCTGATCTCATGCTTGCCCTCCTCAAAACCTTTATTTACAAGGGTTTGTAGTTGGTCTTGGAATTGCTGAGGCAGGTAGTCTAAGAAGTCCTGTATCTGCTTAAATATGGCCCTGTTACATTGGGTCAAATAAAGCTGATAAGCAGCAATTCGGGAGATGAGCATGGCACTTTGGAATACCCAGCGTCCAATGTTGTCCAGGAATTTTTGTTCCTTACCAGGAGGGGTAGATGAGTGAGGTTTTGACCTCTTTGCTCTCTTTTGTGCAGACTCTACCACGACCGAGTAGTAATCAAGCTGTGACTTTTGAAACCCTGGGGCTGACTGTACTAAATAAGTAGTGTCAGCTTTTCTGTGTAATGGAGCAACTGTTCCTGGATTTTCCCAGTTCTTCTTGAGAAGATCAAGAAGAACCGGATGAACAGGAATAGAGGTTATCGTGGGGTCATCCAGGAATTGGAGCAACTCCATCATCTGGTGCCTATCACCTTGTTCTGTCTGCAATTGAAAAGGAACCAATTCAGCCATTTCCTTCACAAAATTTATAAATGAGAGGTCCTCTGAAGGAGAACGCTTTCTACTCTCAGTAGGTGAAGGTGGTGAAGGTAAGTCATCGGTGTCTGATGAGGTATCACCCCAGGTATAAGGGTCAATACCCTTTCCTCTAGGACAGAGCTTTCCAAACTTTTCATGTTGGTGACACACTTTTTAGACAAACATAATTTCACGACACGGTAATTCAGTCTACTAGTAAACCAGAGGTTAAAGGTTAAACGAACGAAACATATTTTGACAATTTATGTATGTTTCCTTAAATATATACATAAATAAAATGTTTCACGACACAACCTATCTCATGAAAACCTTAAATTTATATTAAAAATATATATTCCAAGATTCATGTTATTGTTATAATTTATGAGAAACAATAATAAAACAAATTGTCTGTCCCCCACACACTCATCTCTCTCCTCCCCCCAGCACATGTCTGGCCCCCACACACTCATATCTCTCCCCCTCAAGCACATGTCTGTCCCCCCAGCACGTTTGCCCCCCACTCCCTCATCTCTCTCCCCCCAGCACATGTCTGGCCCCCACACTCATGTACCTCGTCTTTTTGATTGTTGCCAGTTAAGTGCTTCACTCCCTTCCATGATCACCAGACACTGCTGCTTGCAGTCAGTACTCCTCATGGCCAGGCCTCATCGGCAGCAGCAGCCAATGCAAGGATGGCTGGGCTCGTTCCACCCACCAAGCCCCCCCCAAAAAACGCGATTGACAGCAAAAATCACCCAATAATAAGCAACCCATAAACTGAAAAAAAAAAGTGAATCTCTAGAAAAAAAAAAGCCCAAACTCGCATCAGAGTTGACCGGGCTTGCGCGACACACCTGCACACTGCAGGCGACACACTAACGTGTCCCGACACACAGTTTGGAAAGCTCTGCTCTAGGAAGTAGAGGAGGACAGAGTGGTTGGATACCTGGATGTCCAAGGTCTGGGCTCCGAAGGAATCTGAGGAATTATCGGAGGCACCGACGATGGCATCGAAGGCATCGGTACAGGCATCGAGGGCATCGATGGATGGCTCGGTGGTGCCGATGGACGTATCGGCACTGATGGTTGGATCAGTGGCGAGGGACGTATAGGCATCGATGGCTGAGGCATAACTCCGAATGGAGGAATGCATAATGGTGTTTCTCCTCCCGATGATGCTGTCAATGGGGAGGGCATCGGAGCCGTCGGAGACCCGGGATCCATCGATGGAAAAGTGGCCATGAGGGCTTCCATCCTGGATAGCAGTGGTGCCAGCGCTGCCGGAATCGGGTCGATGATCGGTTCCCACAATCGGCGCCGGTGTCTGTGCCGGAGAAACATGAAGACGTTGCATCGCCTTGTCAATGGCCTCCTGGACCAACCGGTCCAGTTCTTCTCGGAGACCTGGAGCAAGCAGCCCCGGCTCCGGAACAGGAGGGAGCAAAGGAATAGCCGGAGGGACCACCGTTACAGGTGGAGTCGCAGCTCCCGATCCCCGATCGGGTTGCCTCGGAGACTCTGTTGCAGGAATGGTCGGTGCCTTTCCTGGACGGGGTTTTTCCGACAGCGGCTCGGACGATGGCGAGGTCGATGATTTCGCTCCCTCGATGGTCCGAGTCTTATAGTGTCGATGGTGATGTTTCTCTCTGCGATCCCCTCGATCCTGAGGGGGAGTAGAGGGTGTCGATGGCCGAGAAGTCGTCGATGCCGATCCGTCACTGGTCGGTGGTCGATGCTGGCGCAAAGTCGACAGTGCCGGTTCCAACGACGTCGATGCGATGGACGGAGTCGGGTTTGAGCACGGAAGAGAAGTTCCATCTTCTCCATTCTGGCCTTGCGACCCTTCGGTGTCATTAGGGCACATTTAGTGCAGGTCAAGACATCGTGCTCGTGTCCTAAACACATTACAGAGACTTTATGGGGGTCTGTGATAGACATGGTGTGGGTACAGTCCAGGCACCGACGAAACCCCGACGTCATGGAAAAAAATTTAGCCGCAGAACGGTCGACAGCCAGTAGGCTGCAAAAGCCAAACTCGACGGTAATCGACAGGAAACGGTTCAAAACTTACCGGAGTACTGCGGAGTTATAAAAGGTAGAAAAGGGACCCCTGTGGGGCAACTTAACTTTTAGTAATTCCGTGAGGAAAATTCCTGTCAGGAATCTCTTCAGAGCTCCTTTACCGCGAGGCTACTGCTGCGCGGAAAAAGAAGACTGAAGGGGGACCCCTGCTGGCTGCAGGGTTAGTGCCATGCTGGGCATGCCCAGTAGGGGCCAATCAAAGTTCTGGAAACTTTGACAGAAGTTTTCCGTGATTGGACTCCATCCTGTGATGTCACCCATATGTGAGGACTACCATCCTGCTTGTCCTGTGAGAAGCTAGTTGACAAAATATCAGCAGCTTAGAAGCCAAAATGGAAATTTATGACAATATTTCTCATGCCACCTCTAGATAGCCTAGAAAAAGCAGAAGGTGAAACTTAAGAGCAAGAGTTTACTTACAGACAACAGCCAGAATTTGGAGTCCCTTTTAAGAAAGTTTATTTACTTCTCCGAATTTATGACTATTTGGGAAGCTGAAATATGAGCTACGTAAGATTAACTAGAATGTTTGAAAATTTAGAAGATACAGAATTGCCCATGAACACATAGGGTGTTGGCCCCAACTCCATCTGATAAAACAGATGATATGCAATACTTAAAATCTATAATTCCTGTGATAAAACCAGAATTCTTCAGGCTGCATACAAAGCCGACAAAATCAGCTTTTAAATCACAGAATCACAACTTTTCAATAGAGATGCGAAAAAAAAAAAGATGAGGCTTTTGATTATTAAAAAAAAGAGCTCAGAAACATGGAGCAAACATGCCATGTTGTACCTTGCCTGACAGAACTGTATTCAAAGGAAACACTTCAATTTTTAATAGTCAACGATGCTGAAAAATTTGTCATCTCTGTTCATCATAAATGCAATATGAAAGATTGCAAGGACTGTGTAACTGCTGTTTCTTAAGGTCCAAGAACCTACTCCTAACTCATCATTTAAGCTATGTTTAACATTTTTCTCTTTGTATTGTCATCTTAGAAACAGAAACATGACGGCAGAAAGACCATACATCTTATTTAATCTGTCCATCCACACTGACTGCTCAGTTCTACAATCCCTTTCATTCCTTCAGAGATAGTCTGTGCTTGTCCCATTCTTTCCTGAATTCAGATACTGTCCTTATCCCCACACCCACTAGTCTTTCTCCTGAATGTATCCCCTTTCGTCCTCATCCCATGACCAGAGACTCCTTTCTGTTGAATGAGGCTGGTCTCAAGACAGAAGTACAGGCATTAGACGTTTTCAAGAAGGTGGCTTTTTGCTGCATTTTTTCTTTTAAATCAATAGGGAGGTTTGCTGGTGTGTTAGCATGTAAGAACTCATCCTGGTGGAACAGACCAGCAAGAAATAATACCTCATGTGGCTTAATGTTAACAGAATGGCAGTTTTCTCCCTTGTTCCCACGTAGCTTGATCAATATAAGGCTGGTATATGTTATAGCTCTTCTATATGGCTGACTGTCATAGCTTTTCCAGTTCTACTGGAAGCAGTTAGTTTACATTTTAAATGTTTTACTTTATTTTCCTTTCAGTAGCCATGATCTTGTACTTACAGTAGAGTGCAGGCTATAAATCTTTTTTAAATAAATAAATAAATCACAGCCCAAGTTTTATCCCACTCAGAAGTGTTATGATGCTTTTGTCTTTTGTCAGGAAGTATTTCTTCACAGAGAGGGTGGTGGATGCCTGGAATGCCCTTCCGGAGGATGTGGTGAAGACCAGAACTGTGAAGGACTTCAAAGGGGCGTGGGATAAACACTGTGGATCCATAAAGTCAAGAGGCTGCCAATGAAGAGTGGGTGACTCGCCAGAATGATGGCTACTGCCTGGAGACAATACCCTTATTAAATAAACATACACATGCTTACTGTGACTCCAACATCGCTCTAAGCTTCAACAGCAAGAGGAAATGTGGTAAAAAGGATTCACACTCACAAAGAGGGGAGTAGCTGGCTTGTTACGGCGGTTACTACCCCAAATCAAATAAGCCTGATACTTCACTTTCAATGTATATACAGCATAGTTCTCTGCTTCAATGGCAGGGGAGAAGAAAAACTGATCCTTCACACATCCAGCAGAGCTCTCTGCTTCAACGGCAGGGGAGAAGAAATGAGGGTTCGCACTCACAAAGCGGGGAGTAGCTGGCTTGTTACGGCGGTTACTACCCCAAACCAAATGTGCCTGATACTTCACTTTCGATGCATATCCAGCATGGCTCTCTGCTTCAACATCATGGGAGAAGAAAAACAACCAATAAGGGCTGTATAACATAGTCTGGGTAAAACAAATAAGCATGGGTGTAGCTTGCTTATTGCGGCGGCTACTACCCCTAACTAATCAAGCTAGATATTTCACTTGGATGCAGCTCCATCACTGCTCTCTACATTAAAGGTGGGGGTGGAAGGGAAATAGAACCAAGAGCTAAGAGAAACAGATAAGTATGAGAGAAAAAAATGTGTGAAGCTTGCTGGGCAGACTGGATGGGCCATTTGGTCTTCTTCTGCCGTCATTTCTATGTTTCTATGTTTCTTGGAATATGCTGCATGTTAAGAGAGAAATCTGAGGAGTTTTTCTTATCTTAAAAAATTTGGAGTACAAGAATACTGTCATGTGCAATTCTTTATCCCAGAGTTATGTTTTGGTTGGATTGGATGGGCCGTAATGATTAGCATGCTATTCTCTCCTCTACTTGAAATTTAGTGTGCGCCTTTAAAATTTAATGCCTACTTTGAATGTGTTCTTTTTAGCTCTAGGGCTCAGCTACCAGTATGTATTGTGGGTTTCAAGATGAAGATGTGGCTACTGTAGCAAGAGAACTTGGTAAAAGACTGAAGAGGAAGGGGAGAGTGGAGAAGAGGGAAGAGACAGAGGAAAAGGAGGTGGTGGTAGAAAAGGAGAGAGGCAGATGAGAGGAAAAGAGCGGCAGAGGCAGCAGAGGACAGCAAGAAGGCAGCCACAGCCATGACCATCTGATAGGGTCTGCCAGATAGAGATAAGTAACCTACATGGATGCTTGAGCTCAATGGCCAGAAGAGCCCTATATAAAAAGTTAAAACCAGCTAGGGATCCTTAAACAAACAGGCTTGTCAAACTCGAGCATGCTGCATTACCTCACACCCGAGTCTTTTCAAACCACAGTGGCTGCAATTGGCGGAAAGCAGCAAAGTACTCCCCCCCCCCCCCCCCCAAATTTCCACAAGGTACTGTAAGCCATGCGTAGATGAGTTGGAATGTTTATTCAATATCCCAATTCAGAAGCAGCAATGTCAAGACCTAAATGGAGATTTCTATAGCATCGTTGGACTAACAATGTGATGAATGCAATATATTCAAGATGGGCCATTAAGGTAGATGGTGGCTGCTATGTATGGCTCTATCTTATCTACATTTAAGACCAACACTCTGCCTCTTTCACACATTTAGCTATTTTCTGTATTTATTTATGAGGAGGGCGGCTAACTATCCTGTAGGGTCATTCATTAGGGCCGTACCACGCAATAAATGGGGGTCTAATGTATTTAAATGCGTATTAGCATGCAAAATATGAACATGAGTATGCAAAAGAGAAAATTAAACAGTTTGCAGTAAAACAGATTAATGCAGGATTTAACATGAGAAATAACACCACTTTTCTTTTTTTTTGCAGTAGAGAGGAAAAAATTTTCATCTTGTCATAGTGGCCATTATTGTGGCAATTATCACAGATATTATCGCATAGGATAAAATGAGGCCTTCACTCTGCCACAACTACACAGCTCTGCTGGACCAATAAAAGCACCGTTTCCTACTTGCTCTGTCTTCCAAAAGCTGCAATGTTAGGGGGAAATATACTAGTAGTAGAATACTGGCTGCTTAACAGCAACAGGCAAGGGAGGTTCAAACATCTCCTATGAAAGTACTTGCACTGGAGCCAAAGCCACAAGCCCCTCAGCAGGAGGGCATACAGGTGGTTCCGAGAGTGCTTCTTGCATCAATGCCCCACAATGCTGGGGATGCCAGAGGAACATGTGGTTACCAGGTTTCACCTCAGCTCTCAGGTTATCATGAATTTGTATCAAGAACTCACAGGGGACCAGGATCCGCTCACTGAAAGGTTCCACACTATACCAGGCCTCACCAAACTATTATGCATCCTGCATTTTGTGGCATCTGGCTCCTTCCAAATAGTTAGGGTCATTGGGGGAATGTCCCAAACCTCTTTTTCCCCGCTGACTGGGCCAGATCATAACAGCTGCACAAAACTGCATTAATGGCTACATTTAAGAGTGCACTCAAAGGGTAACAGTCAAAGGGCCACGGCAGCAAAGTTCATGTAACAGCCAGCAGGACCAGGACGTGCAGCATGGAGGCAGCAGCAGGAGCAGGATGAGACGAGAAGCGACACCTGCAGGGAGGCAGGAGCAGGATGAGACGAGAAGCGATACCTGCAAGGAGGCAGGAGCAGGATGAGACGAGAAGCGACACCTGCAGGGCGGCAGGAGCAGGATGAGACGAGAAGCGACACCTGCAGGGCGGCAGGAGCAGGATGAGACGAGAAGCGACACCTGCAGGGCGGCAGGAGCAGGATGAGACGAGAAGCGATACCTGCAAGGAGGCAGGAGCAGGATGAGACGAGAAGCGACACCTGCAGGGCGGCAGGAGCAGGATGAGACGAGAAGCGACACCTGCAGGGCGGCAGGAGCAGGATGAGACGAGAAGCGACACCTGCAGGGCGGCAGGAGCAGGATGAGACGAGAAGCGACACCTGCAGGGCGGCAGGAGCAGGATGAGACGAGAAGCGACACCTGCAGGGCGGCAGGAGCAGGATGAGACGAGAAGCGACACCTGCAGGGTGGCAGGAGCAGGATGAGACGAGAAGTGACACCTGAAGGGCGGCAGGAGCAGGATGAGACGAGAAGCGACACCAGCAGAGAGGCAGGAGCAGGATGAGACGAGAAGTGACACCAGCAGGACTATGACTGGAGTCCATATCAAGGAGGCAGGTCTACGGGGAGAGAATAGAGGAGGGCATAACAAATAACATGCAGGACAACACAGGCAGACAGTAGACCATAAACATCAGCAAGCCAGCTCAGGACTTCTGTAGTCAGGATGGGCCCAGCAGTCTTCTTCTATCTAGCTGGCACAGGAACTCTGTACAGAGGACCGGCCAGGCTTGTTTGGACAAGTCTGATTGCTTTTTTTCTCTTTACTACTGGAGGGCCTCATGGACCTTTTCCTCTGCAGGGCTTTTGGGTTGGGGGTGGCATCTGTTTGGAGGAGCCTACCCCCGGACCATCCTAATAGCCAGGCAACGCTGCGTGGAGTGGATTCCTGGGAGAATGGGGATGGCATAGGTGGAGGCTCAGGCAATCTGTCAAGGATTTGTGTGAATGCAGTTGTCAGATTGTTTATGGAGGTTGAGATTGTGGTTAGGCCTTACATCAGGGCTGCTGTCTGCACTTATAGAACCTGGGGTGTGACAGATCAGAAACCTCTTGAACCGCACCAACTCTGCCCGTATGTGATGGAGGTGGAACCCATAACTTTTTTCAATGCGGTCGAGCATGTATCGCCTGCTCCGGCGCTGCTGATGGCGTGGTTGCTGATAGCAAAGGTGCTGTCTTTTTGCTCCAAAGCCAGCATGCCTGGGCTGATGGGTTGATGTGTCTGCTGCATCCTGATGGTGACATGGCGTGCTGGAGGCAGGTGGGGAGTAGCCAGTGTGCTCCCATGAGAGCGCTGCCCCCTCCATGAAGCTGGCAAGGTTAATGCTTGTGTCGAGGGGTAGGGGTGATCCCAGGAGTGCCAGTATCTGGAGCAGTTGGAAGGCTGCAGTGAGAGCTGGGGCTATGCTGCTGATCCCTGGGGCTTCAACAAAGACAACATAAGTATAAATGCTAAGAAGTGCACATGTGCTGTTTGGCATAAGATGCACACTTTGCATCAATGTAAACACGTTATGCCAAAATATGTAGACATCTGTTGCAGCCTTGACATTTGCAGATGACGTGAACTTACCGGCCCTGGCTCTCGTGGTGTTCAGGGCCTTGTCCATGCCCTCTAAGATGTCCGGGTCCCAGCCGTTCTATCAGATGCTATTCCATAGGAAGCTACTTATTACTTATGGGAAGCTATCTATTATGAAAAACAGAGATGTGGTGTTAAGACTTCTGATGTCTGATGGTGCTGACACCTCTTTTCTCTCTGGAAAATTATTGTGAAATGTAGAAATGCGGTGAAGGTTGACATTGTGGTGACCTTCCCCCCCCCCCCATCAAGAGGAGCCAGTAAAGAGACTCTCTTTGTGACAATGATATGTAAGGTTTTTCAAAAATATCTGAAGTGAACAACTTAATGCTTTTATGAGTGAAACCAATAGGTCCATGGGAAGGTGTTTATCTAGCCAAGCCAGGAGGCCCACAGGAGAGACAGAAGCCTAGAGAAAGTCGACACTACTGAGCTGTAGGTTCTGAGACTACTTTAACATAACATAAGATATCAATCACAACCTTCTACCCGTTTACAACTGTACTCCAGTGTACCTTCAATGTGTCCCACAAAATCAACCCAATCGTATCACTGGTAAATATATCAACTTCACAGGTTAATGCCAAGTATATCAACTTCACAGGTTAATGCCAAGTACTTGGCATTAACCTGTGAAGTTGATATATTTACCAGTGATACGATTGGGTTGATTTTGTGGATAACATAAGATATACCATACTGGATCAGACCAAGGGTCCATCAAGTCCAGTATCCTGTTTCCAACAGTGGTCATTCCAAGTCACAAGTAACTGGCAAGTACCCAAACATTAAATAAATCTCAAGCTACTATTGCTGTTTAATTAACAGTTTATAGATTTTTCCTCTAGGAACTTATCCAAACCTTTTTTAAACCCAGTTACACTAACTGCTGTAACCACATCCTCTGGCAATGAATTCCAGAGCTTAACCATGCACTGAGTGAAAAATAATTTTCTTTGATTTGTTTTAAATGAGCTACTTGCTAACTTCATGGAGGGCCCCCTAGTCCTCCTATTATCTGAGAGAGTAAATAACCGATTTACATTATCTTGTTCAAATCTTTTCATGATTTTGTAGACCTCTATCATATCCCCCTTTAGTCGTCTCTTCTCCAAGCTGAACAGCCCTAACATCCTTAGCCTTTCCTCATAGGGCAGCCGTTCCATGCCCCTTATTTTGGTCACCCTTCTCTGTACTTTCTCCAGTGCAACTATATCTGAGATGTGACAACCAGAATTGCACACAGTATTCAAAGTACAGTCTCATCATGGAGCGATACACAGGTATTATGGCATCCATCTTTTTATTTGCCATTCCCTTCCTAATATTTCCTAACATTATGTTTGCTTTTTTGATCGCCACAGCACACTGAGCCGACAATTTCAATGCATTATCCCCTATGATGCCTAGATCTTTTTCCTGGGTGGTAGCTCCTAAGATAGAACCTAACATTGTGTAACTACAGCAAGGGTTATTTTTCCCTATATGCCACGTTACATTATCATCTGTCATTTGGAAGCCCAATCTTCCAGTATTACAAGGTCATCCTGCAATTCATCACAATCCGCTTGAGATTTAACTAGTCTGCATAACTTTCTGTCATCTGCAACATTTTCTGTTAAAACTGCAGAGACTAGCAGAGCTGCTTTTGTTTATTTTTTGTCACCAATAAGAGTTTATGCAAAGATTTCTACCAGAATCTGTCTTCTGGTTACTCAGACCACTTCTCTCCTCTTGCTCTCTTCCTGCTCCTGAGTCAAAGGAGCCATATTGTTTGGTCTGGTCTGTCCTCTTTAGTCTCATCTTTTTCTCCTGAAGTCGAGTTGCCCTCTCACTTCTCCCCTCAGTGCGAACATGCAGTGCCACGTGCCGGGCTTACTTTTACAGTTTTGAAAAAAAGGAGACAAAGCCAAGCGGAAAAAAGACTTTTCTCCACTGATATTTATTCTGTTTCTATTTGTTATAATAAACGCTGATAAATAACCAGAAAAAATAAAACTGAAAACCAAAGTTCTTGTTAATGAACATGTTTAAAAAAAAATGTATATTCCGCTTTTCAAAGCGGACTACATTCAGGTATTGTTCGTATTTCCCTGTCCCCAGAGGGTTTACAGTGTAAAGGGCCTCAT
Organism: Rhinatrema bivittatum; assembly: GCF_901001135.1. Classification (NCBI taxonomy): domain Eukaryota; kingdom Metazoa; phylum Chordata; class Amphibia; order Gymnophiona; family Rhinatrematidae; genus Rhinatrema; species Rhinatrema bivittatum. Next base: position 27,629,239 of record NC_042623.1, on the reverse strand, counting down.
TTACTAAGTTTTTCTCCCATTCTGCGAATATGGGAAAAATGTTTAGTCAAAGAAAACCTGAGTTTGTACTTAAGTGCTGTTTTAGCAGGCGTGTTAAATCTTTAGTAAGTGCATACAAAAAAAAAATAAATGTTGGTGCAAGTTTTAGAACCCCATTGTCAAATAAAATAGAGATCTGGCATCAGTTATTTCCTTCCTGTAAAGATTAAACATATTCCTCTGCCAGACAACCATAGCAGGATAGATTCTATCCTCACCCAAAATTTGCGCCGTCTCCTCCCATGACATTTTACCAAGCTCTCTCTCTCTCTGATCACCCCCCTATTTCAATATATATTTTAATTTTAATGAGTTCTCCACAGGATTTTGTTGGAGATTCAAATGTTTCTTTATTGGAGGGCAGGTCCTTTCAGCAACTCTTAAAAGAATCAGTGTTGTATTTTAATAGACACACAAAATATAAGTGTGTCAAGAAACCGAGGGTGTGCAATGCCAAAATAGTGATCCTCTGATTGTGTAATAATTCAATCACTGAGCATTATCTCCAAAATATCTAAAGACCTCATAATAGGCTCTACCAGCATAAAATTGACTTCATAACCTTATAGGTAGTCCGTCAACTTTTCAATTTTTATAGAATTATTTGCAATTTGCAGATAAAATTCAGATACTTATCTCATAATGCTGAATAGGTCATACAACCCCGCTGTGCGATTAATAGAACTCAGTCATGGGTCTGTTTCAATACAGAGATCTGCGTCAGGGGATATTTTATTTTTTTCACACCACAAAGCAGAGTTGCTTAGCTTTAACAGGTGTTCTCCTAGGACAGGAGGATGTTAAGTCCTCACACATTGGTGACATCAAATGGAGCGCAGCACAAAAAACTTCTGTCACAGTTTCTAGAATTTTGACTAGTCACACTGAGCATGCCCAGCATGCCACTATCCACGCGTCCATGCGGGGTCCCCCCTTCAGTCTCATAACACAGGATTCTGAAAAAATAAAACATACATAACAGAGACCCAACTCTGCGGGGTAGTGGGCGGGTTTCCTGAGGAAAGCGTAAGGTGGATATGTTACCAACGCCTGAAGTTCACTGACTCTGCCTGCCGATTGAACTGCATTCAGGAAGATAACCTTCCACATCAGGTACTTCAACTTGCAGGATCGCAGCGGCTCGAAGGGATCTCGCATGAGATGAGCCAAAGCTACGTTAAGATCCCAGGACACAACAGGAGGCCGCAGAGGAGGCTTCAGCTGAAACAAACCCTGCATGAACCAGCTCACTACAGGATACATGGAAATAGGCAAACTATCCACTGCGTGGTGGTAGGCCCTGTTAGCTCTGAGGTGCACTCTGACTGAGTTGGTTTTCAGACCAGCATCAGAAAGAGATAACAAGTAGTTCAACAACTTAGGAGTAGGACAAGAGAATAGATTCAAGCCATGACTCTCACCAAATGGAGAACCTCCTCCACTTCAGAGTGTATGATTTTCTGGTGGATGGCTTTCGAGAAGCTACAAAGACCCGAGACATTTCCTCAGAGAGGTCATGCGGCCGCAGGACTAATCTCTCAACACCCAGGCCATCAGAGACAGGGCTCGGAGGTTGGGATGATGCAGCCTTCCTTGATCCTGTGTGATTGGGAACCAAAGCTGTCTCAGCCACTTGGGGGGGGGGGCACGAGAATCATGGTCTCCCCGTCCTGCTGGAGCTTCAGGAAAGTCTTCAATACCAGTGGAAGCAGAGGATATGCATACAGAAGGTCCTTGCCCCAATGGCGGGCAAAGGCATCTGAGGCTGGTCTCCCGGTTCCCCTGTGCAAGGAGCAGAAATTGCTCACTTTGTTGTGTACAGGGAGGTGAAGAAATCTATGTCCTGTTTCACCCAGAGGTGGAAAAGGCAATTTGCCACCATTTGGTCCAGGGACCACTCATGGGGTGGAACGCTCGACTCAGGTGATCCGCCACCACATTCTCTGACTCCGCTACAGCCTGGAGCAGAATTCCCTGAGACTGGGCCCAGGATCAAATCTGGACAGCCTCCTGATAGAGGAGGTGCGATCTGGTACCTCCCTGCTTATTGATGTACCACATCGCTACCTGGTTGTCGGTCTGGATCAGGACCGCTCGACTGGATAGGCGATCCTGAAATGCCCAGAGCACATACCTGATCACCTGAAGTTCCAGGAAGTTGATCTGGCATGAAGCCTCCTGGGCGGACCAGCGACCTTGTGTGTGGAGGTTGGCCACATGCACCCCCCAGCTCAGGATGGAAGCATCCGTAATGAGTACAACCTGGTACAAAGGGGTCTGAAAGGGAACCCCCCACTCCAGGTTGGGGAGAATTTCCCACCAGGACAAGGAGTCCTGGAGGGGTGTTGTGATGCACACCTGTACACTGAGGTCTTGGGAGGCCTGGCGCCACTGCAACCACAGAGTCCAATGGGCTCTCTGCAAGTGCAAGCAGGCCAAGGGGGTGTCATGGACAGAGGTAGCCATGTGACCCAACAACCAAAGTATAAGGCGGGCCAGCACCCATCAACAGCAGACCAAGCTTGCCAGAGACACTAGAGTAAGTGCTTGGTCATGAGGAAGGAAAGCCCGGCCTTGGGTCGTATCCAGGCAGGCCCCAATAAAGTCCAACTGAGTCGACGGAACAAGATGGGACTTCGGGTAGTTGATGACAAACTCATGGGATTCCAGCACCTGTATGGTCAAGTTGGAGGAATGAAGCGCCCCTTCACGTATGGCTGCCTGACCAGCCAATCGTTGAAGTAGGGGAAGAAGTGCACACCTAGTCGACGAAGGTGTGCACACCTAGTTGACAAAGGTGTGCACCCACAACTGCCAAGCACTTGGTGAAGACATGTGGGGCCAAGGCCAGGCCAAAAGGCAAGACCTTGTACTGGAAGTGAGCGTCATCTACCAGGAATCATAGGTACTTTCTGTGACTGGGAGAGATTCCTATGTGGACATAGGCGTCCTTTAGGTCGAGGGAGTAAAGCCAGTCCCCTCTTTGCAGGAGAGGAATCAGGGTGCCCAGTGATATGTGTGCCTGAGCTTGAGACCAACATAGAGATGGCAACTGACCCAGAATCCTCTGCTATCTTAGCCTTTCTGGCTAGGTGAACTTTAAATGCCCTACTGACCCTGACCTGGAGGAACTCCAAGGACATCTGGACAGCAGTTGAAGCTGGCGACAATTTGTGATGCCTAATTATAGGGTTACAAGAGCAGAAGCAATGGTCAGAACCTCAGGCTAGAATGTCATTACAGGGGTGTCTGTAAACACAGCATAAGATGTAACGATTGCCCTGAATAGCAAGATTTTAACAGAACAAAGGATTATCTAAAGAGTGATGGTAAATGGGCCCCAACTTGGAGAACTGGTCAGGGTAATGAGGGATACTCTATCATGCTGTTGACATGACAATCTATGTAAATGATACTCCAGGTGGTCACACAACTTAAGGATTTCTGACCTAGTACTGTATTGTATTTTACCTATATAAGAAGGATCAGTTCATGTATACAGATGAGAAACTGTTAGTCAGTTTGTCAGAGAACTGGCATCCAGTATCTCCCAAGAATACTTATATTGCTCAATAAAAAAATCATACTTTCTACAAAATCTAAGTACAGTGTTCTTGTACCCATGGATAAGCGTCATAAACGTGTCTGGCGCATAACATTTTGGCGACCATGAAGGGACCCAGCGGCAGCTGCGGCCACCGTGTATTGTGCAGTCTTGTCTCTCAATCTGCTGGACAGGCTAAGACCTAACACTGGTACTTGGACAGCAATTGGCTTTTGTCCAACAGAAGTTACCCAGATAAAGATTTCTGGATGTCTGACTATTGAGAAGTAATACTCTGAGACAGAAGAGAGAGAGTGTGCTCGCACCATTGCGGTAAGCGAATTACAGATCTGTAGGTAAGTATTTAATCAGGCCTACATATTTAACTTGTGAGTATATCTTTTTTATATTTTATCATTGTTTTAGTAATTGTATTGTGTTTATGCATTGTACAGTAGGTAAATATTGTATAGTAAATATTGTATATCAGGTATTGGGTTTTAAAACAATAAAATAAAAAGATTTTAGGGCAGACATAGAAGACCATCTTAAACTTCTCTCTTTGCAGATGTATTTTCAAGATCCTCAAGTCTATGATGGGTCATAACCCCCTTGTTTTCTTTGGAAACAGGAAGTATTTGGAGTAGAATCCCAGTCCTTCTTGACCTTGGATAACGGGTTCTACCACTCCCACAGTTAACAGGGTGGAGAGCTCTGTAAAGAACTTCCTGATGTGGGGTCTGGCCCCACAACGAACAGGAGGGGAGAGTCCGCCAGGACACTCATTAAATTTAACAGATACCCTCGATGGATGATGGACAGGACCAACTGGTCCGAGGTGATCTGTGGCCATCGGTCCTGGAAGGACCGCAGCAGACTTCCAACTGGGGGTGCCAAGGCTGAAGGTATGGGTACAGGGCTTATGTTCCCTCAGTACCAGTCAAAATCCCATGGTGGGACTTTGCTGAGAAGCCGGCTGAGGTCTGTGATTCCATTGTTGTCGAGTGTGGCTCCTAGAATTCCCTTGTGGCACATAAGTACGCGGGTGATAAAAGGACCTTCTGCTGCCCTGACGTGAGACCTTCTGGGCTGAGGATAGAGGGTCCAAATAGCTGCCAGAGAGATTCTGGAGGGTCTCATGGTGGTCTTTCAGTTGAGCCACAGCATCACGCATCTTGTCCCCAAACAAGTTCTCCCCAGTACAGGGCAGGTCTGTGAGCTTATCTTGGATTTCCAGTCGGAGGTCTGAAGCTCAGAGCCATGCCAACCTATGAGCTCCAATGCCCACTACCACCACCCAAGCTGCAATCTCAAAGACATCATAGGTGGAACGCACCACATGTTTGCCACACTCTAAGCCCTGCTGGGCAACGGCCAGGAGGGCTTCCTGCTGTTGTTGGGGGGAGGTGTTCAGCTACCTCCTGGACCTGCTTCCAGAGGTTGTGAGTGTACTGGGTCATATAAAGCTGGTAGGAGGCAATGAGAGCGATCAACATCGCACCCTGATACAAATTCCTTCCCAGGGCATCTGCAGCCCGGTGCTCCTACCCCAGAGGCGCCGATGTGTTGGTACAGGAGCATTTAGCTTTTATGAGGGCCGACTCCATAACCACTGACTGGTGATGTGGGAGCTGACGCCTCTCAAAACCTAAGACCGGCTGGACAAGGTTGAGCGAGTCTGCCTTACGGTTCAACGGTCGTACAGAGACTGGGTGTTTCCATATCCTGAGGAGCAACTCCTTGAAGATATCATGGACTGAGATAGCGAGCACCTCCTTTGGGGCATCTACGAACTGGAGAACTTCAGCATCTTGTGATGGGCGTCCTATTCTTTCAGAAGCTGGAAGGGAACAGACTCGGCCATGGCCCGCACAAAACCTGCAAAGGTCAGATCCTACGGCAGGGATCTATGCCTCTCATCTGGAGGAGATGGATCTGAGGGGATGTCTCCAGAGTCCTGAGAGGAAGACTCCAAGGCATCATCCCCCCAGGGATCATACGGAGCTTCCTCCTCACTGAAGTCCCCTGGGACATACTGAGAAGGGCACACCCTGCCTGAGACCCCTGGACTCGGAACCAAAAGCACCGACAGCACCAAGCACACCCAGGGCCCCGAGGGACCGGGAATCGGAATGGGCAAGAGTGGGCGCTGTACCAGCTCAGACGGTGCCCCTGGACGGGAGGCAACCTCCTCCTCCAAGAAACCCATAATTGGGATGACTCCGGAGGGGGGATGACTGGGCAGCCGCTGGGGCATCAAGAGACCCCTGGGCACCAGTGGCAGCTGTGTGGGCAAAATGCCCAAGAGGACATCAAGTCACTCCAGCAGTGGCGCTAGCATCGCAGGGGGAAGCTTGAACACCGGGGACACTGGTGGACTCCATCTGATGTCGCCCATATGTAAAGACTACCATCCTGCTTGTCCTAGGAATTTTCTTATAGGTTGGGCAGTTACTTAGTTTTGATTGTAAATATTACTACCTTTAACATAAGGCTTGGGGATAACATGCACAAAGCGGCAGTTACTACCCTTAACAGAATGCATGGGATTAACCTACATGGACTGGTAGTTACTACCATAAGAGACTTGCTGGGCAGAATGGATGGACCATTTGGTCTATCTCAGTCATCATTACTATGTTAGATTCCAATACATTTTCACACTATCAACAGTAAGCAACAAGGTGGTTTTTCAAGTGGCTACTCAGTGGGCACATTATGTGCACTATGTGCAGCCTGCTATAAAAATGCGTGAGAGGTCTTTCAGTGCTGATCATAATGATTTAAGTTTCCTGTGGACTAAAACTAGGGACTTCAATTAGGGGTTACTCTGTTCATCTGTTTGTGCCTTGGAAGCATTTAAGAATTAACATTTTCCCTTTCAGCCAGAAATTTTGCTTGACCCTCATTTTCCAGTTCTATCCTTGTCTGCCTGCCTTAAGATCTGATCCTATGTGCAGCCATAACTAGAAACAGAAAAATAAATACAATTGTTCTGAAAGAACCCGTCTCACCCCTCATGCCACCTCCCCACTGCAATCCTATGTGTAGGGATGAGATAAGGTGAATTAGAAATCTCCAATATGTGTTTTCACTTGCTTGGTATATCTCCAATATCTTTTCTTGTATCTTGTTTTCTTCCATCAGCAATTCTTTCAAGAGACCTTAGAATTGTATGTAGCAAGACACCAGATCAGGAATTCCAGGACACAGACAGTTCTCTCTCAACAGGGTTGACAAGTATTTGTTCAAGTGGACTAACTGCAATGCTGTGCTTCATTATGTATTTAATTATTTTATAGAAAGGAGAATTTTGAGCCAATAGTCTTTAGAAAGTTAACATCCCCAGGTTGGGGGGTGGGGACAAGAATGCGATACAGTGAGAAAAACTATTAGAGTTCTCTCTCTCTCATTTTGTTTTTTATTCCCCACCAGTGCAGAGTTTGTTTTTAGTTCCCTTCAAATTGATAAGAGTAAACAAAAACAGGAAGACTTGTGTCTATCCCTCGAATTTTGCCTTCAGCAGTCTGATGGGCAGATTAATTACTAATAGGGTGACCAACTGCCCGGTTTTGCAGCTTGCTGTACAGTGTCTGGTTACAAATGATAATCGGACACTGTAAAACCCGGTCGAGCAAAGGGTGGTCTATCCCTGACTACTTACCAATCAGCAGCGGCTGTGTAGCACCAATCAGCTACCCGATTGTTTTTGGTGGTTGGTGCAGCTGAAAAAGAGGAGAGAAGCCTGCGCTGGCGGACAGGATTTTAAGCTGCTCAGTGGCCAGAAACAGAGCCAGACCCAGTGGGCCACGAAAGGAGCCCACCCCGTTCTTGGCAGAAAAAGGAGGCAGCCCCGAGTGCGCAGTGTTACGACTGTCGCTTCACGACGTCTCCACTCCGCCCTCCTTACCTCTCTGGTGACTGCTCCTGCAGTCACCAGAGAGGTAAGGACATTTGGCTGCCGCGGCGTCTGCCTGCCGTCCTCTCCGGCGTCCCTGGACCAGCTTGGGCACTGCCTCCCGCCATGCCATTCAGCTGCCTTAGGGCGTGCGCACCACGTGGCCCTGCTTCAAGTACCTTCAGTGGCGCGAACCTCAGGGGCGTCCCCCTGTGATGACGTCATGCATCCAGGATACAAAAGGCCTACGCGATTGCTAGCTAATCGAGTTAGCAAAGGTTTCCAAACGGATGGGATTTGCTCTTTGTACCTAGCTACTCTGCCTCCTTTGGACCTACACTCTTTGGGGTACCCGGCTCCTCGGGAGCCCCTCTCTCTATCTTTCAGGTCACTGTCTGGAACCGGTACTCGCTCCTCGAGGGCCCATGTTCCTGGACTCACTACCTGGACTTCACTTCTGCCAGGAAGACACCACTGCCTATAACATCTGTGAGTTACCATCTCTCTCTCTCTCTCTCAGAGCTATTCCCTGGAACCAGGTACTCGCTCCTCGAGGGCCTGCCTTTACTCCAGCTCCTGTGCTCCACACAGAGACCGCTGCGTGAGTACATTACCAATGAGGCTCTATTCCTGAACTCTGCATTCACTGCTACTACTCAATATCAGTTCTCTCCATTACAGCACAGCCATTGTGGGATCGCTGTTCCAGAGCCTGAGGGACTACAAGCCCAACCGGGCTACTTTCCAGCTCACTACTGCCACCTCTGGTGGTTCACCAATCCTGTATAATAAAAGAACTAGTGTGTGTGTGTCTCCTATGTTGAGCCTGACCTGTGGCCCCTCACGGGATTCCCCCAGTGGGCGTGGTCATCTGCCACAGGTCCAGGGATCCACCTGAAACCCTTACAAATAATAACACGCAGCAAGCAGAATGCCGCGAAGTAGAAGGAGGCCCAAGTGGACCATAAGCTGAGCCCATCTGACTCACGGCTGAAGAGAAGGAAGGTGCCAGTGGACTGCAGTCAAGGAGCAGTAAGCAGCTGACGACATCGACACACCTGAGAGTCGAGATCACTGCGTGCAATTGAAAATACGTGCATATTTATTACTTTTATGAAATGCAGCACACGCGAGTAGATACTACTCATGCGCACACATGCTGATTTTTATGCTTCTAACATTTTGAAAATTCATCCCACGGGTTTTAGGACTCTCTTCCCCCCAGCCACCTATAGCTTTAGAATCCATACGGAGGATCATAATGTGCCTAGATGCAGCAGTCACAAGCAAGAAGGAAAATGCCCAGATTAATATTTACTGTTTAGAACCGTGGATGCCCAGCTGTCTCCAGCATCAACACCCTCACAGGAGGAATACCTGGCTTCATGGACTCCAATCTCAGACCCTATGCCACCAGCACTCCCAGCTACCTTCGCAACAACCACAGATTTTCTGAGAAAACTCCACTCTATTGGCTACTGCCCAGCTAACACCATTCCAGCAAACATGGATGTTGGGTCCCTTAAAACATCCCCCAAAATGAAGGATTACAAGCCATCATGAATATCATATCCCAGATGCCTCCACAACTGATCGGTCTAGCAAACTTTGCCATTTTGTCATCATACACAACTTCAGATCTGAAGTCAACTTGTATCTGCACATCAACGGCACTGCCATGGTACCCGCGCGGCTCCACAATATGCCAACATTTTCATGACAGACTTAGAAAGTTTCCTCAACAACTATACCTAGAAACCACTCCTCTACCTAAGGTACATCGATGACTTCATCATCTGGACATGGGCTCCATGCCTCCAAGCTTCCACCCACGCCCCACCATCAGAACGACTATTGTCTGCAGCCAAGCCCTATGGTACAATCACATCTGCTCTGTCCCTTCAGAGAGGGTCTCCCATCTGGAGAAATTACATCAGACATTCTTAGAATTATAGTACCCACCCAATGAGGTAGGAAAACAAATCAACAGAGCCAGACAAATACCCAAGGCACACACTGCTACAGGATCAGCACAAAAAAAAACCCAAAACAGAACACCTCTGGTTGTTACCTATAGATCCCACTTGAAACCACTGAACCATATTGTCAAGGCAGGGCTGGTATAAAGGTATTAGGCACCCTAGGCAAACCTTCTATCTTGCACCTGCCCCCTTTCCCCCCCCCCCCACCCACCCCCAGTCCAGGCCCCAGCTCTAACCTCATTCACTCAGACAGGCCCCCTCTCTCTTACACACAGCTAGTTCAGTGTCTCATTCATATACGAACCCTTACATAGGCTCCCTCTCTCTCTCTCACTAACACCATTGCTTTCATACACACACAATCCCTCTCACTCACACACACAGGCACGTTGCTTGTGGCCTGCCAAATCTCTAATTCTCTTGGCCATGAGCAGGATGGACCCTGCTCACGGCCCGCCGAGTCTCTATTCCTCTCGGCCATGAGTGGGATAGGCTCCGCTTGCGGCCCGCCGAGTCTCTACTTCTCTTGGCTGTGAGCAGAATAGGCTCCGCTCACGGAGCGTATGGCTGCTCTTTGCTGCCCCTTATTGGCTGGCACCCTAGGCGAACACCTAGTTCATCTATTGGGACACATCAGTCCTGCATCAAGGATCTGCAACCCATCCTAGACAATGATACCACCCTCTCACAGGAAATGGGTGGCAAGCTTATCCTGGCTTTTCAGCAGCCTTCCAACCTCAGATACTCACCAGCATCCACAAATTGTACAACAACTCAGGAACCAAATCCTACCAGAAACCCAGATGCCAACTCTGTCCTCATATTAACCACCATCACAGAATCCAACAACATTGACTACAATACCTGGGGCTCATTCACCTGTTCTTCCAATGTAATGTATGCCAGCAAAAACCCTCTGCTTTCTAAATAGAACAAATAGGTCAGTCTATAAGGAAAATAATAAATGGACATAAATCTGACATTAGAAATGGCAACATTCAGAAACAACGAGGAGAACATTACAACCTTCTAGGACATTTCTATCTGAACTTAAGATTGGCAAATTTCTTATAGAGCAGGGGTCAGGAACCTTTTTGGCTGAGAGAGCCATAAACGCCACATATTTTAAAATGTAATTCCATGAGAGCCATACAATATGTTTAAAACTAAATATAAGTAAATGTGTGCATTTTATGTAAGATCACACTTTTAAAGTACAATAAGTCTCTGAAAATATTACACCAGGCCTTAAGACACCAATACATCTCCTATTAGGAAAACAGACCAAGTCAGACTGCTATAGAGTCCTACACAGAAACTACACGCCAGCAGAAAACCTCACCTGAATCACGTGCTGTCCCTCACCTAACATAGAATAAAGAGACCAAAACGCATAACAAGAAGCATGCAGAAAAAAATGAATTGGAAACTGCAACAAGCCAGAGTCTCTGTATGCAGTGTAACAAAGGAAAAAAGAAACATCACCCATCCTTATAAAACAAATCAAGAAATATAAAATCATCAGCAGTAAAACTGTACTAACAAAAAGAACATATTTCGAAACATCTGATGAGTGGAATATCCAATAATTAAAAACGCATATAAAACATTTCCAGATACCAACAAAATATTTCAAAATAGCAGACACAAAGACCCAGTAATGAAAAATAATAAGGATACAAAATTTTTTTGCTCTGCATACCTGGGAATGTTTGATATCCAGGTGTCCTGAGATTGTTCTGAATTAGCAGGAGGTGGGGTGGTTTGCTTGGAACTTTCTCCTCTCTCAGTCACATACCAGCGCTCTCTCTCACACTGGCTCTCAACGACACACCTATACACACATGCTCTCAGTACTCACATATACACATGTTTTTTCTCTCTCACTTATATAGGCTCTTAATTACACATTTACACACATGCTGTCTATCTTTTCATGCTTACACACACACACAGGCTTTCAATCACATAAATACATGCTGTCTTTTTCTCTCTCACACAGACTCTCATTCACATGCTTACAAACATGTCCTCTCTTTCTCTCATTTACACACAGGCTCTCAGTTACATACTCACATGCTCCCTCACCTAAATCAGCTCTCAATCACACACAGACACACATGGTCTCTCTCTCTCATTTAAACACAGGCTCTCAATCACATACTCACATGCTCCATCACCTAAACCAGCTCTCAATCACACACAGACACACATGGTCTCTCTCTCTCATTTAAACACAGGCTCTCAATCACATACTCACATGTTCCATCACCTAAACCAGCTCTCAATCACACACAGACACACATGATCTCTCTCTTACTTATACACACAGGCTCTTAATCATACATACACATGATTTCTCTCACACACAAAGGATCTCAATCATACACACATACTCTTTCACACAAACAGGTTTTCAATCACAAACTTACACATACAGGTTCCCAATGGTAAACTTACATTCATGCTCTCTCTCTCACAGGCAGGCTCTCAATCACAGACATACTCTCTTTCACATGTACAGGCTCTCAATCATTCACATACATGCATCTCACACACACACACACACACACACGGCCGCCCCCCCCTCCCCCCCGCGGCCCGGAAGAGGAAGTGGAGAGTATCGGGTGCCTGCGCGGCAAGAAGAGGCCACGCTGGTGCGCTCGGCATCGGCCCGAAGAAAAGAAGACTGCAGCGCGGCTCGGAGGAAATTGAAGAGGTTCAACCGCGGCCGATGGGACTCCGCCTCCGCGAGGGCTGAAAATGGAGAGGTTAGCGTTGGGAGGAGGCTGCTGCTGCCGCGAGTTCCCGGGGTGGGGGAGAGAGAGAGTGAATGAGCGAGCAAGCTGTGTTTGCTCGCTCATTCACTCTCTCTCTCCCCCACCCCCACCCCGGGAACTCACGGCAGCAGCAGCCTCCTCCCATCGCTAACCTCCTTCATTGTCAGCACTTGCGGAGGCGGAGTCCCATCGGCCGCGGTTGAAGCTCTTCATTTTCCTCCGAGCCGCGCTGCAGTCTTCTTTTCTTCGGGCCGATGCCGAGCGCACTAGCGTGGCTTCTTCTTGCCGCGCACGCACCCGATACTCTCCACTTCCTCTTCCGGGCCGCGGGGGGGGGGGGGGGCGGGAAGAAGAGAGCACGCCGGTGCCGCTGACTCCAGCTGTCCTGCCGCGTTCCGCCCGGGCTGACAGCATTTTAAGCCCGGGCGGAGGAGGACCGGGGAGTAGCTGGCTTAGCGGGAAAGTGTGGAGACTGTCTGAGAGCCAGATGCAGCCCTCAAAAGAGCCATATCTGGCTCGCGAGCCATGGGTTCCCGACCCCTGCTATAGAGAAACTTCAAAGGAGCATTCCAGCCTGAAACTATTGAATTTGAACTCATTAAAAAACGTAACACTATCACCCTAGGTCTGAACAGAGACAATGGCTTCATGACTCACTACAACTATATATGAACTTAACTATTAGCAGATCATTTTGTCTTTTCTCACTTACCTCAGTTGTCAGTATGCTATACTATAATCCTATTAACACTATCCACAGCATGTTCTGCCTAACCCAATGCCTTTTTTCTGTTCTGTATATATTTTATTTATGATATTTATTTAGAACTTTTATATACCAACATTCATGTACAATATTAGATATCGCATCTGTTTACATCGAAATGAGAATCGCATGAAAGAATGCATTACATTAAACAAGGGAAACAAGAATTGGGATCAACATTGCAAGGAAATGCCACACTCATCCTGCGAGAAAGAAACTGAAAAACGCACACTATCACATTTCCTGGAGATACATAGCAGGGGATAGCAAATGTTGCTTACCTGTAACAGGTGTTCTCACAGGACAAGCAGGATGGTAGTCCTCACATATGGATGAGTACAGAGCTGAGGATGTCCGAACATGCACCAAATGTACCCAACGGCGTGCAACAGGCACAACAACTGGGGTGGAATTTGGTAGAGGGCATCCTGAACCCCACCGGGCAGGCAGAAGGGTGCTGGTACGTCACGTTGGAAATAGGTTACGCAGGACAGAATGGCCGAAGATGGAATCTTGTCTTCCGACTTTGTCTAGGCAGTAGTGGGCTGCGAAAGTGTGGAGAGAACTTCAGGTGGCAGCCCTGCAAATGTCAGGAAGCAGCACCGATTGTAGGTGTGCTACTGAAGTTGCCATGGCCCTCACAGAGTGTGCTTTAACACGGTCTTGAAAAGGAATGCCTGCTTGCTGATAGCAAAAGGATATGCAGTCTGCCAACCAGGAAGAGAGAGTCTGCTTACCCACAGGTTGCCCTAGTTTGTTGGGATGGAAAGAGACGAATAACTGAGTGCTCTTCCTGTGGGCAACTGTACGGTCTAGGTAGAATGCTAGAGCCCGTTTGCAGTCAAGGGTATGCAGAGCCTGTTCCCCTGGGTTGGAGTGGGGCCTGGGAAAGAAGATAGGTAGTATGATGGATTGATTAATGTGAAACTCCGAAACTACCTTAGACAAAAACTTAGGGTGAGTGCGGAGTACCGCTCGGTCCTGCAGGAGTTTAGTGTAAGGCGGATATGTAACTAGGGCCTGTAACTCACTGAAGTGATAGCCAAAAGGAAAATCACTTTCCATGTGAGATATTTTAGGTCACAGGAGTGAAGAGGTTTGAAGGGTGGTTTCATGAGCCGCCCGAGAACCAGATTAAGGTCCCAAGAAGGGGCCGGAGGACGTAAGGGTGGCTTGATATGGAGCAAGCCTTTAAGAAAACATGTTACGAGGGGTTGTACCGATATAGGGACATCCCCGACACCTTTATGGAAGGCGGCTACTGCACTGACATGCATTCTGATGGAAGAGGTCTTTAGACCTGATTCCGATAAATGCCAGAGATAGTCCAACAACCTTGGGATTGGACAGGAAAAGGGATCAAGGGATTGCGATGAACACCATGTGTACCTTTTCCATTTATAGGAATAAGATTTTCTTGTGGAAGGCTTTCGTGAAGCAATCAGGACACGAGAAACCGAATCTGAAAGGTTAAGTGGTTGAAGGATTAACCTTTCAACATCCATGCCGTCAGGGACAAGGCCTGAAGATTGGGATGGCGTAGACATCCGTCGTTCTGAGTGATCAGAAGCGGGTGCGTTCCCAAGGGAATGTGCCTGCGGATGGAGAGATCCTGGAGTATGGGAAACCACACTTGGCGTGGCCAGTAAGGTGCTATCAGGATCATGGTTCCCTTGTCCTGACGGAGCTTCACGAGAGTCTTCGAGAGAAGAGGAAGTGGAGGGAATGCATAAAGCAGACCAGCTGCCCACGAGAGGAAGAATGCATCTCTGGGCTGAGAGCGCTCGCTCCGAATGAGGGAGCAGTAATTGTCCACCTTGTGAATCTGAGGGGACGCAAAGAGGTCTATTTGGGGATGACCCCATTGGTGGAAGAGAGAGGTCGCTACAGAGGGATTGAGAGACCACTCGTGCGGTTGGAAGACACGACTCAATTTGTCTGCCAAGACATTGTGCACTCCCGGCAAATAGGTGGCCCTGGGGTACATCGAGTGGGAGAGCGCTTCTGCCCAATCTGCGCAGCTTCCTGACACAGAAGGAAGGAGCCTGTGCCTCCCTGCTTGTTGATGTACCACATAGTCACCTGGTTGTCCGTCTGAATCAGGATGACGTGATTTGATAGGCAATCCTGTACAGCTCTGAGAGCATATCGCATCGCTCGAAGCTCCAGGAAATTTATCTGGTGTTTGGCTTCCTCTGGATTCCAAAAACCTTGTGACTGCAGATCGTTTACATGAGCTCCCCAGCCGAGGTTGGAAGCGTCGGTGGTGAGAATGAGTTGAGGATCTGGCAGGTGAAAAGGCAGTCTCTGGAGGAGATTGTTCTGATCTTTCCACCAGGCGAGAGACAGAGTGCGTTGGTGATGTGGACAACGGTTGACAGAGGCTGAGTCGCTTGAATCCATTGTGACCTCAGAGTCCAATGCATGACTCTCATGGCCAGGCGGGCCACTGGTATGAGATGGACTGAGGATGCCATGTGTCCGAGAAGGACAAGGAATTGTCGAGCTGTTGCTGTATACTGAGACTGCAACTGATGAGCGAGGGACACAAGGGTTTGCACTCGTTGTTGAGGTAGAAAGGCTTTTGCCTGTAAGGTGTCCAAGTCTGCCCCAATGAATGATAAGGTTTGAGATGGGACTAAATAGGATTTCTCGTAATTGATGAGAAATCCTAGAGAGATTAGAGTGTGTAGGGTCAAATCCAGGGACAACCGAGCGGCTTGCTGGGTTGGGGCCCTGATTAACCAGTCTAAATAGGGGTAGACGTGAACACCTTCTTTCCTGAGAAAAGCTGACACGACTACGAGACATTTGGTAAAGACTCGTGGTGCCGATGCTAGGCCGAATGGAAGCACCCGGTATTGATAGTGCCTTGGGCCTACTAAAAACCGGAGGTACTTGCGATAAGCTGGAGCTATCGCAATGT
Organism: Rhinatrema bivittatum; assembly: GCF_901001135.1. Taxonomy (NCBI): domain Eukaryota; kingdom Metazoa; phylum Chordata; class Amphibia; order Gymnophiona; family Rhinatrematidae; genus Rhinatrema; species Rhinatrema bivittatum. The sequence continues at coordinate 27,613,304 of NC_042623.1, read as the reverse complement.
GGGTGTATGCGTCCTGGAGGTCCAGAGAGCAGAGCCAGTCTCCTCTTTGTAGAAGAGGTAGAAGCAAGCCCAAGGTTACCATTTTGAACTTTTCCCGCTGGAGGTACTTGTTGAGGGCACGTAGGTCCAGAATTGGACGAAGCCCCCCGGATTTTTTGGGGATCAAAAAGTACCGGGAATAGAACCCTAGGCCTTGTTGCGAAAGAGGAATGGGTTCTATTGCTCTTAACTGGAGAAGAAGGGAAACCTCCTGCTCCAGAAGGACAGAGTGGTCGGTTACCCTCCACGCTTGTAGAGGTGGGGAGTCCGGTGGAACAGCAAGAAAATTCAGATGGTAACCCTGAGCAATGATTGCCAGCACCCATTGGTCGGTTGTGATTGATTGCCATATTCCATGAAAGTGGCATAATCGGCCTCCCACTGGTATGCTTGGCAGAGGGATCAGGCTGCTGCTCTCCAAGTGAAAGTCAAAAACCTGAAGCAGGCCCCAGCTGGGGAGCTGCTTGTGGCTTTTGCTTCCGGGGCTGGCAAGGCTGAGATTTTTGATAAGGCCTCGTAGCTCGGGACCTTGTTGGTGGGGGATAGTACTTCCTTGGACGGAAGAATGATTTCTTGGAGTCCTTCTTGAAGGGCTGTCTAGAAGGGAAGTCTGAAGGTATCGATGAGAGCTGTTTGAGGGTCTCATGATGGTCCTTTAACTCAGCCACTATTTGCTGAATCTGTTCACCGAATAGATTATCTCCTATACAGGGCTGGTCAGAGAGCCTGTCTTGTACTTCTGGCCGAAGGTCAGAAGACTTGAGCCAGGCCCAGCGTCTTGCCGAAATGGCAGTTGCAGATACTCTAGTGGAGGTGTCGAAGATATCGTAAGCTGTTCGTATCTCATGCTTCCCTGCCTCAAAGCCCTTGTTGACAAGGGTTTGAAGATGTTCTTGGAATTGGTCAGGCAGGGTTTCAGAGAAGTCCTGTATTTGCTTGAAAATGACCCTACTGTATTGGGTCATGTACAGCTGGTAAGACAATTCTGGAGATGCGCATGGCCCCTTCGAACATTCATCGACCAATATTGTCTAGGAACTTGTGTTCCTTGACAGGAGGGGTAGAGGAGCGTGGCTTCGTCCTTTTCGTTTTCTTTTGACTTGATTCTACCACAACTGAGTGGTGGTGAAGCTGAGATGTTTGAAAGCCCGGGGCTGACTGTACTAGATAAGTAGTGTCAGCTTTTCTGTGTACTAGGGCAATGGATCCAGGATTTTCCCAGTTCTTTTTGAGGTCAAGCAGAACTTGATGAATGGGAATAGAAGTGATCAAATTAGGGGCATCCAGGAATTGGAGAAGCTCCATCATCTGGTGCCTATCATCTTGCTCCGTCTGAAGCTGAAAAGGGACCAATTCCGACATTTCCTTCACAAAATTAATGAAAGAGGTCCTCTGGAGGAGAACGCTTTCTACTTTCAGTAGGAGAAGGAGGTGAAGGTAAATCATCGGTGTCTGTGGAAGTATCATCACCCCAGGTGTCATAAGGATCAGAAGGCTGACCTGTAGGACGAGAAGGGGGTTGGATACCCAAAGGGCCCGGCTGAGGCTCCGAGAAAATCGAAGGAATCGCCGGGGACATCGCAGATGCCCTGGGGGGCATCGGTGCCGGCATCAATGGCGCCAATGTGCGTATTGCCCCCGATGAAGGAATCGGTGACGAGGGACGACATGGCATTGATGGCTGAGGCAATACCCCCGAAGGAGGAATGCAGAACAGTGTTTCTCCTCCCGATGAAGCAGTCATGGGGGAGCGAACCGGAGCCATCGGAGACATGGGAATCACCGGTGGAAGGGCAGTCATGAGCGCCTCCATCCGGGATAGCAGCGGTGCCAGCGCTGCTGGAATCAGGTCGATGACCGGTTCCACTCTCGGTGCCGGTGGCGGAGGGACCTTGTCGATGGCCTCCTGGACCAGCCAGTCCAGTTCTTCCCGGAGACCTGGGGCAATCGCTCCGGCTCTGTGACGGAAGAGGGAGGCTGAGGCACAGTCGGAGGGACCACCTTTACAGGCGGAATCGCGACTCCCAAACCCCGATCGGGTGAGGGTGGCCTCAATGTCCCGGTCATAGAAGTGGTCGGTGCCGCTCCTGGACGGGGCTTCTTCGACAGTGGCGAGGTCGATGATTTCGCTCCCTCGACGATCCGAGACTTACGATGCTGATGGCGATGGTTCTCCCTATGATCTCCTCGATCCTGAGGGGGAGAAACAGGAGTCGATGGCCATGAAGACGTCGAATGCGGGCGGACACCGGACAGTTGTCGATGGTGGTGCGACTTCGACGGTGCCGGTTTCGATGACGTCGATGCGATGGACGACGTCAGGGTGTGAGCACGGAAAAGGAGTCTCATCTTCTCCATTCTGGCTTTGCGACCTTTTGGTGTCTTGAGGGCACATTTGGTGCAAGTCAGGACATCATGCTCACGGCCTAAACACATTACACAGACTCTATGAGGGTCTGTGATAGACATGGTGCGAGTACAGTCCGGGCACCGACAGAAACCAGACGCCATGGCCATAGAAAAATCGAGCCGCGGTACGGTCGATGGCCAGTAGGCCACGAGGGCCAAACTCGACGAAAAACGGTGAGAAACTTACCAGAGTACCGCGGCTTGAGAAAAGTTAGAGGAGGGACCCCTGTGGGGCGAAGTAATTTTAATTAAGTCTGTGAGGAAAATTTCTGTCAGGAATCTCTTCAGAGCTCCTAAACCGTGAGGCTACTGCTGTGTGGAAAAATAGAAGACTGAAGGGGGACCCCTGCTGGCTGCAGGGTTAGTGCCATGCTGGGCATGCCCAGTAGGGGCCAGTCAAAGTTCTGGAAACTTTGACAGAAGTTTTCCATGATTGGGCTCCATCCTGATGATGTCACCCATATGTGAGGACTACCATCCTGCTTGTCCTGTGAGAACTAATCAGCTTTGCTAGAATCTGAAGAATATGAAGATGAAAGGGGCAAAAACATGTGGGCTGGGTAGGAATGGAGAAAAAAGGTAAATTAACAAGGTGCTGAGGAAAGGTGGAGACAATAGGCCAGAGGATGATGGCAGATTTACTAACATCGGGGATAGAGGGATGCATAGCCTGCCAGCAAGTTATGCCTTGATCAGAGCACGAAAAGCTTGATTAAATAAGTCAGTCCAATCGTTAGCTGTAGAGGTGGTTCATCTGAGTTAGGGAAAAGCTTTTACTGGGCGAAAGCACGCAAAACAGGCAGTGTAAACAGCACACACAAATTGAATATACAGTGAAGAAATAATGTGTGGCAAACAATTTACTGGTCAATATAATTTACAATGGACTTCTAGTAAGTGCATACAATCACAAATATGTCACAAGGTATTGCATTTGATATACATTTATAAAGCAATGGTACACACAAGGACCCCGACACGGACGTGTTTCACATCAGGGGCTGTATCAGGGGGACCACGATTTCTATAAAAGCAACAAAGATCAATCAAATACTGAGCAAGTAGGCAAACAGTCAAAAAGCAACAAATATCACTTGTACATAGGGAAGACCAGGAAGGAAAATACTGAACAAGAAAAGGACAGAGGAGGGGAGAGAGAGAAGGAAGTGGGGGGGGAGGGGGAAGGGAAAAAAAGGGGGATGAAAGGAAGATCCAGGGAGAGGGAAGGAAGGGGAGAAGGGGGAAGGAGAAAAAAGATATATATATAAAATAGATATATAAACAAATATATATATATATATAAAAATGTCTGATATATATTGTACATATATATAAATAAAAAATGAAGGCAATGTATATGTTTCACTTGTGCTTTCTCGTATTAAATTTTGCAAGATGCTGAGTATAGAAATCTTAAATTAACAATATTTCCAAATGTTAAGGGTAAAAATACATCTGTAGATGTATTTTTAAAAAATTGACAAAATGTCAAAGGGGACTGGGAAGGAGTCGCTCACTGTAAAATAGCAATACCTAGTGGCTAGATTTAGGGCCTGTGCCTGTAGGGCTCCAGGAGGAGACCAGCTATGTAACTGCTGGCTGAGAACCAGCACTGCAATAGACTAAAAGTAAGCTCGGAGGGGGGATATGAAACAGGGGAGGAAAAAATCTCCAGGTAATTGCAAATTGTTAAGCGCACTCTACGCTTATGGCCAGGGACACAAGAACACAGACTCAGTAGAAAGTATAATTTCTTTTTATTAATCAGTATAAGTATTCTCGGGAGATGCTGGGTAATGGATGCCCTTTGTCTGACAAACTGACCAGCATCTCATCGTATACAGGAAGTGATCCTTCTTTTATAGATGACAAACAATATTGTGGAAGCTTCTAGACTTGCGTGACTGCCCAAAGAATCATTTACATAGATTGTCATGTCAACTACATGATAAGATCATCCCTAACTACCCCTGATTAGTTTCCCCAGGAGGTGTAGCCCATTTACCATGGCTTTCGAGATAGTCCTTTGTTCTGTTAAAATCTTACTGGTCAAGATAATTAACATGTCTGTAGCTGTGTTGATACAAACTTCTGAGAATAGTGCTTGAAGCTCTTCTTTGTGATCCTATGAATAGGCATCACCTTTCTGGTGCCAGCTTGTCTGCCTTTATAGATATCCAGGGACATTCTGTAAGTCATGCTCAAAGTTACTTAGAGTTCATTCAGCCCAAGCAGGCTAAAGAAAAGCAGAGGCTTCTGGGGATTTCCTTCTCCATGTTGGTTTTCTGTTCAGGCATACTTCTCAAAATGAAGGCTCCTGATCCCAGATTCCAGCCCTGGACCCAAGTGAGCTGGAAGCCAAAAGGAAGAGGAGGAAACTGCTGGGAGAAACCACCTCCTCCCTCAAACAAACATCAACGGAATTTTCATCATTTGAACCAAGTATGATATTTGTCAGTAAAGAAGATTAAAAAATAAAATTTCATCATCGCTATTAGAGAAGGAATTGACCTCCATGAAAATGTCTATTTTGGACTCTGTTTAAAATAAAAAATGACTAAACAGGTCTTAAGTGTTTTTCCAACTCCTACAAAGCAGACAAGAAAGGCTGCAGAAGATGGGACCTAGACATAATTGGAGTTTTCTTGAAGAATAAACAGTTTAGAATCCACTCCTCAGATGAGTCTTTATTATAAATACAAACCCCTACTTCTTCTCCTGAATGTATTGAAATTGGTCATATATTTCTGTTGAGGTATTTTGGCTAGAGCAATTTTTGTCTTTTTTTGGGACCTTGACGCCTCACTTCAAGGACTTACACCAATTATATTTAGCCTATAGTTATTTTATCATGGTTCCCTTCATACTGGTTATATATTTCTAAAAATCTTGATTTTTCAAAGAGTAAATTGTAAAAACTTAAAAATTTGTTTTAAGAAAGATAACCTCTCAGGAGTTGCTAAAAGTGCTGCAGTGTACAAAAGAAAATTATCCACCATTCTCCTTAATCTATACTCTGTCCCTTGCTTCAAAAGATAAGATGGAAAAGTTGAATATTAAGTTTCTCCTTGGCAATCTCTTCATATGCATCATTTTACTTTGGATAAGGTGCCCTCAATTATTTCCCCAGTGCACAAAGATCACTATATCATCATCATGTGGTCAAGAGCAATTCCAGCTGATGGATCTAAGCTTGTCTGGGATGTATTTCTTCTTTAGAAAATGGGTGAGCTTTGTAAATTTTACTGCATCCAAGACCAGCTGCAGCTGGAAAAATTTAACAGGATTCAGGTTTCGCCAATGAACCCCAGTCCCAACCTAGAGCACCTACTGCCATTCCCGTACAGAGACTCATACACAAAGCTCTGCTAGATGAATTCTACCTGCAGTTTCTCCCACCAGTCCAGAGATCCATGCACAGCTCTAAGTCCCACCCTGCAGCACACCCTTATTTTAGCAGTGGACTTCCTATTTACATCATAGCAGTGGACTTCCTATTTACATCATAGTTCACACTTCTTATACTCCCTCTACACTCCAAGCACATACATACACTTTCAGTATTTATTTAGCATTTTTCATATACCGAGGTATAGCAGAGTTGCCTTCACTCCGGTTTACATTTATAACAACTTGTTACATTTAAAAGATTTAAAAATTTCATTTCAACAATAAAATGAGAACTGGCATATAAAAGTAGTATAAACAGAACAAGATATACACAGGGTAGGTACACTGAATAGGTAAACAAATATCTGAGTTCAAATCATAAAAGGAGGCATCTGTACAGACCCTCACTTCATGTAACACAAATATATGATGATGTATGCACCAAGACACTAATTCTGTAGGGGGCAAAGACCAGACCTGAGAAAGTATCTAATTTTCAGAATAACTATATTCCACAGATCAATCTCGCTCTCAGATCAAATGTATACAGATATATGCCATGAATATTTACTGTGGCTAATCTGAAAACCAGATCTGCTGAGGTGGTCAAAGGCCGAACTGAGAAGCCCTGCTCAAAAGTATAGGGTAAGGCTCAAGTTATTTTACTTATGATTTTGTGTACTACCAACTTTAACCTTTCTTGCTCCTTTTTTTTTAACCTATATTTATTGATAAGACTTGATCTCTCTCCTATCCAGCAGTTCTCACCTCTGGTCTTCATGGCTCCCCAAACAGCCTGGTTTTCAGAATGCCCACAATAAATATTCAGAAGATACACACTGATATATGATCTAAAACTCAGGTAAATTTGCATATAATGGCTGAAATTGCGAACTAATGTTGCAATAATAATGTCAAAATATTTAGTTTTAAGTAACCCTTAAATCTATGCTGCATGCCAGCATGAACCCTGGTGGCTTTGGCTAGATATTTATTTATTTTATTTATTAAGGCTTTTATATACCGACTTTCTTGATACAAATCAAATCAATTCGGTTTACAATGAACTAAGCAGAATATAGTTACAATGAACTAAGCAGATATAGTTTCCAAGGTCAGCCAGTATCGGTGGAATTAACATCAGTAAAGCAAGCTCTCTCCCCCTCCAGGGAAGGCCCATCTATAAGAAGTCTGCTATAACACATAAGATCCTCACACAGAATGTCACACTGCCCCTCATTCATCACCATGAAAATTCATAGGGTTTAAAAAGCAGAAATAAGAGAATCAACGCACAGAGATCAGTTGTCAAGAGCTACTTAGGGATCAACCTGAGAAATTCTTCAAAACAATGACAGCCTCAGAAGCACTGCTGCAGGCAAACCAACTTTTAGAAACACCATGCGGCCAATTTTCTAAAAAAAAAAAAAAATGCTCAGGGGCTGATGCAGATAGGTGCCTGCATTTATGCGCGCCTTATCTGCGGGTAAAATTTACTCCCAATGCAGAAAGGAGTTTTGCGCACAGAAAAAGTACGTACCTCAAGGAGAGTAATATTAAGCACCCTCGCATGGAAATCACATGCAAATGACGGCATTATTACTTCCCAATGCGCAGGCTGCATCGGGCCAGTGCACCTTCTTTAGCACTGGAAACAATGCCTGGGTCAAGCCTGGAGTTAAGTTTCCAGCACTATAGAAAAAAAATAATTAAAAAGGGAAAAAAAATATCCGGGTGGGTAAGTGGTGGTAGCCATCGCTGCCTAGCCAGATAAGTACTGATTATAGCAGTTGCCAGATAGCCGAATACGTTGGTACTTATCTGGTTATCTGGCACGTTCACCATTACGTAACAGGATAAGTACTTTATCCATTTATCTGGCAGCTGCTTCCCACTTCCATATAGCCGAATAGTTGGTATTTATCAGACTATGTGCAGCGACTATGTGTACAGACAGCTCCTCCCGCCCACATGTTAAAATGTGCGTTCAGCCTGTGCCAAAACACATTTTACAGTTTTTACGCATTTTTTACTCCTGAATCCATTAACATATTGTTAGTTTATTGCAATAGGAGTTAAAAAAATTAACCTAAGTGTCAAAAATGTGCACTGGAAACCAGCGCATGGTTATTTATTTATTTAACACTTAAGATTTTTGCATTCAGCCTTCAGTGCTTCAACTTGTGCTCCTAAATTCAGATGAATTTTCAGCAGATACCTGATTAAATTTAGATGACTAAATTTAGGCCTGTATATCATTTTTCCAATGCTTAAAATCAATGTTAAGCACTTAATGTTTCTTCCCTGCCCTAACTCCACCCCTTGAATTTAGGGGCCCAGTGAAAATAGGCTTTTAAATTTGCATGCTCAGTCCTAGCCATTTTTCAAGGGGACCGAATTAGGGTCTTAACTCCCAAAATGAGGTACCCAAACCCTTTGAAAAACTGACTCCTATATAGTTTTATAGGAGTGTGGAGAACAGAGGCAACGCTTCCCCCTCCCCTTCCTAGTTAAAAAAAAAAAAAAAAATTCATCAGAATGAGAAAGTAACCAATAAGAGTTTGCCCAAGTTTTCCCTCCCCTGTTCTCTAATCTAACAGTATTTAGTGACACCATGTAGTGCTTTAATAGTGGTCTGTGCTTAATCCAATAATTAAGGGTGGAAAATTTCCAGATGTCTTGTCATCCAAGTAGCTCTCAAACCTATGAATTTTGGCCACAAACTTACAATTACCCAACTTGGAAAGCCTTTTGCATTCTTTGTACAGTCTACTTGAATCGAGTTTTGACTGAGGGCCTCCAGTTTCAGCATCTAGACCCACCTTCTCCTGCTGTCACTGCCAAATGCCATTAAAGCACACTTCTGCTGCGGGGGAGGGGGGAGGTTGCACCTCTGGCAGGTCTCTTCTGAAGGGACAAGGCAAAGGGGGGGGGGGGGGGGGGTTGCCCCTTTGGGAGCTCCTTCAGGAGTGACCAGGAGGAGGATAAGAGGTTTTATGATTTTTGGAATTTATCAGGGTGGGATTTTGTTTTTCCTTTGCCCCTAGCAAAAGTAAGGATGAGGAATAGGGATACTATTATATATGAACTGCTGAATTTCTATGTAACATGTGAACTGTTTAATATTTATATTACAATTATGCACAGTTTCTTTATGCAATTACTATTACTTTTGTCATTATTAGCCGCTCTGAGTCATTCTCTGGAAATGAGTAGGGTGAAAATACAAAGATGGCTTTCCCTGTCTTGAGCAGAGTCAGCTTGGATGTCAGCATGCTGCCACAAAGGTTTAGCAGGGAGGACGACTCAGAACCAACGTCAGGAAATATTTCTTCATGGAGAGGGGCTGGTGGATGCCTGGACTGCCCTTCCAGAGGAGGTGGCGAAGACAAAAATGGTGAAAGATTTCAAAGGGGCAAGGGATAAACACTGGATCTCTAAAGGCTAGAGGATGGGATTGAAGAAAATAGTGCATGGGGGTAACTTGCTGATGCGGCTGTTACTACCTTTAACCAATAAGCCTGATACTTCTGATGCAACTCCAACATTGCTCTCTGCTTCCACGGCAAGAGGTAACGGAACTGGACTCAGACAGCAACCAACATGGGCCCTGTCTTTCACATTCTAAAATAAACTCAAGATAAAAACAAAAAATACATTTAAAAGCATAAACACTCTCCAACTTGGTTTAAGGAAGAGTTCTATTTTATGCCATCTGCACTCATGAACATCAAACTTTCACTACAGCATTTTACAACCTCTACTTTAAGAACTCCAGGTGCTCATCACATCCCAGCTGACTCTTAGGTCCGCAAAATTGCATTGCCTCCGATCAGATAGCATTTGAAAACTCTAAGTATCCCTCAAATGCTTAAAATCGCCGCAGAGTTCAGTTCAGATACACTCAGTCTAAGGGTTACTTTTTTTTTTTTTGTAACATTCTTACTGCAGAGGAACAGAAGAGGAGAATGTTTAATGAACAGCGTATAAAGCAAAGGGAAGCACAAGCCCATGCAGGGAATTACTCGTCCATATGGAGAAAGCTGTGCTGCCAGTTCCCATAAGAAATAGGGAGGAGGCATGGACTAGTGTACAGAGCATCCAACTCCCCTGCACATTTTTTTTTTTAATTCTATACAGAATGTGACTCAGCTTCACTAGACTAGCACCCAAAGCAATAAGGAGATCAGCGCATCCGAAAGGAGTGCCCAAACAAATACATAGCCGATAGCGCTCATCGTATGTAAATTCCATGTAGATGAGGCTAATAGCTATTACCCAGATGCAAAAAAAAAAAAAAAAATCGCTGGGTGCCCAACGCACACTTTAACGCAGCAAATTTAACTCCAGCCCCAAAGGTGGCATTACGCCAATCCATGAGTCAGGGCTCATGAGAAATTAAAAAATAATGTCCTTTGTGATTCTTCCTACTTAGTATCATTGCGACACTTAAATCTACTGGTTGTGGCTTTTAAAAATAAAGTTATAATGTAATGGCTCGATATAAAAAAATAAAATATTCTGGACGCACAATAAGCACGTACAATAGCAAGGGGCAAAATCGGCCTGAAACGGGATAAAACGGACACGCGCCTGTTGCAACTGTGGACGCCCGATGTGCATTTGCATGCTGGGGATGCGCAATTCTTCTCTAGTGCATCCTTTGAGTAGCCCCTCCTTTGCACATTGCATTGGGCACCCAGGGGACGAGGCTGTGCAGGTGTTAGGAAAACGGGCGCTCAATACGAGCACACATTTTAAGGGGCGTCTTATTGCAGAATCTGAGAATGTATATAAGAGGCGAGAGGGTGGGGGGGGGGAAATCAGGGTTGGAAAATGAAAAGTAGAAGCGATGAGCTAGAGAGAGGAAGGAGTCTGCTAGTTCATGATTAGAGCTTCTGTTTTTAAGTGTTCATAAACTGTACATTTAGATATTTATTTTCCAGCTAATTAGGTGTTCCTTGAGCCTACAAAGTGTTTTAGTGGTGCAGCTACCATGGCTGGGCACCTTTTCCAGTTGAATTAAACACAAACATTTATGCAGCTGAGGAGTCATCAGTGTGGAATGGATACAGAAACAGAGTGGAGGATTCAAGGCAGGCAAGGTGAGGGTTTTTTTCCAGTATTTATCCTAACATCAATTTCTCTTTTTTTTTTTTTGCATTGGGATGTTTTATCAGTTAAAACCTAAAATCAGAAGCCCTACCTATGATGTACTATAGCAGAATCCTTCAGGGAATTCTGCATATCTTAGCATTCTTTTTCTGTACTGCAGTTTAAATTCACTTAATGATATTTTGACACACAAAATATGAAAAGTTGTGCACAGAAGTTTTACTTTTTTTTTTTTTTATTGTGCCTTCCCTCAAACAAACAAACATCTTTCCTTTCCTCTTTTCTCTTGGAAGTTTCCATGCAGCTCAAGGGACATACCATACATGCCGCCAGTTATCCATCCTTCAGTGGGCTTGAAGTATAAAACTAAGATCTATAGGGACCACATTTTAATGAAAATAAAACTATGAACAAATACAACTGCAGCTGACTTTGCATTGTAACCTTAATTTAAAATATTTCTAACTCACCAAACCGAGGTTCTTGGCAAGGTCCATAAAAAACATTCATATTTACATTTTAAAACCTCGGACAGTATAGTGATCATAGTGCAGCAGAGTGTCAAAGGTTCATGCCGCTTAAAAATTCCAGGGTGAAGCAGATTCATATAGAATCATCTCCAGCAAGGCCGAGAGGGTACCAAATTACTTATTACCCCCGAATGCTTCTGCAAAAAGGAACGTTTTCAATTGCTTTTTCTTTTTTAAACAATTTAAAGCAAGGTTCCATCCGTACATTGCCAGGTACAGTCTTCCAGAGCTTAGGGACAGCAGCTATAAAAGTTAAATTTCACATTTCGCAAGATGAATTATTCGTGGTGAGGGGATAGGCAACAGATTGCGATCAGCAAATCGTAGGTTTCTTTCTGGCCTATAAATTTTTATCATCATCATGACAGTGCTTTGTAAACGAGGGATAGAATCAAATTTAATTCTGCTTTGTATTGGTTGCCAATGTAAGGACTGTATACAACCACGATGTGCTCTATACACTTTGAACCAGTTAGTATTTGAGCCACTGAATTTTGTACTACAGGTAAGATTCCAACATATCCTGGCATTTCAATATAAACAGAATTACAACAGTCAAGGTCAGGTACGATAAATGCCTGCAATACTGTCCAAAACTGATTATGATTTAGAAAAGGCTCAAAGAGTTTAAGAATCTACAATTAACAACCACCAAAACATGCTTTAAAATCTTATTCATCTGTAAAAGCTGAAGTAATATACATGCCAATTTTTACTCATCTGCATAGCTGCTTAAATGGATGTATGTGCCTTTATGCAAACAGTAAAATTAATTTTAGAAAAGCAGCTTTCATACAGAAGACAAAATGTTGCATGATTTGTCTTTTTACATATCTATCTTTTGCTCTTCATCCTCCTCTCTGCCCCTCTCCCCAAAAATAATTGAGCCTTATCAGTTGATACAAGTGAAGGTCTAGCCACAACCATTTAAATCCCAGCCAATTACATTTAATACTGTGCAATTAAAAGCCTGGTTCATCACAGGTCAAGCCACTACATGAATGCGCATTCTCTGCTTCAGAGAGACACCAGGAAAACTGATTTCATTTAAAGCTGCAATACGATGGCATGCATAGTCTTACACAGTCAAAGAAGATTATGACAGGAAAGGGGGGCCTAGGAAGGGGAGGGAGGTGGCCGTTTTGGTCAATTTAGGTATAGAAAGGGGAATCCAAGCGGGATGGGCCATCTGATAGATTTCTTTTCCAGCAACAAAAGGTACCGTGCTCCAGGCACACATCCCAAACTAGTCACATCTAAGGCAATAGCTTGGTGGTTTTCCTGCTACCTGACCTATGGCAAAAATCTTTAGTGAATACACAGTTACAATCACTACTGGGGCGCCGTCGGGTTGGAGTCTCTCCTGCACACAGACGCTGTTCTTCTTTGTACTCAAGTGTAAGGGGTTTTTGTTTTTTTTTTTAATTGACATTAGTGTCTTTACAATTGGCACCGAACTCCCTCTGGTAGTTCATTATGCACTGCAAATGATAGTCCAGATCTGGTCACATCAGGCAGCTTTGCCAGTATTTTAATTCAGAGCCAAGGCATACCCCCCCCCCCCCCCCCCCGGCAGCAGTAACATCTTGTCTTCTTCCAGCTCTCCCATGAAGCCCTCAGTCATTACGCTGCTTGAACACTGAAGCCTTTCCCATCAAACCCCTTTTCCAGTCTCTCAGAACAAATCTGCATCCTCTGGGGTGAGGTAGGGCCATGTCCCTGGATAACACCCATCTGAACCTGCCTCTGTTACAGCCTCGTGAACAGGTGGACCCTGGTTCAAAGCCCACCAATACACATTTTCACCCGGGCAGGCGCTGGGGGCAGCTAAGATTTGTTCTTCTCATCATCCACCTGCTCCATTCCTCCTCTTCCCCTAACCCCACTACACCTATTCACTGCCAATTCATTACCATTTAAAATCACAGAAAAAAAAATCTTACATCTTATGCACCAGTACTCCCTCCTCAAGGAACATGTTTTTCTATATTTCATACATATTGTGACAGTTTCTTTCAAAAAATAAAGCAATGCAACCTGGGCAACAACTTAATACATTAATTATGTGTGTGTGTGTGTACGGATATATAATTTTTTTTATTTTTAACAAAGGACCATGTACATTCCTGAAGCCGTTCCTCTTCGCACCTCTCCATCTGCGCAAAATGGAATGGAATGATTGAGAGTCACGAAGGATGAAAACAAAAAGCAGCAGCTCTTGTTCGCCTGCCAGGCAACGGCTCGGCTTTAAGACAGCAAGGATGTGATCTTGCGAGCAAACGCCTCAGTGCGCTCCTGAGTGCTGTACTTCGGGGTCTCCCCCCCCATCAGGTGGGTAGCCTGGAAGAGGGAGGGACCTGGGCCTTCCACCAACACAATGAAGTCCGGTCACGAAGATCACGCGCCGGGGGGGGGGGGGAGGGGGCCAAGAGGCAGACTCAGAGGTGGCAACGTGGCACCTGTCCCGGCGAGCCCCACTGTCAGTCGGGTTTTTTTTGGGTTACCAGCATATACTGATCTCCATGCACAGTCATTGTGCAGGTCCTGCGAAACCTGTTTGGCTGTGGGCTCGCCGGGACAGGTTTGAGAAGTCCCGAGTCCTAAACAAGAGGCAGTGCATGCTCAGTACCTTGGAGACACGACCCTGGAGTTCCCTTCACAACTTACGGCACAACAGATGTGGGGGGGAAAAACTTTTGGGGGGGGGGGACGGGACAGATGTGCGGGAGAGACTAGGAAAAAGAAAAAGACCTTATTCCTGTTCAGATTATAAATCTGAAGTTTTAAAATACTTTAACAGGTCCAGTCTGACTGCAGCTGTGCCAAAAAACAAGGGCACAGGAGGGATTGGATGGAATGAATAGAAATAAGGCAATTAACATCCTTGCCCTGAAAAGCTTCCAATTTCAGGCTTATTTATTTTTAAGACAGAAATTCAGTTAATAGAATGCCACTGTCCTAAGAAACATCTCAGTCTAATACAATGAAACAAATTTAGCAGATCCATTACCTATCAGAGTTTGATTTTTTTTTTTTTTTTTTTTTATTTAACCAGAAATAGTTTCTTGCAGTAGGCCTGGTTCTTTTGAATTGTTCACGTAGATGGGTTTAATCACATTTCTTATTTACAGTTATTCTCCTAGGGCTTAATTTGTAGACAAAAAGGAAGTGGAACCTTGGAGGGAAGGGGAGATGGGCGAGGACAGGGGTGGCCTGAGCGAGGGGTCGGGACCAGATGACCACCCTTGTCTCAGGATAAGCAGCTCCAACGCTCTCTGTTTCCTCCGAGGGCTCGGTGGGGTCATAAATAATCCATGCAACTACTGGTTCTGTTCTGTTTCCTCAGAGGAGCCAAATCTGATCTACACTGCCGGCTCTGCTCCGCTTTCTCAGGTCCCAGGATGACGTTCTGGGTAGTTCTGCCGGAAATTAACCCCTCTCTAATGGACACAAAATGGGGTTTGAATTAACACAAGTCTGAAGGTTGTGAGCAGCAGTGCTATCCATCAAGGCCAGGGTTGATGCCTTGACAATTGGCGTTACTGCTCACAAGTTTCAGACTTGTGCTAATTCAAACCTTCTATTTATTTATTTATTTTGAATCTGTTCTTTCCGGCCTCTGCTTCAGGGTCACCTCTTCCCCTTCTGCTCCCTGTAATACAAGAGAGGTAGGTCTAGAGTGGAGGGCTAGATTAGGGAGCAGATGGCTGTTCTCTTCTCTGTGTGATGCAGCCTCACCCCCTCCCCTTCTCTGCAGGCTGCTGGAGGGGAGGGGCTGGAGCAGAACACCCCCTGCTGCTCTGCCTCTTAAGCTTGAAAAAAAAAAAAAGGGTGGAATTGCTTTCTAAGCCGCTCCCCCCCCCACAAATTAAGCCCTGGTTATGCCACAAGCAGTGCTCCCTTGTGTATGGCAGGTATCATCTATAAGCATCCCATCTTCAGGGCCCCTGAACCTGTCAAGGTTTTCAGGATATCCCCAATGAATATGCATGAGAAATATCTGCATACACAGGAGGTAGGGCATACAAATACATTTCATGCATATTCATTAGATGTATCCTGAAAACCTAACTGGCTGGAGGGGTCACAGCACTCAAAGGGAAATACCAAGAGAGAGAGGCGAGAGGAGCAGGAATTCCCTGCCAAGAGTTTCATAAATGAGATTTTATGTTTAAATCTTTTAGATACACAAACAGCTTGGTACATAACTGTTTTTTCTATATACCATATAAATCACAACAAAATCGGCCCAACCCTGTACTCCAGAAACCTTAGGTACAAGTACAAAATATTTAGACAATTGGTTTCTTGGTCAATCTTTGTATAGTTTTAATGCGCCACATACATACAATTCAGTACTCAAATAGTATTGTAGGACCAATACCAACCGAGTCTATATATCAATCAGACCCAACATGGAAAGGTCACATTACTTTATTGTTATATCCTTGTAAAATTTTTTAATTTTTTCACTAAAATCAGTCCATATTGCCATGGGAAATCAGACCGCCGTCGGAAGATCTTGCAAGACGCCTTTTCTGTTGCCAGTTTGGGAAGATTCATGCACCTGAGTATTGCTCTTGAGGAATACGAGGATTGTCCCCTGAAGCAGGACCGTGTGGTCCGAAACGCAATCGCGTCAGGACTTTACTATGACTTCAACTTGAGTTAAGTATTGCAATTTTGCGACTTCATTGGGACTTTATTATGAGCTAAGTTTGCAATGTTGCTGATGTTTGCACAAATCACGGTATAAGAGAATTCTCAATTGAGATACTTTAATTTCCCGTGGCAATATGTACTGATTTTAGTGAAAAAAATCAAAAATTTAAAAAAATATTACAAGGATATAACAATAAAGTAATGTGACCTTTCCATGTTGGGTATGATTGATATACAGACTCGGTTGGTATTGGTCCTACAATACTATTTGAGTACTGAATTGTATGTATGTGGCGCATTAAAACTATAGAAAGATTGACGAAGAAACCAATTGTCTAAATATTTTCTATATACCAGCCATTAACAATCAAATGAGATTTTAAGGAAACTCGCTAATTTTGTGTCTCTGTATATATGACTGATAACTTAATACAGTGGTACAATAAATGGTTATCTATGTTTGATATGTGCAATGATGCAAATGTCAACAGGGCAGAAAAAAATCAACACCATAATCCTGAACTGATACTATGAACAACATTTATCACCCCCACTGCCTTGTTAATAGATTATCTCACAATACAACTGTATCCAAGCCGTAAAATATTCCACTTATTAAAATGGCCACAAATGATGCAAACTTCAAAATATTCTGCTTAAGCCATACATAGTATACAATATTCACACTTGAGGAAAACACCCCTCAAACCATGCCACAAGACATTATAATGGTCTTACAGGCTCAATATTTCTTCCACAAGCGATTGGCAGTTTTCTATGTAGAAAGAAAGTGGTTGTAATAAATAGCTCACAAAAGCCTCATCCCATTATCAACTAATCCATAGTTCTAAAATTACTTCATGACTTCAGATACAAATGAGGCAATCCAATACAAAGAGCAAAATTAATCTCATGAACACAGGGGAGGAGAGAGGCTATATTTTAAACTCCACTGATTTACCATTTTGCCTTAAAGTCTCTTTAACCAATTCTTAACGGCAAGACAATGCTTACGGCACATTTTTGTTGTCTATTGTATTACGGTGTTGTTCCTTCCCTTATTCCATTTATGTTTGAAATTACTAAAAAACAGTAACCTCCATTGGCTAATGGCAATGGTAGTCATGTCAGTAATATTCTTGAGTGCCCAGGCAATGGCAACAAACTAAGGAAGCTCCTGGTCCAGGAATTTAGAATTGTCCTTCAGGCTCTCATTCTAACCAGGTTGGATTATTGCAGCTCTCTTTTTCTTGGCTAGGTTGGTAGGACCCTTACAGCCTTGCAGATAGTGAATTCTGCTGCTGGGCCTCTGCCAGGCACTCCTCTTCGCGAGCCCATCACCCCAGTTCTTAAATCACTTTACCGGTTACCCACTGAGTGGTGAATCAGATACACGACCGCCCCTCTGGTTCACAACATTTTTTCCCCGATAATTCTGCTCCCTGGATTCACCTATTTTTCACATTTGCCTTCTAACTTGCGCACTTCCATCTGCACATTCCTGTTCACTTGAGTTCCTGTCTTTTCACACTATCCACCTGGATGAGGCCCACACAAGTGCGTTCTCAGTAGCCGGCCCTTTCTTTGTGGAGCTCACTTCCAAATAGCGCAACAGCTCTAGATTATATTGCTTCCTTCAAGAAAGCAGTGAATCTTTTTTTCACAGGCATTTGGTCAATGATGGCTTTTTTTTTAACCTCCTGTATGTGGAGATGTTCAAACATTACTTCAGCGCAGTTCATATTTTTGGTTTTCTCCTGTTTAGCTTCATTTTAAAGTATGCAGGTAATTGTTATCCACCTTGAACAGTTCTGGAAATGAATGGAATATAAGCTTTTAAAATAAATACCCTGCATTATTTGTAACAGTTCATTTGTTTAAAATCTGCCACCCTAAAAAAAAAAAAAAAAAAAAAAAAAGATTAAAACTGTCCTAAATAAAGCTAATCCAGAGCTACTTGCCCTTTATCACTTTGACTATAAAAATGATATCCATTTCCTGGGTGGTTAAATGCATTCTCACCTTACCCTTGTACTTCCAGTTATGGGTTATCTGAGGGATGAATACCATCTTCAAAAAATTATTTCCTGTTACCTGTTCTTTACAGTGCCAATTAGACAACAGAAATGAAAAGACAGTGTGATAATGAAAGGGAAAAACAAAAACCATGAGTCAAGCTAGGTTGATAGCCCAAGTGGGTATTCATGGTCAAGCAGGCTTGATTTAGGTGTTCCCCCAACAGGAGCCGTACAGGACTTCAAAACAGTGCATGATGAGGTCTTCGGCCTGACTAGCCCCCAGGTTCAGGGAGCTGGCAGGACGTTCCTGGCATGGTACACAATAGCAGTCAGCAGGACAGGAACTGGAGACAAGGCTGGTACTGAAGGCAGGACTGGAGCTGGAGACAAGCAGAGGATGGAGACAAGGGCTGGAGAACAGGAAGCAGGGACTGGAACTGGAGCCAGGCAGGGGCTGGAGACAGGCCCACAGGGAGGAGCAGACAGGACCATGATAACAAGGCAAAGAATAAAACACAAGCAAACAGGAAACTAATGCAAAGCAAGGTACATAATAAGACAAGGTAGAAACAGACAAGGAGGCCTAAGTATGCCACCAAGGTAGGGCAAAGAAAGTCTAGAAGGTCCAAGGGCTACAGGACAAGGCAAGGTGAGGCAAGGCGGCTTCAAGGGCCTCACAATAGCAAGGCAAGGTGGGCCAATGCAAGGACCAAAGTGACTTCATGAAGAGGCGCAGAGTGCAGGAAAGGCAGGGCTGCATAGGCTGGGCTTGCAGCAACATAGGGCCATCAAGTAGGTGGTTAGAGTGGGAGAGAAAGTGGCTCAGCGAGGACACGTGCTGGCAGGAGGGCTATCTAGCAGCCCAGAACATGACACTGGGAGTGTTATGGGTGGCCAGCCATGGGGTAGGCCTGCGACCAGCCGCTCTCCTGGACTCACCCCACACTGGCAACACTTCCTCAATGCTGCAGGACCACCACAATGACTCTGCAGCCTCAGCCTCTGGTGCGGCACAGACACCACCATTCCGCCTTCTTTCTGCTTTCCATGTGGCCCCCATAGGAGCATGTATGCATCACACAGCCATACTTAAAGGACCAATGACAGGAAACTCCTGTGGTACCCGATGACATCAGCAGGATTCCTATATTCAAGGACTGCCTGCGCCTCCTGTCATTACCTCAGCAACAGGTCTCCTGCCTAGCACTGCGAGTTGCTACAGCATTCCTATGACTTCCAGCCTGTTCCTGTGTTCCTGATATCAGTCCAGCCTCATCCAGCCTTGCCTTTCTTATTCGTTTGTCTAGCATCTTCTGTGTGCCTACATCTGCCCTTGGCCTGACACTCCAGATCTTGACTTCTTGTTTGGACCTAACCACAATTACCTGCCACCTGGACCTGAATATTCTTGCCTGCTGCCTGCCCCGATCTTGGCCCTTCTCTGACTCTCTTCAACCTGTCTACACAGTCACTGGTGTGTGTCTGGATTTTAAGTACCACCTCAACCCTAGGGAGCTGCCTAAGTCCTGCCGGCCACCAGAATCCAAGGGCGGTTGGTAAAAGTAAAACTCCAGATTGTCCCACTACAGGGCGCATTTTCCAGCTACCAGATTAGGCCTCGGGGCTGCGTCAGCTGCGCCACAGCACTAAGGGCTCACATGCCACCTTATCCTTTACAGAGAGATCTGGATACTATCCCCAATTCAAATTCCTCCTCTAAAGTGTTTAGTATTGCTGGGACAGTACTTGGTGGCATTGGAAATAGCTAAGGAGCAGCAAGCTTTCGGGAAGACGCTGCTGCAAAACATGATTTAATATATGTGAAGTGGGAGAGAGCTGGACAGGATTATACAGGATACAGAGACATCTCAGAGAAAAGCACAGAGAGAAAAATGCATCCAAACAAAAAGAATGCATTGAAAGAGTTGCATTAAGTGGCATATAAAAAGGAGTTCAATATATTGACAGAATAGTAAATAGCACAATAGGCCAACTTGCTCTTTTCCAATCCAGTTAAGCCACTTGTGAAAAATAAATAAATACCATATTATAAATCCAAGTCCAACAAGCATTTAAAGAAAAAAAAATCAAAGACCTACTAGGAGACATTATGCTTTAGTCAATTTACTATTTTAAACAAAGGCTTCAAATTGAGAAGTATTCCTTTACTCACCTAAGAAATCTTACAACCATGCCAATAGTTAAACACTATATACTGAACATAGCAATTAAAAACAAACATTCCTCCATGCACTGATTCACTCTTTATATGTACTATGTCAGCAATATTGTAACATCAAAAGATCTACCAGAAAAAGGAGCAATAGAGAAGGGAGAACCTATAAGATGCAAAGTAAATTAGTAATAGCAAGACAGTCTAAGACGGTGTTTCTCAACCAGTGTGCTTTTCAGACGTGTCTGGAAAAGTGACCACTATCTGATGCTCAGATCTAGGCTGGCACCCGGGCTCTACTCTCAGCACCTTGCAGCTAGACACCCCAGCGGTGGCTCTTAAACCTGTAGGAGCTCCTTTCTGAGAACATATGCAAGCATGCAAGCCTCTTCTTCCTAGTTATAGCACGAGCCCCAGAGAGTGGTAATTAATGGGCAGCACCCACATTTACTGAGCACCTCCTCATCTTCCCTGTCTGCATCCTTTCAGTCTCTCTCTTACCCCCAGGCTGAGTGAGACATGCACTGAGCACTGGATGTGACTTGAAGAGTGTTGGTTGCAGCAGTAGTGAAGGAGCTCTGGTAGTCACACGCAACAAAACAAACAGCCAGCTGCCAGCACACGCACTGACTTCTTCCTTCTCCTGACCTTGTGATAGAGAGCGGGTCCATTGTGATGTGTTCGTATGTGTTTCTGCCCCCTCTCTCTTTTTATTTTAAGATAGACTTGTGAGGCTTTTAGTGCTTTACTCTCTCTTCTTTTGGCCATATGAGTCTTCTGTATTTCTGTACTAACTGCTTTTTTGGAGGTTGGTCTGCAATATTTCAGTTAATTTAAGCTTGCCTTGAGCATGAAAAGATTGTGGAAGACTGATCTAAGAACCTTCTCCAAGATTAGAAAGCAAAACAGTCACCAACACCTTGCCATGAAATATCCTCTCAAAGTATAGACAAATTAATACCATATGAAGGCCTATACCTCTGGTTACTGTGAAATAGCATACACAGTGTGAATTTGCTAATTCTACCCTGAGAACTGAAGAATACCTGAAAGTGGGGGCTATATGTGGTTTATAATACATCTCTGAATTGCCTAACTTTAACAGGTATTTTCTGAGACAGGAGGATATTCAGACACACAAGTAGGTAACACCATCCAAGAGTGCCAGAACAAAGTATTTCCTAGCGATCTCTGGAAAAGCCAAGGTGGCTATTCGCAGACATGCATGAGAACTTTCTGTTCAGCCACAGGAATCCCTCAATCCTATATAATAGTTCACACAAGTCAACTCCATAAGAGCAGCAAAAAGGGCTGCATATCCTGCTGTCCTCTGAGAACACCTTACTTCTTACGAGGAGAGACAGAATATATTTGCCACCCCTGGAGACTGTTGAAGGTGGGTCTCAGGATGGGAAGTTGAGTTACTGACCTCAAACGGTCAGTTCGGAAGGGAAATCAACGCAGCCCTGACCTCCCCGCACTTGGATCCCTGCACATAAGGATGTCAACATCAAGATTTTGAAGTTTTCTTTCCATGTTAGACACTCGCTCTCTGTGGATCTGGGCTCAATTCTGAGACACCCCTCTTGGGCTCCGAGCAAGGATGGTTCCTCACCAAGGTCTAGTGAAACTCCCTCAGCATCTGTGCACCACCAGCAGACTGCAACTCCTAGGCCTCTCAATACCAATGTCTACTATGCCAGTGTCAATTGTCCAGGCTTTCCTTTTGCGGCGTAGTAGTATTCTAGAGTCTCAATGGCTCTGAGTGACATCTTTAAGTAGATACCACATTAGGACATCATGTCCTAGTCCCAAATAGTGCAAACAAATTTAGTGATGGTCCATTAAGGCTTTCTTGAAGTTGAACCATTGCTTGAAACCATTGGTCTTTGCAGCCAGTGTGAGAAAAACATTGAAGTCAAAATCCTGCTGAGAAAAAGAGAGAGGTTGGGGCCAATCAAAGCTCCCAATATAGATCACACAAATTAAAAAATAAGAAAAAAATCTCAGGCTCTGGCAACCAATATTGAATATGTCAAGAAAACTTGACAAATGCAGGAAAAGATATCTAAAGAGACTTACCAAGGAGGCCCAAAGCAAAACATAATTTATCTTCAGTGTTAGAAAATGTGTCCAGTGTCACCATGGACAAAAACAGACTGAAGGCACACCATACAATTGCAGCAGAATGTAAACTCCCTCATAGGCCTGCTATAATCCTTCCAAGCTTTTTCAGAGCTCTCTAGGAATGCTCCATATTAGGAAAGCTCCATATTAGTACTATCTGATAAGGTCACCCACTTATGTGGTTGATATACTATAGTTTAGGGCAGAGGTGGCCAACTTCTGTCCTCGAGAACCACAAACAGGCATGGTTTTCAGGATATCCAAAATAAATATGCACGAGAGAAATCCTGAAAACCATGCCTGTTTGTGGTTCTCGAGGACAGAAGTTGGCCACCCCTAGTTCAGGCCCTCAGATTGTTTGGGGGGGGGGGGGGGGAATTGTCTCTAAATACAAAAAAATTACTATATTTTAAGTTTTACATTTTTTCTTGTAATACTGTATGGCTTCAAACTACACATAGCTTAGAGTCGCAGTGCATCGTACTCCAGTCCTGGTGAATAGCCAGTATGAGTGTTCCCTTACCTGCAGTGAGAAAAGGCACCCCCAGAGGCAGGGGGAGCAGGTGGGCTTGGGGAGAGGTTTGCACTTATGCGCATTTGCATTTTCAAAAGGATGCACATTTTTCCTCCAAAAAAAACTATGGGCATACACATTAGCAGGTGTAAACATGTAGGCAATTTAAGCATGAGCATACTTTGCCTTTGAAAACTAGTGTAAAGCAAGACCGTATGGAAATTATCCTCTAAGAGGGAAATTTTCAGGCATGTAAGTCTATTTTCAAAGGGGCAATTCCTGTCAAGCTTCCCTTTGAAAAATCTGTGTCAAAATATAATCACCACACCTAGTTTACTAGGCTTGCTCTAAACCCAGCCCCAGCACTACACCTTTTCCCGTGGAGAAAAAAGTTTGTGCACTGTGGATAGTGCGCATATTTATCTCTGCATTAGAGGGCGGGGGGGGGGGGGGAGGAGGAAAAGCAATATTCAAAGGGGTTTTAACCTGATATTCAGTCACAACTTTAGAAGATTAGCTGCAGCAGAATCCCTGGACAAAGCTAACTGGTTAAAATTAACAAGTTAAGTTCATTACTCAGAGGCTCATCGAATATTTTCCCCATTATGTCTTGAATGTTGTAAAATCTGCCTACCCAATGTCACTTCCTGTTACAGAAAACTGTCTTTTTGAAGATCAGTGACATCCCTGTGAAGACAGTATCCAGTAATCTGTAAATATCAAATAATAAGGGAGAAGGAACAGTAGAGCCTAGAGAGGATAGAGATACAGAGCCAAGCTCCAATCCTACCATTGTACATCCTATTATAACAGGGCACCTGCTGGAAGCATTCAACTTCTTTGCTCTTAGGCTTACACTGCAAGACTCTCGCAGCAATGTTCTGGACACAAAGCAAGAAAACAATTAGCCGACAGTCTTTTCAGGCTGAAAACAAATAAGCTCAACTGCCAAACCTAAATTCTTTAATATAGTGCCACATGGAGAAAGATATCTGTAGTTGTTGATTTCTCAGGTTCGCTCTGTATGTAAACCATGTTTTGTTCAACTCAGAATGATTCACCAAGCATCCCCCTTTTTCAGCTAAGGAAGATGTCCAGGATGTAATTGACTTGACTGTTTTAAGTCTGTCTGTAGATTTCCTAAATAAAATATTTGCCGTGCTTGCAGCTGGATCAACACGCAGCTGGACACGTTATTATGGGAACAAAATAGATAGTATGACCCCTGTTTTAAAAAGCCTGCAAATGCTTCTGATCACTTATAGGGTTCATTTTAAAGTTCGGTGTTCGGTGTTTGGCTTTTTAAAGTTTACAAGAAAAAGGAGGCTTCCTGAGGAACTGGATTGTGTCTTATAAACCAAATCATACTGTGAGGTCTTCCCATCACTAAAGGAAGCATATCTTGTGATCATTAGAAAAGGGATTTTTAGGAACATTTACCATAGACTATGAAATAGATTTCCAATAGAAATTTTCAGCATACAGGGTATTGGGGGGTTTTTTTTGTTTTTTAAAGATTGCACAAGGAGTGACATCTTGATTTTTACAGTTGCTTTTAATAGTGATTATTTTTGTGTTTTTATCCTCACCCGAAGATTGATTAGGCAGCATTTGTTTTTATTTAATGATGTATATGCAATTTATTTCATAATGTATATGATTGTTATTGTTCCACACTCAGATCTATAAAGCAATTGAGCGAGTAATAATTAACAAAATAAATAATTTCTTTTTATATTTACGTGCAGCCTGTCACTGTTATTTAGAGGGAAGTCCATCTCAGCAGAGATCAGCAGTACTGATCCCATTCCTTTATGGGTCATGCCCAGGTCCATTCCAAGGCAATACCACTGTGGGATCACTGTCTGAAAGTGCAGCAAACAAGAGCTCCCACCACCACAGGCAAATATGTCTCCACAGCAAGCACAAGGAGGATAGGAGAAACTCCAGCTGATTTTTCACTGTAGAAAAGGAGAGAATACAGATGGGCTCTCCTCAGCTAGAATGCTTCTGCAGTAGCCAAGTTTAACCAATTTACTTTAGATAGTTAAATGAACATAAGAACATAAGAAATTGCCATGCTGGGTCAGACCAAGGGTCCATCAAGCCCAGCATCCTGTTTCCAACAGAGGCCAAAACCAGGCCACAAGAACCTGGTAATTACCCAAACACTAAGAAGAACCCATGCTACTGATGTAATTAATAGCAGTGGCTATTCCCTAAGTAAATTTGATTAATAGCCATTAATGGACTTCTCCTCCAAGAACTTATCCAAACCTTTTTTGAACCCAGCCACACTAACTGCACTAACCACATCCTCTGGCAACAAATTCAAGAGCTTTATTGTACGTTGAGAGAAAAAATTTTCTCCGATTAGTCTTAAATGTGCTACTTGCTAACTTCATGGAATGCCCCCCTAGTTCTTCTATTATTCGAAAGTGTAAATAACCGAGTCACATCAACTCGTTCAAGACCTCTCATGATCTTAAAGACCACCATCATATCCCCCCTCAGCCATCTCTTCTCCAAGCTGAACAGCCCTATCCTCTTCAGCCTTTCCTCATAGGGGAGCTGTTCCATCCCCTTTATCATTTTGGTTGCCTCTCTCTGTACCTTCTCCATCGCAACTATATCTTTTTTTTGAGATGCGGCGACCAGAATTGTACACAGTATTCAAGGTGCGGACTCACCATGGAGCGATACAGAGGCATTATGACATTTTCCATTCTATTAACCATTCCCTTCCTAATAATTCCCAACATTCTATTTGCTTTTTTGACTGCTGCAGCACACTGAGCCGACGATTTTAAAGTATTATCCACTATGATGCCTAGATCTTTTTCCTGGGTGGTAGCTCCTAATATGGAACCTAACATCGTGTAACTACAGCAAGGGTTATTTTTCCCTATATGCAACACCTTGCACTTGTCCACATTAAATTTCATCTGCCATTTGGATGCCCAATCTTCCAGTCTTGCAAGGTCCTCCTGTAATGTATCACAGTCTGCTTGTGATTTAACTACTCTGAATAATTTTGTATCATCCACAAATTTGATAACCTCACTCGTATTCTTTTCCAGATCATTTATATATATATTGAAAAGCACCGGTCCAAGAACAGATCCCTGAGGCACTCCACTGTTTACCCTTTTCCACTGAGAAAATTGACCATTTAATCCTACTCTCTGTTTCCTGCCTTTTAACCAGTTTGTAATCCACAAAAGGACATCGCCTCCTATCCCATGACTTTTTAGTTTTCATAGAAGCCTCTCATGAGGGACTTTGTCAAACGCCTTCTGAATATCCAAATACACTACATCTACCGGTTCACCTTTATCCACATGTTTATTAACCCCTTCAAAGAAATGAAGCAGATTTGTTAGGCAAGATTTTCCTTGGGTAAATCCATGTTGACTGTGTCCTCTCATTTAATTTCCATCTTGGCTCAGGTGGAGTTCTCTCAGCCTACAATGTTCCTCATAACTCTGGATGTAGTATCACTTTACTCCAACATTCCACAACATGAGGCTCTTTTAGTGATTGAGAAATCCCTGAATTCCCGCCCTATGCCACATCGGGTTACCACCTCCTTTCTAATTCAACTCGCAGAGATTGCCCTAACAAAAAACTTTTTCCAGTTTCGGGATAAAACTTACCAACAAATTAAGGGGACCGCAATGGGGGCGACGATGGCACCTAGTTTAGTGTGCCTATATATGGATGATTTTGAGACATCTCATATCTATACTTCGGAATGGTCCCAATTCATCCATACATGGCTCCGCTATATAGACGACGTGTTTATCATCTGGACGGGTACAGATATGCAGTTTTTTATTTTCTTGGACTGGGTTAACTCTATCAATCCGCATATCCAGTTTGATTTCAATATTCATCCTACACAAATATCTTTTCTGGACATTCTCATCACTTGGACAGTTGACCATTTTGAAACCTCCCTATTCCGCAAAAACACGGATCGTAATACTTTACTTGCTTACAGTAGTTGTCACCCCAGGGCTCTGCGTGACAACATTCCTACGGGACAATTTTTAAGACTTCGTCGACTTTGCTCTGACCGTGCTGACTTTCTTGTACAAGCCCAGCATTTGACTGCCCGCTTCTTAGAGAGGGGCTATCCATCAAGGGTTATAAAAAGAGCATTCAAGAGAGCTCTCTATACGGATCGTGAATGGTTGTTCACATCCCTCACTAACGATGTTGAAACAAGCCTTAACTGTATTCTCCCCTTTTCTGTGGTTGGAAGAACGATTGCTACAATGATTAAGACACATTGGTCAGCCCTTTCTCTCAATGATTTAATGCAGGGGTCATTACGCTTTACTTTTAAAAGAGGTACGAACCTGCGGGACCGTCTAGTGCACACTGTGGACCAGTCTACCATTTCACGATTTACCAGAAGTGGGCAGCACTCCCCTTGTGGTCACTGCACGATGTGTCAACACACAGAAATATGTACAGAATTTATACATCCTCAGACCGGTCGGGTATTTAAATTATTCTCTAAGACAGATTGTACCACCAGGGGGGTTGTGTATGTAGTGAAATGCCCCTGCCCGCTATTATATGTGGGAAAAACTTCCCGCATGATTAAGACTAGAATTATAGAACATTGTAGTAACATTAGGTCCTCCAGAATCGATGAGCCTCTAGTTTCTCATTGGCTCCAGGCCAGTCATCCTATTGGTGCCCTTTCCTTTCTAGTACTGGAGGTTGTTTCTAGCCCTCAACGAGGGGGAGACTACGCTGGGATCCTCGGTCGAAAAGAGCAACGTTGGATTTTCACTTTGAATACAGTATCTCCTAATGGCCTCAATAAAGAGATAGAATGGCACTTGTTTTATTAATCTACATGTGTGTCAGTGGGCCCGTCATAGCATCTCGCGAGAGAGATTTGCTCCTTCGCGCCTTTTCTGTCTTTAAATGGCTGTCACTGTCAAAGGACGCTTGCGCTCCTATGGTGAATCTTAAAATAACATTTAAAGGTATGTTGTGAAATTTCTATACTCTTTTTTCATTTTGTATTTGCAGCCTTGTATGTCCTATTGTTTATAAATGTCATTTTATTGTAGATTATAAACTACTGTGGTCCCTCCCGATGCAGCTCCCGCGAAACACGGACCGTGTCAGGGGACTTTAAATCTTTCCCGATTGTATTTAAATGGAGTTGCCTGATTTTCATAAATGAACTGTGATCTTCTGAAGTCGAATAAATAACTCTTTTGAATTTTCAATGGGATTATATACTTTCTTGCACTGATTGAACTGAGTACTTGCTTATGTGCAAGGTTAGCTTCTATGTAATACTGGTAATTGAAATCTCCCATTATTGCACTGCCAAATTGGTTTGCTTCCCTGATTTCGCTTAGCATTTCATCATCTGTCTGACCATTTTGTCCAGGTGGACGGTAGTATACTCCTATCACTATACTCTTACTCAAAACACATGGGATTTCTACCCATATAGATTCTACTGAGCATTTACTCTCTTGTATGATCTTTATCCTGTTGGACTCTATACCCTCCCAGACATAAAGTGCCACACCCCCACCAAGTTGATCCTCCCTATCACTGTGATATAATTTGTACCCTGATATAGCACTGTCCCATTGGTTATCCTCCTTCCACCAAGTCTCTGTGATGCCAATTATGTCAATCTCATCATTTGCTGCTATACACTCTAACTCTCCCATTTTACTTCTTAGACTTCTGGCATTGGCATACAGACATTTCAAAGCGTGGTTTTTGCTTGTTTTAACAATCTGCTTTTCAGTTGTTTGGGATAATTCGGAAATCATTAGCTTTGGTGATTTTTTACATATAGGCATATGAACTATGTTTGCTTTTAATAGAACCTCTCTGTTGGGATGCCCTAACTCTCCTGTTTCATTAGTATCCTTCAAGGATACATTTCTCTGAACCATGCACTGCTGAGGGACTGTCGGCTTTCCCCCTTGTTCTAGTTTAAAAGCTGCTCTATCTCCTTTTTGAAAGTTAGTGCCAGCAGCTTGGTTCCACTCTGGTTAAGGTGGAGCCCATCCTTTCAGAAAAGTCTCCCCTTTCCCCAAAAGTTTCCCCAGTTCCTTACAAAGCTGAATCCCTCTTCCCTGCACCATCGTCTCATCCATGCATTGAAACTCTGGAGCTCTGCACATGGAACAGGAAGCATTTCAGAGAATGCCACCCTGGAGGTTCTGGATTTCAGCTTCCTACCTAAAATCCTAAATTTGGCTTCCAGAACCTCTCTCCCACATTTTCCTATGTCGTTGGTGCCCACATGTACCACGACAGCCGGCTCCTCCCCAGCACTGTCTATAATCCTATCTAGGTGACGCTTGAGGTCCGCCACCTTCGCACCAGGCAGGCAAGTTACCAGGCAGTCCTCACGTCCACCAGCCACCCTGCTATCTACATTTCTAATAATCGAATCACCAACTATGAAGGCCGGCCTAACCCTTCTCTCCTGGGCAGTAGCCCTGGGAGATTTGTCCTCAGTGCGAGAGGACAATACATCACCTGGAGAGCAGGTCCTTGCTACAGGATCACTTCCTGCTACACCAGGGTGATGTTCTCCTACTGGAAGACCTTTCTGATCCAAGGCAGCACTGGGGCTGCCAGAATGGATTTGGGACTTGGCTACTATGTCCCTGAAGGTCTCGTCAATGTACCTTTCTGTCTTCCTCAGCTCCTCCAAGTCTGCTACTCGAGCCTCCAGAGATCGGGCTTGTTCCCTGAGAGCCAGGAGCTCTTTGCACCGAGTGCAAACATACAATCTCTCACCGGCGGGTAAAAAATCATACATGTGACACTCAATGCAAAAGACTGGAAAGCCCCCCTCTTGCTGCTGGACTGCTGCCTGGACGGCTGCCTTAATCTTAGTTTTATGGAGTCAGAACAGTATAAAAGGCATAGAAAGGGAACAGCTTTAATTCAATTAACCATGTTAAAGCATTTACTATGAGTTTAGCAGATGAATGCTTTAAAAAATGCAGTCAAACTGGCATTCCCTGATGTGCATAACTGCTCCGTACTCATTGTCTCTAATGTTAGTTAGCTGCACTGAGGAGAACGTGAGCCTGGCAGGCTTGTGGGTTTACAGAGGATCTTGCATCAAGCACAGAGGACTACCCAAGTTAACTGGAAGACGAGTGAAGAGCATTTTGAATCAAAATGCTCTTTACCAACAATGCTATTTAGATGACTGAGTGTTTCTGCTGCCCTGTCAAGCGATATGGTTGCTAGCTTTTTTTTCCAAGACCATATCACAGGTATCTGTGTGAGGGATTCCCCTCAACGGTCATTATTCCAGATTCTTTGACTGGAAAGGCAAGACCAGATTGAGAATGCTTTTCTACAGTTAATCACTGGAACACCACAGATCATGGTGGCTCTAAATTCTAGAGATGTGCTTCGGGTTAGAATTTCGTGTTGGGCTTCGTTTTGGCAGCCCCCCATGGGAATTTCATTTTTCAGGGGCCCCAATTTTTGGGTTAGTGCACACTAACCCAAAAATGAATTTTTTCGGAAAAAATTAAATTGTTTTTCGGTTCTTCCAAGCCATTCCGAATTAAGCAATTTCATTAAAATTGCCTAATTCGGGAAAAATGATTGCACATCCCTACTAAATTCCACTACTTGTCTCTTTAAATCCATGCTCAACATCAGTTTTGAAGGCCTTAAGGGAAGATATTGGTAACTGTTACCAGTATTAATCCATCACTATCATTGAGATGCTTGCCTCCTCAGCTAAAATGTGTCTTCATTCGGCCAACACTTAAGAAATCACCTTTGGATCCTCTTGATCCTGCAAACTACTGTCTGAATTTGTCCTTGCCTTTATTTGGAAAAGATTATTGAGAAGGGTGCGCCGAATCAACTGACAGTTTCTAGACTAATGTATCATCCTGAATCAGTTCCAATTTGGCTTCTGCCAAATCTTGCATCTGTCCAAGTCTGGATGCTTTCAGAAGTTTTTAATAGAGACAATACCTCCCCATACTTTTTCATATACCAGCAGTATTTGACAAACTGAATATCAAATTTTATGATTACGATTATAGGGTTAGCAGGAAAGGTGTTGAAATGGTTTAGCAGACAGGACACAACAGGTGATGGAAGAGTCCATGGTATCTTCATGAAATATTATAATAAAATAAAGCATTGCAATGGGTATCTGGCAGGGTTCTGCCCTGTCAGCAACATTACCTGTCTCCTGTATATATATGTCTAACAAGCGTAGTGTCAGATACTGACTGTACACAGATTACATTTAGTTCCTTATTCCTGCCTATATGCCTTGGACCGCTACTGTGGCTTTAGTACTGAGATGCTTGACTGAGTTGGACTCGCCCTTAATATCAAGAAAACAGAGGCAATTGTTCTAAGCAGGTTTCCTTCTACAGATTCCTTTTACCCTGTGATATAACCACTGGTCAATTCCTATAATCAGCCTGAGTCATGAACTTGGGGGTCACTTTTGAAACTGACTTGTCCTATCACGCACACACCAATTCTGTGTTAAGAAAAGCATTTTTTAAGCTACATCTTCTGTGAAAGCTGAAGCTGTTCCTGAGTTTGTCAGACTCTTGACACAGTTTTACAAGTGATGATCTTAATCGGACTAGATTACTGTAATTCCATTTATATTGGGCTCCCATTCAATTCTCTTAGGGCTTTATAGATCATCCAGTACGTGGCTATTCACTAAACAGATTACATACTCTTGTACTCAGTTTCTTCATTGGCTCCCAAACTCCTGGCGCATAAAGTTTAAGATTGCAGTGATTATTCATAAATCTTTGAGTAAAGATGCAGTTCTTTGCATCAGCTCAGCTGGCCATCGTGGCCATTGTGAACTTTGCAATCTGTTGGTTATGGCCTTTTAAACGTTCCATTCCATGGCTAGTGCACCTTTTGGAGGTGCGAGCTAGGGCCTTTTCAATTGCTGGGCCTTTGCTCTGGAACTCTTTACCAAAGAATGTGAGAGCTACCGTGTGCCTTATGACTTAAGAACATAAAAATATGCCATACTGGGTCAGACCAAGGGTCCATCAAGCCCAGCATCCTGTTTCCAACAGTGGCCAATCCAGGCCATAAGAACCTGGCAAGTACCCAAAAACTAAGTCTATTCCATGTTACCGTTGCAAGTAATACCATCTTAACTTCAAAAAACACATTAATAACACTATAAAAGATGGTTACTTTAAACTACATACCCTAAAAAATTAAAACCCCTACTATACCAATGTGATTTCCGCACCGTACTGCAATCCCTTATTTTCGCTAAAGTCGACTACTGTAACGCCCTCCTTCTCGGCCTACCCAAGTCCACCATTCCTGCCATTACAAATGTTGCAAAATTCAGCAGTACGCATACTCACCAACACATGCAAGTCAGAACATATCATACCGATTCTCAAGGAGCTGCACTGGCTGCCCATTGCGCAAAGGATTATTTTCAAAACTCTATCGTTGATACATAAGACCCTACACACTGAGGATATGTCCTGGCTCAACAATGCCCTACACTTCCACAAGCACTCCAGACCGCCTAGAACGCAACACGCTGCTACACTACACACACCCTCCCACAAATTAACTGTATTCCACGCAACCAAAATGCGTGTCATGACTATAGCTGGGCCTTCGCACTGGAACAGCATGCCCCCTGATCTACGTCAAGAAGCATGCCCGAAGAAATTTAAACAAAAACTCAAAACATGGCTTTTCATACAAGCTTTTACACAAAGTAATCACCATCAATTATAAACGTTATTATCCTTTTCTCAATCTCACTCCTCCTCCTCCTCCATGAATCTATCATACCTGCTCCATGAGATTTAACTTGCTAGCTAATATAACATTGCCTTTAATTTTGGTAGTTCCCTTACATATAACTCTCTTGTATAAAGTTATAACTCTCCTGTATAAAGTTACCTTCTATCTTGTTTTCCTCATACATTGTATAGAATTATCATTTATCTCAAGTTTTAATTGTTATCTGTAAAACACTGCTGCTATTACCTATATTTCATAGCGCTGTTGTGAATTATTGTTGAACGTAAACCAATGTGATGCTACTAAACGAATATCGGTATATAAAAGCCACAAATAAATAAATAAATAAAATAATAGCAGTGGCTATTTTCTAAGTCAACATAATTACAAGCAGGTAACAAGGGCATTTTTCTTTGGACAGGTATTTGGTTTAGAGCAGGGGTGGCCAACCTGTGGCCACAGATGGCTCTTTCATGAGCGAAACGTGGCTCTTGCCCTCCTGGCCACATGGCAACTGAGCAGCACTGCAGAGGACAGCAAGGGAGGGGCTGGAGCAAGAAGCACACACAACAGAATAAAGCAGAAGAGCGCCGTTCTCTTCCAGCTCCCACCCCTTTACCCTCCCTGACCTCACAGTGCTGCTGGCTGCTGCAGAGACAGAAGAGAGGAGCTGGAGCAGGGATCAGAGGGTTCTCTCTGCTCATCCCTGGCTCCATTCCTCTCCTGCAATCAGCAGCAGTGGAGGACAGGAGGGTAAGGCCGATGTTGACAGGACAGCAGTCAGCTTTTCCTGCTCCATCCCTCAACATCGTCCATTCCCCTCCACCCACCTGCTGCCTGGGGTAGAGAACTCTTCTGGAGGGAGAGGATGGAGTTCACACAGTCCCAGGCGTGGCAGCCCACTATGCTTCCAAGACTTGAGGTTCACCCAGAGGGCCCAGTCAGGCCAGAATAATTTGTGGCAAGGGAAAGGGAGAGAATGGTGAAAGGGGGTGAGATGAGATGTGGGTGAAAGTAATTAATGAATACTTTAAGGAGGAGAGGGGTGCAAATGTTTGAAAGGGAAATGGTGCATGAGTGGATCAATGCTTCTGAGGGCAATGACGTGAAAAAGGATACATGTTTTAAGAGTTTGGGTTGGGGAGGACAGCAAAAAGAGGAGCTTATTCTGTGGAAAGATGATGGGGGGGGGGATATTGTTTCCCTCCCATCTTCTTGAAGTCAGCAATGCAAATTGGTCTGTCTGGCACCTTATTCTTCCCCAAAGTCCACGCTGTAACCTGTTCTGCAACAGAAGACCAAGGCTTGGATGGGGAAAACAGAGGGAGGGAGAGAAGGCAAGGATAAGGTGTTTTATGAGAGCCATGTGGGGGAGTGGAGGGGTCATGTGAGAGCTAGAGATACAAGGGTTTCAAAAGAATGGGGAAAGGTTGCAAGAGGGGTGTGACAGAGCCAGGAGCAGCGTATGTGTGCAAGAAAGTCAGCAGTGGTGATTGAGGTGAAAAAATAAAATTGGTGTCACAGTGGACATAAGAATATAAGGAATGCCAAGGGTCCATCAAGCCCAGCATCCTGTTTCCAACAGTGGCCAATCCAGGTCACATGTACCTAGCAAATACCCAAACATTAAATAGATCTCAAGCTACTATTCATTATTAATAGTTTATGGATTTTTCCTCTACAAAATACTTATCCAAGCCTTTTTTAAACCCAGTTACACTAATTGCAGTAACCACATCCTCTGGCAATGAATTCCAGAGCTTAACTATTCGCTAAGTGCAAAATAATTTCTTCAATTTCTTTTAATTGAGCTACTTGCTAACTTCATGGAGTGCCCCCTAGTCTTATTATCTGAGAGAGTAAATAACTGATTTACATTAATCTCTGTTCAAGTCCTTTCATGATTTTGTAAACCTCTATCATATCCCCCAACAGGTGTCTCTTCTCCAAGCTGAACAGCCCTAACTTCCTTAGCCTTTCCTCATAGAAGAGCCGTTCCATGCCCCTTTTGGTTGCCCTTCTCTGTACTTTTTCCAGTGCAACTATATCTTTTTTGGGATGCAGTGACCAGAATTGTACACAGTATTCAAGATGCGGTCTCACCATGGAACGATACAGAGGCATTATGCACAACTGCGAAGAAAAATATGTACTGTTCACTTGGTTTTTACTGTTGCTTAACTACTAAGTTATACATAATCTGTAAACCGTTATGATGGCTCTACCGAATGACGGTATATAAAACTCAATAAATAAATAAATATATCTACAATTTTATTTGCCATTCCCTTCCTAATAATTCCTAACATTGTTTGCTTTTTTGACTGCCACAGCACAATGAGCTGATGATTTCAATGTATTAGCCACTATGATGCTTAAATCTCTTTTCTGGGTGGTAACTCCTAAGACAGAATCTAACATTGTGTACCTACAGCAAGGGTTATTTTTCCCTATGTGCATCACCTTGCACTTATCCACATTAAATTTCATCTGCCATTTGGAAGCCCAATCTTCCAGTCTCACAAAGTCCTACTGCAATTTATCACAATCCGCTTGAGCAGAGATGGTGATGGGGAGGTGGTGAGAACCAGTGGAGGTGAAAGAGAGAGTGAGAACGGGTAACAGTCATAGGTAATGAAGGTGGAAGGAAGGATGAGAAAGATCTAGAGGGGATGAAGGGGGAAAGGGAGGGTGACAGACAAAAGGAGTGATGAGGCAGGGGAGAGATAAGAAGCTAGAGATGTGATGAGAGTGGCAGGGTGAGAGAGCCAGAAAGTGATTGGATGGGGAAGGATTTGAGAAACACATGGAATGGGGGGGGGGGGGGTCAGTACAAGAGGGGGTGAATGCTTCTGGGGGGAGTGACTTCAAAAGTCTTGAATGTTAGGGGAGAGGTGGTGGTGGTGGTGGTGAGTAGAAGTGGTAATGGTGGAAGACGTATGTAACATAGCCATAGAGGACACTGAAGAGGCGTGTCAGAGGGAGAGAGAGAAAGCAAGATGGGGTGAGGACAGAAATGGATGTGAGGGCAGAGGAGATACCAGTGGTAGGCAGAGAGTGAGAAGAGAGGCAGCAAAGTAGTACAAGTAGTGGGAAAGGTTAATGCTGGAGCCACTACATCCTTGTCATTCTTTTGTGGGATTTGGGGAATGTTCTGCTGGATTTGCTGAAAATCACACTGGTAGACGCAGGGTCTTGGACGAAGACTGACGGGGCCAAGAGACACACTGGGCAGAGCACAGGTGAGAGAAAGGAGATGCAGATCAGAGACAGATGGGAACAGGGTGGGAAGACAAAGAAACTGGTGAGGAAAGTGAGGAAAAAGACTGAGATTGAGAGATTGAACGGACAAGATGGGATTGAAAGACAGAATGAGAGACTGATGGAGACAGGGTGGGGGAACTGAGGGAGAGATTGGTGGAGACAGCGGGGGAACTGAGGGAGAGTGGTGGGAGGATTGAGAGATTGGGGGGATAGGATGGTACTGAAAGAGATAGGGGGAAGGGTGGGAGAATCAAAATAGACTGAGAAAAAATTGAGAAACTGCTGGGGAAAGGATGGGAGGATTGAAAGACCTGTGGGACAGGATGAGGGTTTGAAAGAGACTTGTAAGGGGTTCAAGAGAGGCTAGTAAGAACAGGAAAATATTGAAGACTAATGGGGACAGAGTTGGGGGATTGAGAGATACTGCTGGAAACAGGATGGGATTGAGAGAGAAATTGGCAGAGATAGGGTGGACAGACAGAGAGGAATGCTGTTGGAAGGGGTACCCTATTCTCCCCCTTTTTTTTGTTTTGTTTTTTTTAAACATGAGGCTCTTTGGTATTGTGCATTCCGATTTTTTGGCTCTTGGTACATGAAAGGTTGGCCACCACTGGTCTAAGGAATAAGCATTTTGATCCTCCAGGCATATAGCATCTCCATAAAATGTTTTTAAAAAGTACGGTTTTTCCTTTTTTTTCTCCAGTATTTATTTACTTATTGTTAAGAGGAAAGGAAAATGGAGGGCTTACCCTACAGCATTGGTTTCTTCATATGTGGGACCAAGTGATTCCTTTGTAGTTCACCTTCCGCCTGGATCCAAGGAACAGCAATTCCTGGGGTGTATGGGAAGGAGAAATGGAGCCCCTCAAACAATGAGGTGAGTGTGTCCTGTGCCTCTACCATGTCAGTGCCAATTGATGACATCCTCAAGTCATGTTTCATTGCAGGGAGAGTTGCAGGTGAGGAGCTTGCGGGAACCATGGATAAGGAAGTGAGAGCTAACTGTATCAATGGGAGTGTTCAGCTCAGAACATGTTGCAGGAGACCAACAATCACCAGCAAGCTTGGACTGCTGGAAGAAGTTGCAGGGAGGCTTTCCGTTAGAAAGACTTGCAGAGTTAACTCTAGAGGAGATCTAGAAGGGGATTTTAGAACTTGGTAAATCACTAACAGCCCAGATTCCCTTGGTAATGGATAAATCTCAGGCTTTAGAGAATAAAGTAAATTTATGTGAAACACATTTGCAGGAGTTTAACAAATGAATGGAGGATGTTGAGAAGTGGACCGAGAAGTGTCTGGGAGTTCAAGAAGCAATTATTAAGGATAATATGTATTTGCACTCTAAAGTAGAACTCTTTACCATTTAATTAGATACCATAATCTGCGGTTCATAAATTTTCCTAAAATTCCATCTGTCTCTGCTTTAAAAATGTTTTAAGCACTATTTGACTGAAATTCTTAAAGTTCCTTCTCAGTCATTACCTCCAATGTTAAGAATTACCACTGGAATACCTCCAGAGTTACCTTCCACAAATTAAAGAGAGAGGGGTTGAAGGTGTACAAACTGAGCTGCCCAATCTCCGAGGAGGTCTGAATTTAACAGCTTTTCTGGAAATGTCTGATAAGAGGTTAGCAAGTCCAACAACCCTAATTGTAGCACTAGTGTTCGAGTGTAGGAGAGGTCTGGTTGCTTAGACCTTTTTTTTTTTTTTTTTTTTTTTTAAACCACCAGGAAAAGCAGTTTTCTGAAGATTTTTTCCTGCCATGTCTAAAGCTGTGCAGAAGAGGTACAGGCAGTTTCTGCTTTTGAGATAGAGAGTAATTTAGCTAAGAGAATTATTTAAAGTTCCTATGTAAATGTCTTACAAATTGTTTCTCATACATATATATATATATATATATATATATATATATATATATATATATATATATATATATATATATATATATATATTTTTTTTTTTTTTTTTTTTTTTTTTTTATTTTTTTTTTATTATTATTTTTTATTTTTTTTAAGCCCAATCAGTTTTTTCCTGAGTGATAAGATAGGGCAAAAGGGGCATGTCCAGGCTCTGTCGCCTCTCTCACCAGAGTGAATACCTGCTTTTCTTTTCTCCCATGAATAATATTTAGTTTCTCTTTTTGGTATATTTTCCCAGTTTAGTGGTAATTTTTTATTGCATTGTGCTATTGGTTTATAGTGATTGTAATCTGCTTCAAGACCATTCATGGGGAAAAAAGCAGAGTATCAAATGTTTGTAAAGAAACAATTGTTTTTGATTTGGTTAGTTTATTGACCTATAACTATCTTGTTTGTTTAAACTCATGTTTTTCCTTTCAAGGTTTTTCTTAAAGCTATATATTTAAATACATAATACATTTTTTTAAAAGTGGTTTTGCAGAGGTATTTTGGGTGTTTTTATGTTAGAAGTGGCAACTGTATTTTCTTTTTGTTCTGTTTTTTTTGTCTATGATTATGATGAATGTTTTTATGTAAACTGCTTCAAACTGTGGAAATGTGCAGAATAATTAAAAAGCAAATTGAATTACAGGCAGTGCCTCCCCTCCCCCATCTCTTTTCATATTTTCTTTATCCAAAGTACAAAAATGTTCTCCCTCTTTCACACACAGATACATACTTTGCAGGATTTGTGAGTAAAAGATTAGCTCGGTGTACAATGAGAGATAGAAGATCTCTGGCTTAAAAAAGTGCTCAAAAGGAAAACAGAAATTACTACTTACCTGATAATTTCCTTTTCTTTAGGGACAGTCAGATGAATCCAGAACAAGTGGGTTATGCATCCCCACCAGCAGATGGAGACAGAGCAAACTGACGTCACAGTATATATACCCTTGCAGTGACATCAGCCTGCCAATATTCTCTTCAAAAGCAACTGTGGACAGACTAGCAAAAACTTGATTAAAAAACAGATAAACATTTCAATACTCAACCAACAGACAACACTGAGCTCAGATAAGAATGTAACAACATTAGTCTAGGGACTGGACTAATACCAGTAATCCCTGTAATACTAGTCACAAAGGAGGACTGAATTATAAACATTCAGCAGCCAAGGGAGGGAAGCTGGATTCATTTGACTGTCCTAAACAAATGGAAATTATCAGGTAAGTAGTAATTTCTCATTTCTTAGTGTCCAATCAGATCAATCCAGAACAAGTGGGATGTATCCAAGCTACTCACGAATAGGGCAGGAGGCTGCCTGCAGTCCTGTCAAAACCTCATGTGCAAAGGCTGCGTTCTCCCGGGCCTGCACATCCAGACGATAATACCTGGAAAAGATGTGTACCTGGAAAAGGTGTGTAAGGACCACCATGTCACAGCTCTGCAAATGTCGACAGGAGCAACAATCTAACATCCGCCCATGACACTACCTGAGCCCTAGTGAAATGAACCCTAACCTGACTAGGTAACGGCTTCTCAGCATGCACATATGCAGCCATGACCACCTCCTTAATCCAGCGGGCTATTGTAGTGCACGAAGCCAGTTCTCCTTGTTTAGTACTGCCATGAAGAACAAACAGGCGATCTGTTTTCCATAAACTCTCAGTAACTTCCAGATACCGGATGATGTGTCTCTTGACATCTAAGGGTCGCAACAGACTATACTCCTCTACCTCTCTCTCTCTCTGTCCAGAGATGGCAGGGAGATGGAGTGATCACTCCTGGAGTTACTCAGAGGAAAGGCTCCAGCAACACAAGGCCTGCAGCTCAGAAACTCTCCATGCAGAACAAATTGCCACAAGAAACACTGTTTTTAAGGTCAGTAACCACAAGGGCAGGCCACAGATTGGTCTAAATATAGGACCTGCTAAGATATCCAAGACCAAATTTAGACTCCATAAGGGTACTGGAAACTGCAAGGGAAGATGAAGATGTTTCACTTTTTTCAGGAAACGGGCCAACATCCGGATGAGTTGACAAGAAACCACCATTCATCTGGCCCCTGAAACAGGCGAGAGCCGCTACTTGTACCTTTAAGGAATTAAGGGACAAACCTTTATTCAAGCCATCCTGCAAAAATTCCAAAATAAGCAGGATCTTGGCTGAATGAGGAAGAGAACCTCAATCCTCACAGCAGCCTCAAACATTCGCCAAACTCGCACATAGGCCAAGGAAGTGGGTCCATCATGCTGGGCTTGATGGACCCTTGGTTTGACACAGCATGGAAATTTCTTATGTTCTTTTTTTTTTTTTTTTTTTTTGTAAGTCTTTATTTATGATTTTGCAACATTACATCCCAGAACAGTACCAAACATTCGGAAAATTAACATAACCTGGTAACACACCCGTGTACTGTAATGGACCCCCCCCCCCCCCCCCCCCAAACCCTGCACCCCCCCCCCCTACTACGCATCTCCAACAACCAACATGTATACAGTATGGCACAGACATTGCAATACAT
Organism: Rhinatrema bivittatum; assembly: GCF_901001135.1. Taxonomy (NCBI): domain Eukaryota; kingdom Metazoa; phylum Chordata; class Amphibia; order Gymnophiona; family Rhinatrematidae; genus Rhinatrema; species Rhinatrema bivittatum. The sequence goes on along the minus strand of NC_042623.1, from coordinate 27,572,841 downwards.
TGCAATACAAGGGCAATACAAGGGCAATAAGAACAATAAGAACAATAAGAATAGTAGAGAAGATATGTGTGGAAGCTGAATTCTCTAGCACAGTTGTCTACTATCCGATCCGCCCGACAGTGAATAATAAAAACAGAAGAAATATCACATTATAAAGAGAATCAGCCCATCTGAGCCCAGAGTCCCCCAGAATCTGTCCTAGAAGGGAGTTAGCTCAACAGAAGGGCTCCCTGTAGACCGGGACTTAAGTAGCAAAGTCCAAAATTTTACTCCTCGCATGTTGATTTAATGTTTGAAGGTATGGTGTCCAAATGTCCAGGAACTGGTCACGTTTCCTCGGGGAAGAAGCTGCCTTTGCCGTCAGCTGTTCGAAAACCACCATCTGATGAAATTTTAGTCGCCACTGGGTAAACGTCGGTACATCCTTCTCCATCCAATGTGACAGAATAGTGTGCTTAGCCAGTAACAGGCCTTTACGCAACAGAGAACCGGCAGGGCTATGACGGTTCCCCAGTTCTAAATCCCCTGATACGTGTAACAGACAAAGAAGAGGGTCCAGTGGGATGATGTGGTCCAATAGCCGACCCATATAATGTAACACTGTAGCCCAAAACTGGCGAATCCCAACACAGTCCCAGAAGTTGTGCTTGAAAGTAGCCAGATCCACCCCACATTTAAAACATGCCGATGAGGAGGACATCTTCCAGTGACAAGCTTGAGCCGGGGTGACATATATTCTGTGCAGCAGTTTAAATTGAACTTCCCGTAACTGTACGTTTTCCGTGATAGAGCAGATAGATCGAAAACAGTCCATCAGTTGTTTTATAGAAAGCTGACACTGCAAATCATCATTCCACTTATTTAAAAGGTGACTTAGACGCTCCACGGGATCTAGTACTACAAGTTGTTTGAGCATATAGGAACATGATGTCCTGGAAGTAGCTGATGGGAAGAATGTTAACAATCGGTCCATTGGAGTTCCATCCGACTGCTTCCTGTCCCACATAGCAAAAAAGTGTCTAAGCTGCAAGTAAGCATAGAAATTAGTGCGCGGAATCCCAAAGTGGACCTGTAGATCAGCAAATGTTCGCACATCTGTCCGTGTGTCATTAAGAACCTGAGTAATATGGGTGAGACCCAACCTCTCCCATTGAAGAAATACTGAGTGGTCCCAGCTGGCAGGAAACTGTGGAAGTCCCCGTATGGTTGCAAACAATAAAGTCCTCCATGAGATGTTGAGCTTTGCACATAACCTTTTCCATACCAACCGACACGCTCTGATATATGGAAAGTCTCGAATGTGTACCGGAAGCTCCGATCTCTGAGCTATGAGCATGTTAGGAATGGCAATAGGCTGGCACCAGTCTCGCAGTAGATCCCGAGGTAGAAAAGTGCTAGAGCCACGTAGCCAATCTTGAAGGTGGCAAAGCAAGCTGGCCACATTATATAAGTGTACATTGGGGCAGGCAAGCCCTCCTTCCTGCTGAGACGCATAAGTGTATTCAAACCGATTCTCGCCTTCTTATTGCTCCACACAAATTTCCTAAGGGTTACATTCAATGCCAAGATATGCTGTTTCTTAATCCAGATGGGAAGCATTTGCATTATATACAACCATTTAGGTAATTCTATCATTTTAAACAGCTGGATCCTCCCTGTGATGGAAAGCGGGAGTTGCATCCATTCTGCTAATTTTTGTTTCGTTTTGTTGAGCAAGGGCAATATATTCACATCATATAATTGAGTAACATCAACCGGTATACGAATACCCAGATATTTCATCTCAGAGGTAACCCATCGTAATGGGAAAACTCCAGGCCAGAGTCCTTGGATTGAGCCTAGAATGTCAATGGCTTCTGATTTTTCTCTATTGATTTTTAAACCCGAAAAGACCCCAAATTGCGCTTGCAATTCAAGGACTCTGGGAAGTGAAACAACAGGGTTCACAACAAATATCAGGACATCATCCGCGAAGGCGGCAACCTTAAATTGAGATTTCCCCACTCTCCAGCCCTCCACCCCTGCATCCTCTTAAATAGCTCTCAACAATGGATCCAGAGATAAGATATAAAGCAAGGGGGACAATGGGCAGCCCTGCCTTACACCTCTACATAACTCAAAAGGAGCCGACATCAACCCATTTGCCACAATCATAGACTGGGGGTGTTGATAAAGTGCAGCGATGTTGTCTACTACCGTGCCTTGAAACCCATAACTCTGTAGAACAGAGAATAAATAATCCCAGGCCACTCGATCGAACGCTTTTTCGGCGTCAAATCCAACCGCTAAAGCTGGGAGTCGATGCTTAACACAATGCGCGATTGCCATCCATAAGCTGAGCAAGTGTCTACTAGCTTTCCGCCCTTTCACAAAACCCACCTGACTCGCTGAGATTAAAGCTGGTAATACCCCATTAAGCCTGTTGGCCAGAATCGTAGCAAATAGTTTGACATCATAGTTGAGCAAGGAAATGGGCCGGTATGATGCAGGATTCAAGGGATCTTTACCCCCCTTGGGAAGCACTGTAATATATGCCTTGGTTGCTTCCTGGGAAAACCCAACCTGAGCTATATTCGCAAAGTACTGTTGTAAGGGCTCCCCAACATCCGTTTTCAATAATTTATAAAAGTCCGCATTGAGCCCGTCCGGGCCTGGTGCCTTATGGGCCTTGCTGCCCCCGATGTTGTCCCAAATTTCCTGTCTAGTAATAGGGGCATTTAAGAGTGCCAATTGGTCCGCGGTAATTTTGGGAAGGGACATATTCTGAAAAAATTCTGATTCCGCTAGTGGTGCCCGCTGTGATCTGTCATTTGCATATAAACTTTCGTAGAACTTTTGAAATATAGCACATATTTGGGAACCAGATGTATATCGAATACCCGCAGAGTCCTGTAAGCCAGGAATAAAAGTCATTCCCCTCTGGGCTTTAACCTGATTCGCTAACATCTTCCCCATCTTATTCCCATACCGATAAAACCTGTGGGACTTGTGTAGTAAATCCCTCTGTGTCCGTTGGTGAATATAACAATTTAACGTGTAGAGAAGGTCTCGATATGTACGCTTAGCCTGTGGCGAGGGATGATTCGTAAGGTGTTTCCTGGCCTTCGCTACCTCCTTTCCCAAATCAATAAGTTGTTTGTTTGCTATACGTCGTTGTCTGATGGCATAAGCTATGATTTCACCTCTCATCGATGCTTTCCCCGCCTCCCAGAATAAAGTCGGAGTAGCCAAATGCTGGGCATTATTAATGGCATATTCCTTCCACCTATCCTGAAGATGGGTGCATAGTCCCATATCATCAGATAAATAAGCTGGGAAGCACCACCTCGGCTGGTCTGGTTTTTGTCCCCCCAGTCGGACCTCCACCCAAATCATAGCATGATCCGAGCATTCCTCCGGACCGATTTCTGCCTCTGTGAGCTTGTTAAAACACTGTGGAGAAACAAAGATGTAATCTAACCGGGACATGGCTAGATGCGCCCGTGCTAAATGGGTATAATTACGTAAATCAGGATGTAATATTCTCCATGGGTCCACCAGTTGAACCTGCTAGCATAGATACGGCAAGCCTCTATCCTGTCGCTGACGGTGCCCCAGACCACTAGATGTCCTATCCAACTGAACATCCATCACCTGATTAAAGTCCCCTCCTACGAACAATAAGCCCTTTTGATTGAGAGTAATACATTGGATTAAATTCAGAAAAAAATCATGCTGGTACCCATTTGGGCCGTAAACACAGCATAATGTAACCATGGTAACGAATAGCTTCCCGGTAACCAGGACATATCTGCCTTCTGAGTCGGAAACTGTCTGAGCCTCCTCAAAGACCACATTTTTCCCAATGAGAATGGCGACCCCTCCTTTCCGTTGCACAGCTGAGGAATAATATACTTGCGCCACCCAGTCTCGAGCTAAATTTTTACTTTCCCCCTCCGTGAGATGAGTTTCTTGCAAAAATGCAATTTTTGCTTTATGACGTCGCAGAGATTGGAGAACCTTAGCTCTCTTAATCGGCGAGCCAAGACCTGCAACATTCCAGGACACACACCGCAAACATTCAGCCATGTTCTTTGGCATAGTAAAACATCACCCGTAGAATAACATACACTACTAACCTCCAGCATATCCAGCCCCCCCAGCCTGGGACTAGACTCGGTGCAAAACTTTCTCTCCCATATCTCCCAATGCCCCCGGCATACGCCAGTAGAGTCCCATAACCATACATAGCATGAAATACAAAATAAATTGTAATGCGTAGCAAAAACCTCCTCCCCATGCCCACCCCCTCCCCTTAATAGAAACCCACTTCATGTCCTCCATTGTAGGAGGAGAGAGACCACCTGTTCCACCTCCCTCCAGCTCCCCCACCGACATCATGGTTAAGAGCAAAACCCGCCCTTAAAAGCTCAACAATAACAATGCTCTCTGCAACAGAAAGAAACCTGTATATCACACACTTAAGTCCATGGCCGAATGCAGCCCCATGCAGGCCTCCGAATCATCTGGAGTCTACTTTTTCCATTATAAATTTCTTAACCGCATCCGCAGTCTCAAAACAATGCCATGTGCCATTAAGTTCCATGCAGAGCCTCGCTGGATACTGCAAGTTGAATCTCATCTTTCTCTTAAACAAATCCGCACAGATGGGTGAGAATTCTCTCCGCTTAGCCGACACGGCCGCTGAGTAATCTTGAAAGATTAGTATTTTAGTATTCTCATAAAGTAAAGAATCACATTTACGATAGGCTTGCATTATCGCTGATTTTTGGCTAAAGTTCAGAAGGCGGGCAATGACCACCCTGGGTTTGGAAGCCTCTGGTGTTTTTGCCCCCAAACGATGTGCTCTTTCAACAGCCATTTTGCCAGCTAAATCAGGCAGATCCAAAGCTGCTGGCAGCCATGCTTCAAGAATATGAGCCAGCTCTCTTTCCCCCACAGACTCTGGTAGCCCCACAAACCGCAGGTTGTTCCTGCGGGATCTATTCTCCAGATCCTCCACTTTATGTTCCAGGTCAGAGATTTTCTTAGTGAGAGTGCCCTGGGTCTGTAGCAATTGTTGCGTTTCAGATTCTACATCAGCAACACGTTGTTGGGTCTCAGCTACCTGTTGCTTGATTTCAAGCAACGTTTCATTTCCCAAATTTATTTTTTGAACTAAGTCACTAAAACGGGGTTCTAAGGCTTTCACCACCGCCCCTGTCACATCACTCACGAGATCGGGTGTTCCGGAGACCGCGCCAGGACTCGGGGGGCTGGCGGCCATTTTTGCTTCACTCTGCCTGCTCACAGCTTTCTCCTTTCTTGGCGGTTTCGCTGCCATCGCAGGTGCCTCAGCTCGAAAAAAGGCTTTAATGGTGGTTTGCGTTCCTTGTTCTATCGGGGACGCCACTTTTTTCGCGGTTCCCCGGCCTGATTTAGCGTTAACGCGGTGGGGGAGCTAGGAGCACGGCTCACACGCAGCTCACCGGCTCATCGGGTCACGTGGTCTCCATTTCTTATGTTCTTATTTAAGGTGCCACTTAACTTAGACACACTGAATACAAGGCTTGACTAAGCATGCAAAAACTGGACGCACAACCTGGTTGCACAGCTAGACGCACATGCCGAACCGACAATCCTGTAGAGTGCAGCCTAAGAAAAGCACGCAAAACACCACTGCGGCCTACCACATAGCGAGCAGTGAAAAAGCCAAAGTGGGGCCTTGCCTACAGAGGTTGCTCAACCCGCCAGGCTGCCCATTGTCCCTCAACCTCCCGAGGAGCGGGACGAACGTCGGAACAATGCACAGAGCACGGAGACCAAGAAAAAGGAGGAAGCCCTACACTACAAAAGCCTCCTTTTACGTCCGTATCCCGTAATTGCCGCACTCGGCTTCCTGCACCTGCTGCCTTTCAGCTGCTTAAACAGCTAGGTCCACGCCAACTGAAAAACCAACAACGGATCAAGGCACTCATCTGAAGGACAACAGATATCACTCAGGAATTCTCAACTGGGAGAGGGACCTTTTGGTATCACCACAGGAGAGCGAGGCAATGTAATATCCTTAATTCTCCTTTTACAAAATAAAGCAATCCCCAGTAAGGAAATGACCATCATCTGCTGGAGATGGAGTATACTGGCAGGCTGATTTCACTGCAGAGGTATATATACTGTGATGTCAATTTTCTCAGTCTCCATCTGCTGGTAGAGGTGCATGTCCCATTTGTTCTGGATTCATCTAAATGGAGGCTAAGAAATTAGATTTTTTGGTCATGTACTCAGAGGCTCTGGTGGCAAACTGGCTGATTTAGTATTGGAAGGCATGAAAGAGGGCTAAAGAGAAAAAAAAGCAGCTTGGGTGAGGACATTAAAAAATTGGTGAAAATCAGGAAAAATGGGTAAAGCAGAAGAGTGCTGAGCACAAAAAATGCTGGTACACCATAATGGTCCAACTTTATATTGAAGACAGTACTTTAAGACTATAGCTATAGCCACAGTAAATATGTCCTACTGGCCTTCACAACATTACGAATCCACAGTTGTATGTCTGCTTGCTTGTGTACCCAGCACAGAGCCACTTTTTCTACTTTGCTCCAGACTCAGAATCCCAGTGAGGAAGGTAACAGGAAGATATAGTCAATGTCAGGCTTAGGATACAGAGGAAACAGTCTCTTGCAGGCAGCTCTCTGACAATTCACTCAGCTGAAAGAGCTCCATTTAGCCTTCAAGCGTGAAATATTTTACTTCCTTGCATTAAATTCCTTTGAGAATCAAAGGGAAGAAGTAAAAGCAACAGTGGATTTCAGCAGATAAGGACCATTTATTTATTTATTTGACTTTTTTTTTATACCGGTATTCGTCATAACATGTCTGTTTACATGTAACTTGTAACAATAGAGAAAAATTACATTGAACAGGGCAAAGGCAAACTTGGAGGAGGGAGCAGAGATTAGTTATCAAGCATTGGTGAAATCAGGCATTGCAGTTAATATTTACAAGTTGAACCATATTTACAAGTTGAACCATACATTGCAGTTATTTACAGGTGGGGGAGATAGCTATGGTTGTTGGCAAATGGAGGGGGGGTAGAGGTGATTGTGGAGTGCGCAAGGGTTACTCAGGGAAGGCTTGTTTGAAAAGCCAAGTTTTTAACTTTTTTTTTGAATTTTTGGGTGCTTGTCTCAGTCGAAGGTCTGATGGCATAGAGTTCCAGTGTATGGGCCCTGCTAAAGAAAAGGCATGCTCTTTTGTGTATGTTAGTCGATAGGTCTTGTGAGGTGGGATGTGAAGTGTGCCTTTGTGTACTGATCTGGTGGGGCGCTCAGAGGCGTATGGTGTTAGTCCAGTTGATGTTGTTGTTGTGCATGGATTTACGTATAATGGACAGGATCTTGTAGAGGATGCGGGAGGAAACAGGGAGCCAATGTAGTTCCTTGAGGATTGGGGTAATGTGGTCCGTTCTACACGTATTGGTTAGTATTCTGGCTGCAGCATTTTGGAGTATTTGTAGGGCTTTGATGTAGGAAGTGGGTAGGCCTAGGAGGATTGAATTGCAGTAGTCAATTTTTGTAAGAATCATAGCTTGAAGGACAGTACGAAAGTCGTTGAAATGTAGGAGTGGTTTAAGTTTCTTAAGGGTGTGAAGTTTGAAGAATGAGTCTTATTGTAGTGTTAATGAATTTTTTAAAAATTCAGTTGGCTGTCAATGGTGATGCCAAGGCTTCGTGCATGTGATTGGAAGGAAATTGTGGGTGAGTGATGATTCTTGTCTGTCAGGTGCTTGGTGATGTTGTGTTGCGAGATGAAGATGAGTGTGGTTTTTGCTGTGTTGAGGGCAAGGTGGAGGTTGGTAAGGAGGTTTATTGAGCTAAGGCAGTTCTCCCATGTTTTGATGGAATTGGATAGGGATTCTTGGATGGGATTGAGAATTTGGACATCCTCTGCGTAGATGAAATGCGGGAGCCCATGGTCTGTGAGGAGCTGGCAGAGGGGAAGGAGGTAGATGTTAAATAGGGTGGAAGAGAGTGAGGAACCTTGGGGGACCCCTTGGGTAAGTTGGGTGGGTGTGGATTCGGAGTTTCCAATTTTGACCATAACACGCCTATTTTTAAGGTAAGAGGTGAACCAGAGGAGGGCTGTACCAGTGATACCAATTTCTGAGACATCTGATTAGGATGTCATGGTTGACGGTATCAAAGGCTGCTGAGATGTCAAGTAAGGCGAGGTTTTAGGAGTGGCCATGGTCAATTCCGTTGAGTATAGTGTATGTAAGGGAGAGCTGGAGGGTTTCCATGTTCAAGAATTTTCTGAATCCGAATTGACTGGGAGCGAGTATGAAGTGGGTTTCGAGGTAGGCTGAGAGTTGGGCATTGACCACTTTTTCCATTACTTTGGCGAGGAAGGGAAGGTTGGAGATGGGTCGGTAGTTGGCGAGATCTGAGGTGTCAAGGTTGGTTTTTTTTTTAGGATGGATTTGACTACGGCAAGTTTTAGTGTGTCGGGAACTATGCCAGAGGAGAGTGAGCAGTTGATTATTTGTGCTGGGGGTTTGGCGATGATGTTTGGGATGTTTAACAAGGCTTTGGAGGGTAAGGTATCATAGGGGTGTGAAGAGGGTTTGAGATTTTTTAAGTGGTTTCGATTTCTAGGGCAGAGGTAGTGTCTAGTGTGTCCATGGCGGGGTTAAGGTTTTACGTATAGGGAATGCTAGGGGTGATGAGGTGGAGAAGCGAAGCAGGAGATTCTCTATTTTGTTACGGAAGAATTGAGAGAGTTCTTCAAATTTGACTTTGGCGTCGTTGTCTGTGATTGGGGGGGGGGGGGGGTTTGGTAAGTTCAGCAACAGACGAACAGGGCTTTGGGGTTATATTGGTGATCCTGTATTTTTGCTGCATAGTGGTCGCGTTTAGTCTTGAGGATTGTTATTCTGTAGGTGTGGAGGGTGGATCTGTATAGAGCAAGGAGGGTAGGGGAGGGGTTCTTGTGCCATTTTCTTTCAAGTATTCTAAGGTCGAGTTTAAGGTTTTTTAGTAGTGGGGTGTACCATGGATTTTTTGCGTGTTGTGTGTGGCTTATTTCCTTGGAAGTGAGTGGGAAGAGATAGCAAATGTTGCTTACCTGATGTAACAGGTGTTCTCACAGGACAGCAGGATGTTAGTCCTCACAAATGGGTGACATCGAGGATGGAGCCCACCACGGAAAACTTCTGTCAAAGTTTAAACAGAACTTTGACTGGCCCCTACTGGGCATGCCCAGCAAGGCACTGACCCTGCAGCCAGCAGGGGTCTCCCTTCAGTCTGATTTTCAAAGCTACAGGCAGTGCCTAGAAAGTAAGAATAAAACGAACCCAACACCGCGGGGAGGCGGGCGGGTTTCGTGAGGACTAACATCCTGCTGTCCTGTGAGAACACCTGTTACATCAGGTAAGCAACATTTGCTTTCTCACAGGACAAGCAGGATGGTTGTCCTCACAAATGGGTGAGTACCGAGCTGAGGATGTCCCGACTTGCACCAAATGTACCCAACGGTGTGCAGCAGGCACAATAAGTGAGGAGAAATTTGGGAAAGGGCATCCGCACCCAACCGGGTAGGTGGAAGGGTGTTGGTACATCAGGTTGGAAAAAGGTTACGCAAGACAGACTGGCCGAAGATGGAGTCCTGTCTTCCAGCCTTGTCCAAACAATAATGGGCTGCAAAGGTATGGAGAGAACTCCAGGTTGCAGCTTTGCAGATGTCAGGAAGCGGCACCGATCGAAGGTGTGCCACTGACGTCGCCATGGCCTTCACAGAGTGTGCTTTAACACGGTCTTGAAAAGGAATGCCAGCTTGCTCATAGCAAAAAGAAATGCAGTCCGCCAACCAGGAAGAAAGAGCCTGCTTACCCACAGGTTGTCCCAACTTATTAGGATGGAAAGAGACGAATAATTGAGTGCTCTTCCTATGGGAAACTGTACGGTCTAGGTAAAAAGCTAGAGCTCGTTTACAGTCTAGGGTATGCAGAGTCTGCTCTCCAGAGTTGGAGTGGGGCCTGGGAAAAAAGATAGGTAGTATGATGGATTGATTGATATGAAACTCAGAAACTACCTTAGGTAAAAATTTAGGGTGAGTGCGGAGTACCGCGCGGTCCTGCAGGAGCTTAGTGTAAGGCGGATAGGTAACTAGGGCCTGTAATTCACTAACCCTGCGAGCTGAAGTAATAGCCAAAAGGAATAACACTTTCCAAGTGAGATATTTAAAGTCACAGGAGTGCAGAGGTTCGAAAGGAGGTTTCATAAGACGACCAAGAACCAGGTTAAGGTCCCAGGATGGGGCCGGAGGACGCAAGGGCGGCTTTAGATGGAGCAAGCCCTTAAGAAAGCGTGTTACTAGGGGTTGTACTGAAATAGGATTACCCCCAATACCCTTATGGAAGGCGGCTACCGCACTGACATGCATTCTGATAGAAGAGGTTTTAAGACCTGATTCAGAGAGATGCCATAAATAGTCCAAGAATTTGGAGATTGGACAGGAAAGGGGATCAAGGGACTGAGAAGTGCACCATGATGTGTACCTTTTCCATTTGTATGAGTAAGACTTTCTTGTGGAAGGCTTTCGTGAAGCTATCAGGACCCGAGAAACGGAATCTGAAAGGTTGAAAGGCTGAAGGACTAACCTTTCAACATCCATGCCGTCAGGGACAAGACTTGGAAGTTGGGATGGAGGAGGCATCCGTCGTTTTGAGTGAGCAGATGCGGGTCCTTTCCCAGAGGAATGTGCCTGCGGATGGAGAGATCCTGGAGTATTGGAAACCATACTTGGCGTGGCCAGTAAGGTGCTATCAGGATCATGGTTCCTCCGTCCTGGCGTAGCTTCACGAGAGTCTTTGACACAAGAGGAAGTGGAGGGAATGCATAGAGCAGACCGGTTGTCCACTTGAGGGAGAATGCATCCCTCGGCCGAGAGTGCTGGCTCCGAATGAGAGAGCAGAAATCGTCCACTTTGTGGTTCTGAGGGGACGCAAAGAGGTCTATGCGGGGATAACCCCACTTGTGAAACAGAGAGGTCGCTACCAGAGGATCGAGTGACCACTCGTGTGGTTGGAAGACACGGCTCAGCTGGTCTGCCAATACATTGTCTACTCCCGGCAGGTAAGTGGCCCTGAGGTACATGGAGTGGGAGAGGGCTTCCGCCCAGATCTGCACAGCTTCCTGACACAGAAGGAAAGAGCCTGTGCCTCCCTGCTTGTTTATGTACCACATGGCCACTTGGTTGTCCGTCTGGATTAAGATTATCTGATGAAAGAGATGATCTTTGAAAGTGCGGAGCGCATAGCGGATTGCTCGAAGTTCCAGGAAATTGATCTGGTGTTCGGCTTCCTCTTTGGACCATAACCCTTGGGTTTGAAAGTCGTCCACATGGGCTCCCCAACCGATGTGAGAAGCGTCGGTGGTTAGGATTACTTGCGGATCTGGTGGAAGAAAGGGTACGCCCTGAAGGAGGTTGACCTGAGTCGTCCACCAGGTTAAGGATAGGCGCAGCGCTTGTGTGACTGTGACTATGGAGGACAGAGGCTGAAAAGCTTGAATCCATTGGTGTCGTAGAGTCCATTGTGTTACTCTCATGGCTAGTCGGGTCATGGGAGTGACTTGAACCGAGGATGCCATGTGCCCTAGGAGAATGAGGAACTGGCGAGCCGTGGCAGTGTTCTGAGACTGGAGCTGGCGAGCCAGGGACATTAGGGTGTGGACCCTCTGAAGAGGAAGGTAAGCCTTTGCCTGTAAGGTGTCCAAGTCTGCCCCAATGAAGGATAAGGTTTGAGACGGGACTAAGCAAGATTTCTCGTAATTGACGAGAAACCCTAAGGAAAGGAGTGTTTGAATTGTCAATTTTAGGGAGGATTGAGCTATCTGTTGGGTGGAGGCCCTGATTAGCCAATCGTCCAGGTATGGGTAGACGTGGACACCTTGCTTCCTTAGGAATGCTGCTACCACGACGAGACATTTGGTAAAGACTCGTGGGGCAGAAGCTAGACCGAAAGGGAGGACACGGTATTGATAATGGTCGTGGCCTACTAGAAACCGCAGATATTTGCGATGGGATTGTGTGATCGCAATGTGGGTATAAGCGTCCTTGAGGTCGAGAGAGCACAGCCAATCCCCTCTTTGTAGCAGAGGGAGCAGCGCGCCTAGGGTTACCATTTTGAACTTCTCTTTTTGAAGGTATTTGTTGAGGGCTCGAAGGTCCAAAATGGGACGTAGTCCCCCTGATTTCTTTGGTATTAGGAAGTATCTGGAATAGAATCCCTTGCCTCGTTGAGAGGGAGGAACGGGTTCTATAGCATTTGATTGCAGAAGAAGGGATACTTCCTGTTGTAATTGAGCCAAATGGGTGGATAGACTCCACGCTGGAAGAGGCGGGGAGTCTGCCGGAAGAGTTATGAAGTTGAGGTGGTAACCCTGTGCGATAATTGTTAGCACCCACTGATCTGAGGTGATCTGCAACCAAGGTTGTAGAAAATGGTACAGTCGACCTCCTACAGGGATGTCCGGAAGAGGGGTTTGGCATGTGTTCCCTACAGGGGAGTCAAAGGCCAGCCGCAGGCCCAGGAGGAGGGGCTACAGTAGGCCTTTGCTTCCTAGGCTGACGTGGCTGAGGCCTAGTAGAGGATCGAGCTGGACGAGGCCTGGCCGATGGAGGGTAATAACGGCGTGGTCGAAAGAATGACTTCTTAGAGTCTTTCTTTTGCGGTTGCTTGGAGGTCAGCTCAGGTGGGACAGATGAGAGTTGTTTCAACGTCTCATGGTGGTCTTTTAACTCCGCCACAATCTGCTGAATTTGCTCTCCAAACAAATTATCGCCTAAGCAGGGTAAATCAGCAAGACGATCCTGAACCTCTGGGCGAAGGTTGGATGATTTTAACCAAGCCCAACGTCTGGCTGAGATGGCTGTGGCTGAAACTTTTGTGGAAGCATCGAATATGTCGTAGGCAGTCCTAATCTCGTGCTTCCCTGCCTCAAATCCCTTGTGAAGAAGGGCTTGAAGCTGCGGTTGGTATTGGTCTGGCAACGTGTCAGCATAGTCTTGCATCTGCTTAAGGATGGCTCTGTTGTACTGAGTCATGTAAAGTTGATATGAAGCTATGCGTGAAATCAACATAGCTCCATGATAGACTTTCCGTCCAACACTATCTAGGAACTTGTTGTCCCTGGTAGGTGGGGTAGAAGAGTGTGGCTTAAGACGCTTGGCCTTCTTCTGCGCGGACTCAACCACAACAGAGCGATGATCCAGTTGAGGTTTTTGGAAACCTGGTGCTGACTGGACAAGGTAGGTGGAGTCAGCTTTTTTGTTAACTGGGGACACTGATGAAGGAGATTCCCAGTTTTTCTTGAGCAGATCCAAAAACACCTGGTGTATAGGGATGGAAGCGATGATTTTTGGAGCATCCAGAAATTGAAGGAGTTCCATCATCTGGTGTCTGTCATCAGCTTCAGATTGTAGTTGAAAAGGTACAACTTCTGACATCTCTTTCACAAAATTAATGAAAGATAGATCCTCAGGAGGAGATCTTTTTCTACTCTCTGTAGGAGATGGTGGCGAAGGCAAATCTGTGTCAGAAGATGTATCATCATCATCACCCCAGGTATCGTAGGGATCAAGTGGGGCTTGTAGCCCTGATGGACCTGGCTGAGGCTCTGAAGGCATCGATGGAAACCGAGGTGGAATCGGTGCCGTAGGTGGAACCAGAAATGGCATCGATGGCTTCGGTGCTGCCGATGGAATCGGTGCCTGGCGTGGAATGGATGGAACCGAAGGATATATCGGTGGAGATATACCAGAAGGCACCGATGGAACCACCCCGGAAGGGGGAATCCGGAACGGTGTTTCTCCTGCCGATGAAAATCCAGTCGGAGACAGTGGTGTTGTCGATGGTACTGGAATCACCGATGGAAGGGCCGTTATGAGCGCCTCCATGCGGCTCAGTAGCGGTGCTAGCGCTTGTATCAACGGCTCGGTGGTCGGTTCCCTCCTCGGTGGCGAAGCCGGTGCCGGTGTCGGTGTCGGGGGCGGCACTGGTACCGGTGCCGGAGACGGTGCCGATGGAGGTTGCAAATTCTTCATCGCTTTCTCGATGGCCTCCTGGACCAGCCGGTCCAGTTCTGCCCGGAGACCAGGGGTAACCATACCCGGCTCGACGGGAGAAGGAGGCTGAGGCAGGGCCGGAGGGACCACCGTAACCGGTGGGATCACGGCCCCCGCACCCCGGGAGGGTGAGGGTTTCCTCGTTGCCGACGAACGAGACGTGGAGGGTATCCGGTCTGTTCGCGGCTTCTTAGTCGGTGGCTCGGCTTGAGCAGAGGTCGATGGCTGTGGATCCTCGACAGGCCGAGACTTATGCCGTCGATAGCGGTGCTTTTCCTTCCGATCCCCTCGCCCATCCGGGGAAGGGACTGGAGTCGACGGCCTAGAAGCGATCGATGGCGGACGGTCACCGGAAGGTTGACGATGATGGTACAACTTCGACGGTGCCGGTTCCGATGACGTCGATGCTATCGATGGCGTTGGGGTGGGTGCATGGAAGAGGAGCCCCATCTTCTCCATCCTGGCTTTGCGACCCTTGGGTGTCATTAAGGCACATTTGGTGCAAGTCAGGACATCATGCTCACTACCCAAACACATTACACAAATCCTGTGGGGGTCTGTGATGGACACAGTCCGGGTACAATCCGGACAACGGCGGAACCCCGTTGCCATGGCCTGAAGCCAAAATTTAGGCTGGGGATCGGTAAGTGCCAACAGGCCTCAAGGGCCAAAATCGACGGTAGTCGATGGAAAAAGGCAAAAAACTTACCGGGTTCCGTAAGATGACTAAAAATTTGTCGAAGGGAGACCCCTGAGGGGCAAATTTTCTTAGGAAATTAACTTCCAAATTCCTGTCAGGAACGTGGTTAGAGAGCTCCTTTCACCGCGTGGCAACTGCTGCGCGGAAAAAAGAAGACTGAAGGGAGACCCCTGCTGGCTGCAGGGTCAGTGCCTTGCTGGGCATGCCCAGTAGGGGCCAGTCAAAGTTCTGTTTAAACTTTGACAGAAGTTTTCCGTGGTGGGCTCCATCCTCGATGTCACCCATTTGTGAGGACAACCATCCTGCTTGTCCTGTGAGAATATTAGCTATGTTTGTTGTGAGATTGGTCCAGGATGAAAGGGCTAGGTCAGGATTGGTAAGGTCTAAGCTGTGAAGAAAGTTAACGAGGGCAGCGGTTAAGACCTCCTTATTACAGGGTTTCCTAAATTGGATGCTTTTTTTGCGTTTGGGGAGGGTTGTGGTGGGAGTGTTTATGTATAAGTGTGTTTTTATAAGAGAGTGATCAGACCAGGGAACGGGTGTGCAGGAGGGGGGTTAAGATGCATGGATGGGGGGAGTTAATGAATATTAGATCGAGAGAGTGTCCTGCTTTATGTGTGGGGATGTTAATGAGCTGCTGAAAGCCTATTGCATTCAATGAGTTAAGTAGGGCTTCGCAGGATGAAGAGGGGTTGTTGTCATCTACGTGTAGGTTAAAGTCACCTAGGATGATGGTAGGGGTATCAGTGTTCAGGTTAACTGTAATGTATTCTATGAGGGATTTTGCTCAAGAAGGTTGGGGGCGAATACTAGGCATATTTGCATTTGTCGTGACTTGAAGAGTCCGAGTTCTAGTCTGGGTGGGGGGGTCAATGTATGTAAGTTTTAAGTTAAGATTTTTTTTTTTGCAGCAAGTAGTAGCCCCCTGCCAACCAGTCTGCCCGGTTACCCTTGCCTGCACTTCTCTAGTTCTGGTCATTATCTTTGCTTGTACTTATTACTGTGTGCTAAATGAGACCTCTCAGCTGTTGGCAGTAGAAAGCTGATCACTTGCAATAAGTTGCTTCTTACCTTTTTTGCTATTATCTGCAGTGTACAACCAAGGTGTCCTAATGCCGATGCCTCCCCCAATTGTACTCGAGCACACTAAAGTCATATTACTGCTTTGTCCTGGTCCACCTTGACATCTTTCCCTGGGAGCCTGAAAGACATGCCACTCTTCCATGCAAGGTGGCTTTGTCTCCCTGTTTTGGCCCTCCTCTGTCCCCAGCAAATGGACAGATGCATTTCCATCCCTAATGCAAGTTCAGGTGTTGCCAAGCCCATTCCCTACTACTTTATCTCCTCTCCACATCTCCCTAGCTCTTAACTACCCACACTCTATCTACTCCAAGTATGATGAGAAAAAAAAAAAAAAGACAAATATTTTCTGGTTCTCCCCATAAAGGCCTCCAAATTTCTGCATCTTTATTTCCATTTATACATTTTTATTGGTACTGCAGCGGGTGTATTTATGGGGAAAATTCTACAGGAGAAAAGGAAAAAATTCCCTCAAGGTGCAGTCATTTTTTCACCTCTAGTCTGTCAAAATTGCTACCAAGACTAAACTTAGAATCCCTCCACCAGGTCAAGCCTGTAGCTATTGTTGCAGAGCCAGCTGTCAGGGCCCAAATTGCACGAAACAGCCTCCCACATCACATCAGAGGTATTTGACTTCCTTGCTCTCTTCCCTTCCTCGTGCCCCCCTCCCCAGAAAAAAAAAAAAAGTGTTTTCCCCTTTCAGATTTAGACTTCCAAAATTTAGATGCACAGAATTTCATTTACAGCATACCAAACCCTTTGAATACTGCACGCTCCTACTGATCTTAAGCAGCAGAAGGGCTCTGGCTTAGCAAGGAAGTGATATACATAGAGGGAGCACTACTTCAAAACAGATACCAATGTGGTTTTGCATCTAAAAATGCATTTTGATGAATTTAAAATTTTCATTCATAAGTTAGTACTAACAATCTCATCAGCAAGATCCGGCTCTTTTCAGATTTGTATTTCATCCTGCGATTGACTTTATTTTTTATTTTTATTTTTTAATCTTCTCCTACAAGACTGCTCCCAGTTATACCAGAAGTTAACCAGAACCTCAATTTTTCTCCTCAAAAGAAACCTGTTTTAGCATCCCACATGGGATGGGCAGGAGTCCCAGTCATTGTGCAATGGCGACACCTAGTGGCTGGATTTAAGGCTTCATGACTGCATGGCTCCCGGCTGAGGATCATCACTGCATGGGCTGGGCTAAGTGAACTGGAAAGAGATATGAAATAGGGGGAAAACTCCTAGGTGGTTATGAACTAAGACTTGAGGCTCTGTAGCTCAACAGAAGCCAGCTCCAACTGAGTGGTCAGCTTAAAGATGCAGGAGGAAGCTGCCAGGCCAAAAAATAAGCAGACACGGGAACTTAGGTTTGCATTAAAATCATCACACATCTAGAACTGGGGGACAATGTTACACCACTTGCTGGGAAAGTTGAGTGAAACCCCACCTGTACTTCAGCAATTTATTTTCCAATTGTCAGCCTCTAAAACTATGATTTATAATAAATAAATAAATAAAATTTCCCCACACTGTGTAGTGTTTAAAATCATGAGAGGTCTAGAACAGGTAGATGTGAATTGGTTATTTACTCTTTTGGATAATAGAAAGACTAGGGGGCACTCCATGAAGTTAGCATGTGGCACATTTAAAACTAATCGAAGAAAGTTCTTTTTCACTCAAAGGACAATTAAACTCTGGAATTTGTTGCCAGGGGATGTGGTTAGTGCAGTTAGTAAAGCTGTGTTTAAAAAAGGATTGGATAAGTTCTTGGAGGAGAAGTCCATTACCTGCTATTAATTAAGTTGACTTAGAAAATAGCCACTGCTATTACTAGCATTTTTTGTGTACTTGCCAGGTTTTTATGGCCTGGATTGGCCACTGTTGGAAACAGGATGCTGGGCTTGATGGACGTTTGGTCTGACCCAGTATGGCATGTTCTTATGTAGTGAGGACTCATCTTGCCAGTGAACAGATGAGGATAAAGAACTTAATATATATGAACAGTTCTAAATCAGGATGCATTTCCCCAATCTCTCCAGGAACTGGAGAGATTGGGGAAATGCAAACCCCAAAGCTTTTTTCCAGGGGTGGCCACCAACTCTAGTCCTCAAAAACCATAAACAGGCCTAATTTGTATGCACTGCCTCCATTTTATGCAAATCTATCTCATGCATATGTATTGTGGATATCCTGAAAACCTGGCCTGTTTCTGGCTCTCGAGGATGGCGTTGGTCACCCCTGTTTTAAATGAATCAGATTAATGTGATGGGGAGAAAAAAATAAAACATAGCTGATGAAAGAAATTCAGTACTTGCTAAAAAGCCAGGGAGGGGAATCAGATGCAACATCAAAAGTTAAAATGATGGAAAGAAAAGCATCCCAAGTACAAACCGTGTCAGGGAACAGTTTAATATTTAGCAGTTTCAAAAGCCAGAGCATGTTTAAATCAAGATTATAAGGAGGGTTTAAATACTATAGTGCATCCTGTCACTAAGACTCACACTAGAATTTGCACAGGCTTAGTAAACAGAAGTCAAGCTCCCAGTGAAGGTGTCCAGATTAAAAAAAAAAAAAAAAACCACACAAGCACAAACTACCCTGCCATCACAATTTGGCACTAGTTTACCTCATCATCAGAAGCCTCAGAAGAGATGACAGACCAAACAGGTATACAATTACCCTTCAGGATGGTACTTCCAGAGCAGTGTTAAGGCATATGGTTATGACAAATGAGGGAAGCTTGCACTGCTGCAGTCTGTACAGTACCTGTTCTGTAGTGGGGCAGTGTGTGAGGGAAGCTTGCACTGCTGCTGCCTGTGCTGTACCTGTTCTGTGGTGGGGCAGTGTGTGTGAGGGAAGCTTGCAATGCTGCTGCCTGTGCTGTACCTGTTCTGTGGTGGGGCAGTGTGTGTGAGGGAAGCTTGCACTGCTGCTGCCTGGGCTGTCCCTGTTCTGTGGTGGGGCAGTGTGTGTGAGGGAAGCTTGCACTGCTGCTGCCTGTGCTGTACCTGTTCTGTGGTGGGGCAGTGTGTGTGAGGGAAGCTTGCACTGCTGCTGCCTGGGCTGTCCCTGTTCTGTGGTGGGGCAGTGTGTGTGAGGGAAGCTTGCACTGCTGCTGCCTGTGCTGTCCCTGTTCTGTAGTGGGGCAGTGTGTGTGAGGGAAGCTTGCAATGCTGCTGCCTGTGCTGTACCTGTTCTGTGGTGGGGCAGTGTGTGTGAGGGAAGCTTGCACTGCTGCTGCCTGGGCTGTCCCTGTTCTGTGGTGGGGCAGTGTGTGTGAGGGAAGCTTGCACTGCTGCTGCCTGTGCTGTCCCTGTTCTGTGGTGGTGCAGCATGTGAGAGGGAAGCTTGCACTGCTCTCTGCCTTGTCCCTGTTCTGTGGTGGGGCAGTGTGCGTGAGGGGAGCTTTTACTGCCGCTTCCACCCCTTGCTTCATTTGTTCTGTGGATAAAGGATGGATTTTGGTTTCCAGTGCTATTAATCTGGCACCTTTCACAGTCACTAAATTAACAAATATTTGTTTATATAAAATATTTGTTTATATAAAAAAGTAATCCTTCAAAACATGGAAACACAGCTACAGAAAAACTTCTTCCATCAGAAAATTCAATAGCTGTTCATCCCAAACCTGTAGCAGAAATATGACTTAATGCATAGCAGTTCTGGAGTAATTTCATCTAACTTGTAGTTTTTGAAAACTGTGTTAAAGTCCAAAAATGTTGCCCCATTAGACCATGATAAGCAGGAAGACGGGCTGGATGGAAGTCTGGCTGTGGTTTTGGAGGGTTTCAGAGCAGGGAACAAACTCTCTGCTTGAGAAGGGGCTTGAGAACCTGACAAATTCTGTATTATCTTGTAGTCCAGATCTCTGGTGGGTAAAGAGGGGGAAGGAATGGAAAAATGAAATTTGGAGGGATGAGGTTTTATGATGGCTTGCCAGATTTTGCCATACTTGTTAAATCCATCTTTTTATTTTGATCCAGCTCATGTCAGATTCTTTTCATGCATTACAACAAACGTAGTAGTGTGTGCTGCTTCAAGACTGAATTAGATATTCCAAATTCCGCCTTCTATATTTATAAATCTGTGTTTGAGCGCTACAGTAAGAGAAAGATCTGCTCAACAGTAGGTCCCCACTGCTAGAGGCAGCAGTCTGGTTTTCAAAGCCAATGATTCACAACTTATTTTCCTTGCTTCTCCCAGACATGTCAGATGATTGTTCCTGTGACCATTTTACCAAGATGCAATACTCACCATTGCCTTTAAAGCACTGCCGGTATTAGGCAAGGTTTAAACAACTTCTGAATATCCTTCCATAAAGGCAGCAAGCCCAAGCTACAACTGCACAGTCTCTTCATCTATAAGCTCTCTGGGTAGGGAGCAGCTTTCTGCTTACATGATTTCCTTCCTTACTGCTGTACTATAAAGACTTACAGCTCATATGGTGCTGAAAGTACTGGAACGACACTAAAGGATTTCCAGCCCAAGTCTGAGCATACTGTAGGGCACAAGGCGCCTTTGTATTTATTTAATAAGTACAGACAGCGAAAAGAGAATACACAATCACTGAACATCACAGAAATGTTTTATTCTCCCAGATCATAAAGAAATGCAAGTCCAACCAATACATTTCAAAGCCACACTAACTATGGGAACTCTCACAAGCTGAACTTTAAATGTAATAGGAGAGCTACTAAGTATTGTGTTTATATTATTTCTGAATGTCATTTGGTTTACAAAGATGTTAACCTGATGCGGTTGTTATGACAGCGTTTGTTTGGTTATCCTAGTACCACTTGCCAGAGACTATCAGTGGCATGATTGCATTTTAATTCCAGAGCAAAGCCTAAAAGAGCACAATGCTTTCTGGACATGGATTTTTATTTGTTTATACTGCACTTTATTTGGTTGGCCAAATAAAGCTTTAAGGAGAGTTAATGAGCTCACCTATAGTAAAATTATTAACATGGGTATGCAGACTCACGGCATTCCTCCCAAAATCCCTTAACAAAACACAGATACCAACAAGGTATTAACAAGGCCGCAGTTTATTGCAAACAACATGAAACCTGAGCCAAATACAATCTAGATTACGTCACAAACAGTGACATGGCCAGTGGCCATAAGATATCTCACCGCCACAACCAAACGGTGTGACATCTGAAGCCCAATACCGGAAACCCCTCTTACAGTGGTCAATGCCACCTAACCAATACTGCTCTGCCACGCCCCAGCAGAGGGCACTATCACGATGGTTGCTGACCTCACATACTGCTCCACTCCCGGCATCATGAAGCAGCCCCTGTATCATTTCCCCCTGACACAGCATCCATATTACATACTTCAACTGTACATAGTCTCCCTCTTCTATTTTTTATTTCATTGTTGTTTCTGTTGTCTTATACTTCATCTAGCTACGCCTTTCCACCCGCTCCCCATCCCCTCTTTCCCATACCCCCTCCCTCCCCCTTCCTCCCCCCACCATCCTTGCCCCTTTTGGTTCTTTTTGTATTCTGATTTTTGGTTCTGTTATTAATGTTATATTGTTATATTGTTATTTTGTTTCATTGTATTTCCCGCCTGAGTTCTCTGTAAACCGGCATGATGTGCTTCACGAATGTCGGTAAATAAAAGTTAATAAATAAATAAATAAATAAATATTACTGCGACAAAAAAAAACCAAACAATCAATCGAATAAAGCAGCATAAAAATGTGAGGGAGGGTGTGAGGACGCCATGAATCCCCAGGGGAAAAAAGTGAGGACAAAAAACCATTAAACCCACCAGTTTAAACAAATCCCAACCATCTCCTCCCCTTAGCACTTCCAACGGACCAATTCCGGTCCTGGGAATTCCCGCCCTATCTACACTCCCAGGAAACCTCGGGACAGACTAAACAGGAAGCCCCCAGACCCCAGGGTTAGAGTGAATGGAGAAGGGGGTGGGGAAATAGCCCAGACTGCCCCCAAACTTAAAACCCCTCCTAGAATGCCTACCCTGCCACCATGTTAATGGCAAACCACAATCCACTAATCTCCACACTAGGAATGTACTTAAACTGACCTGTAAATCCTTAACATTACAAAATGTAACCTCTATAAACTGCTCTCTCATAGCTGATTGGCTGCTTCCAGGTCATGAGTTATATTACAGCCACTTAATGAGTTGATTAGCGAGAAGTCAAGTTAGGTCGCTCTTCCAAGTCACAAAAAATGTTATTTATTTATTTTTAAATTAGTGATTACCATAAGGATGCTAATTCTTTCCATAAGCATTTTGCCAAAGAGGATATATAACCACCCTTGGGGAAGATATTGTTTCAAATCACGGCCACATTGAGTATCTCAACCATAACAGATTTTTCAGTTGCAGTCTTCAAAGATAAGTGGTGTATGCAAAATTAAACGCTGTGGCAATATCTGGCGGCTTGGGTAAAAGAAAAGCAAGTTGATAACTAAGACACTTTCAAGATTTTCAATTTTACAGACTTGAATCCATAAGAATAAGTTCATAGGCAATTTTTATATGCAAAGAAAAAAATATGGTGGGATGGTGGCAATGATTACAATTTATTATTTGTTTTGTTTTTTTTAATTTCTTTTACTATACCGATGCTCAAGACTAGGTCTTATCGTACCGGTTTACAATGTAACTGAGGGGAAACCAATTAACATCAAGGTAGAAAGTAAAGTTACATTAAACAGGGAGCGTAAAACCTGGGCAATGGAAGACAGTACAGAGTTTAAACTAAGAAACAATTAGAGAGAGATAAATATATAAATCAACAAAAAACTGTAAGATACATAAACATAGGTTTATCCTAGGCAGTTATTAGCATGGTATGTCCAGAGGGAGAAGGAAAGGGTGAGGTTGGGTGGGGGGGAACGTGAGAGGGAAAAGAGGGGGGGTAGGGATTGGGGAGGGGTGGGGGAGTGAGAGTCAGTGATGGTTGAGGAGATCCTTCAATTGAGGCACAGTAGCCATGGTTGGTACTTTGGCCAATAAATAAAATAGCCATCTTCCATCAAACAATTTGTATTGATTTGATTGCTTTGCATGTTGAGTGAGTTGACAGTTTATAGAGATTAAATCTGGGAATGTTAAGGATTTACAGGTCAACCATGCTAATGGCAGTAGGGAGACTGCTTCCCTACCTTAAACGTATAAAAATTGCAAAACTGCTACAAGTTTATTTCAGTGCACTATAAAAACCACCTCTGCCAAATTATCTTCATCCATTTGATCTTTTACAAAAAACCTGTGTTTCTTGCATGCACGGGAGGGGCAGAGGGAGCAATGCTCAAGCTGCCTACATTTGGTGCAAAGCTCACAGGTACTTTCTTTTTCTTCTCTATGACCGTCACTCTAAACTGCCTCAGGGGTAAAGTCCCTGCTGACATCTGAACCTGCTTTTTGCATGGGTAAAATTTGAATAGAAGACATCATGCACAGTTTTAAACACACACAACATTGTGTAATGTTATTTTCTGACCCTGGCCAAACCACAGCTCCAAGAACACCTCTCCCAAAAGCAGCTAAATGTACACACCATGTGGTACCCCACCCGTATATTCTTGCCTGGCGCAAACAAAGGCAGTTTTCAGACAGGCCAATTTAACTTGAGTAAATTGCTATTTACCTAGCTTTGAAAATCATCCTCCAAATGATATACAGCTGCAATGCATTAAAAATAAAATATGAATTAGCAGAAGCCTGAAACCTGTATGCAGTCACACTAGACATCGAGGCTTCAGTTTTAACATGTATGTGTATTTTCCCATAGAGGCACTACGAATCCTTGCCATGAAGGGTGTGCATTTAAGTGGATAACCGGGAAATAGGGACAAAGTGACTTGGCCATGGTCACGGGAAGGTTCGGTGACAGAGGCATGATTTGAATCCAAGCCTCTTGGCTTCTAGCTAGTTCCTCTAACCACTAGGCCCCTAAGTCTGCTAAAAACCAACACTGTGAATTAAGACGTGAAACCAGCAGTACGCCACAGTTTGGATGAGGTGGTTCTTGTCAGCCAGCCTTGGATAGGTTTATTGCTCATTCTCTCCCACCAAGGGAATTCCATAATGCCTCTCCCACAGTTTTGAAATTTAAAATGTTTTGGGGGTTTTTTAAACCGGCATTAAGGAACACAGTACACTCACAGGTTTCAATCCTATTCCACCTAAAAAGGATTCCCCTCTCTCTTTGACCAAAGAGCTGCACGGGCCCACAAAAGTCTACAAATAAATCTGCATTACTACTAGCTTGTTTCCTCAAGCTGGGTGAACATAGACACCAAAGCAAGCAGCATAAGTGACGGTAAGAGGGCTGAGGAATTTAAATTAATGGGAAACATAAGAAAACGGAGTTCAAATTACTAAAAGCAAAAACCCCAATGCAAGTGACCCACTAAAAAAAAAAAAAAAAAAATGCCAGTGTAACTTGAATGCAGATGGCTCTTTTAAGGACATGCTCTCTTCAAGAAGAGCAGAGTCACTTCAGTACATCAGTGCCTCCTTGCATTCTGCTGTTCATCCCAACTGTTCTAACATTTGTTATTGACCAGCAGCCTCGGGGATTTTCTGCAACCAAAGTCATCTAAACTCAATCAGCTCAACTTCAATGTAATTAGGGGCTTAAGCACTGCAGGTGAATATTTGTATCAGTCAGCTGCTTTGCAATCAACTCTGCAAAGTCCCTACCGCTTGGCGGACTCCCAGCCATATGGTGCTATGGCAACGGTCCTTAATTTGTAACCATGGACCGAAATCATCATCCAGTCACTGCCCCAAAGGTGGTTTTACTGAATGAGGCAGAGCAAGGCAGCTTTACAAGTCAGTTGCTCCTTTCACGGGGCCCGCAGGCATCTGAAAGTATTCTAATACTGTATGTACACAATTTCGTCAAGTGCAATTGCAATAAAAAGAATGCATTATACAAGGGCAAAAAGGTTGAATTGCTAATTATTACTTTGCTTAGTGTGATCATCTATCCCTGAATGTTACAGCACAGGCTACACACTAACAGAGCAGCAGCAGATGCAGACCAACTGGCTTCTTCTCCTGTTTCCTACCCCTTCGGGTACATGAGAATGTAAACACCTATACTTAAACCAAAACAAGCTCTCCCCTTATACCTGACCTCTCAACCCCATTTCCACTAGTGCCTCTATAACTGTAGTAAGCATGTAATTGATAAGAGTTATAACCATGCTCATTGGAGATGATTATTCCTAGATCTTTTTTGTTTGAGTGTTTTCCATTTTTGTCCCAATATGCGGTTGGTGGATTTGTGCATTCCAAATGCATGATTTTACTTTTTTTTTTTTTAAATTGAAGCTTATTTTCCAAAGCCTTGGCCACTCTCCCAATTTTTTCAACTACCATTTCAATTTTCCTACCAAGTTTGGCATGTCTATTCTGCTGCAGACCTGCAAACAAGCATGTTTTTAAGATCCTCAGCAAGGTCACTAATAAAGACACAAAGGAACCAGTCCCAGTACTGAGCCTTGGGGCACCCTACTGGTCACTTTGCCGTCAGAAGATGGAACTCCATTTACCAGCAGTTCTTCACCCAATTTACAACTTTCAAGTCTACCCCCACATTATCCACCTTGCTTACCAGTCTTCTACGCAGACGAGTGTCAAAAGCTTTACTAAAATCCAGAAGCGCAGTATCTACCCACCTTCCTGATTCACTATCACCTCATTAAATAAAGTTTGTTTGAAGGAATCTTTCATCTGAGAAACCATGTTGTCTGGTGTCCTATACTCTACTTGATTCAAGGTGCTGCACTATCCTTTTCTACTAACAGACTAATGAGAGCGTGTTGCCTGCTGTCTTCCCGCCCCTCAGAATCTCCCCCATCCTCAAGGAAACGTGGAATAGAGCTCTGAAGGGTTCAGCCAGCCTACTGAGCTCATTTAACATCAAAGAGATGGACACCACTGGGCCCCAAAGCTTGCATCTCCTCATTTGGTCTATCCTCTTTTTACCTCTATACTAATGCTGTTTCCCAGCTTAGATCCATCGTCTCCCCTTTCTACTACAAGTGCCTGGCAGAGAACTTATTAACCAGCCCTCTTCACAAATCCCATCTTCTCCCTTTATTTTAGTTATTCCTCCTATGGCTTTTTTTTTTTTGCCTCTCCCCTATCTATAGGAGGATTTATCTTCTTTTAGTGACTGGCCAATTTTCTCCTCCCTTTGGTCTTTGCTCTAACTGCCTTCTCTACCTCCTTTTGCTTTGCCTGATAATTCTGTCGTCTCATCGACACCAGCTCTCCCCCAAGTCTCCCCCCTATTTCTCTAGTGGGAGACACGGGGTGTGTGTGTATGTGAATGTGTGAAGTGAGCATGTGGTGATATTTTATTGGGAGGGTATTTAAAGTGAAGAGATCAAACACTTTTATATGGACACATTGTATTAATAAAGCTGATTGTTATCAGGTACCCTTTTCTTTTATTGATCTACATGACTATATATTGTACCTAGTGTTTAGACTTTCCTTTTCTGTATTCCCACTAGACCCTCTCTCAGTGGCCCCACCATCTGTCCAAACATGCCCAGACCCTGCTAGTACACAAAGTCTCAGTGATTGCAACAGGATCCTAAGTCCACCTCTGCCGCAAGGCTTCAAGCATGCAAAACAATGCTCTGCCTCCCTCTCTTTTTATATCTTTTTATTTTCCATTAGTCAATCATATTGATGGCTATGTCTCCCCTACTTTCACCTGCTAGCTCCTGTACATTGTCTGATTTACCTTGGGCCCTTATCCCTTCCAGGTTTACCTTATTTACATAGCCTATTTTACTTATGGGAAGAGCAGTCTATGCCTTCCCCCTCCACCCCTTTGCTTAGTTGAAATGATCCAAGTAGGACATGAAATAACAGGCAAGAGCCACATGTAAACCATCCCATCTGTAAAAAAAAAAAAAAAAAAAAATCCTTATCCTCCCAGGAACATCCCCAATGTACCCAAAATCACCCCCTGCACAAATATTTCAGTCATTAAGGTTCTGAGGACAATTCTATCTGCTCCCCAACAGTAGAGGGTTAACACTACTGAGGTGGACATGGATTCAGCGCCCCCTCTGAGATCCAGCCCCATTCTCTGACCTTCTTTTGAATCTTTACCAGGTCATTTACACCTAAGTGTGCAATACCTGGTTCACCTGTCATGCACTTTTCTCTAGCTAACCTCTCACCTTTGCAGGCAGAGGCACCTCTGGAAAACAAATTACTTGCCTCTCCTCCCACAGTTACTTTTCAACTCTCTACCCCTCACTGCTTTTCTTTTGGGTGTGTCTGCCATGTCTTGTAAAGTCTTTACTGTAGCAGGACCCCCTTCACCACCTTTAATCCCTGGCTCCAGCTGTATCCTTTACATCTCAAATGTGTAATTAATTAATTTGTAGAGGAGCAGATGCTTGGTATCCACAATTCAAGTTCTCCATGAGCCTGCAGTAAAGATGGACTCTCCTTTTTGGAGGCTTCTGTGTGGTGGTCTGTGGATAGGGCAGTCTTTTAATCAACTCAGCCCTTTTTGTAATTTCCCTCAAAAGCGGACACAGTTCAGCACAGACAGGGCAATCTCAAACCATGCATCCGATTGGTCTTATTTCTTGTCTAGCTTTCAGGAGCCCATACTCCCTTCCCTCAGAGCAAAAGATGACATTTACCATTCTATTCTGACCAAAGGCAGGGAGTATGAGCTCCTGAAATGTATTAAGTTACTGCAATAAAAAGGTATAACATTTTTTGTTTTTAACATGCTAACCTTGGTTTATGTGGATTCCAGTGGACTAACAGGGCAGCCACACTACTTTATTACTCTATCCAAGCACGGGTCAGTCACTATATACGAAGCAGGATAGGCTGGAAAGAGTGTACACTTACAGGAAAGGCTGCAGGTCTGAAAATCCCAGAAGCTTAGGCTCTTCCCTATCACTAAAGAAGTCCAAGAAGCCAGGTAGGTATTTCTGTAGTATCATTTAACCTAACTCTAGACAAAGCCTTAATCTGTCATGAGGTAACAAGTCTACTTCAAAACAACAGAAATCACTGAAAATCAGCACTGTGAGCGGGAAACCTGTGCTGGTGCAGCCCATGCTGTACCTGTCTTGCGCTACGGCAGTGTGTGAGGAAAGCTTGAGCCGCTGCTGTACAGATTCCAGTGCTACATGGGTAACACCCGCTTCCTGTACTGACAGCCAGTCCGTCCCCCGTCCCCCCCCCCCCCCCCTCATCAGCACGGAAACTTTCTCACTGGAATAAAAGTATTTTTATGAATGGCTGCAACTGCCAGGAACAGGAAGCTACCGAAGGACCCAAAAAACATGACAGAGTACAGAAGTAAGCAAGGCCACCACATCTGCAGCTCTCATCCTACTAAGGCTGATTATTAATAAGAAAGGGCAGCTGAGCCCTTATGCACATTGGATGCATGCGCATTCGAAGGTCTGACACTGCTTCCTATCTGTGAATATCAAAGGCACGTTCCATGAGGCTGTTTGCTTCCCCTCAGCTTCTGCCTTGGGCCCTTGGAACTCAGCGAGCCATTAACCAGCAAGATGCATACCCAGGTTACAGCAATTATTTCTTCTGGCAGGATTGTGTTAATGAAGCATTTAAATATTAGTCTTACACAAGCCAAGAGCACATGATTATGTACTGTCAGCTGAACAGAGCCCTTATACGGAGCAGAAAAATATACAGAATGAAAGTTACAATGGGACCTGAAAGTAACCATAGGTAATTTTATCTCATGCATGTGGTCAGTTTTCTACCTAAATGAGTTTGTTTCCTTTTTTTCCCTCCTCCTTCCCCCACCTCCAGCCAAGCCTGCAATTCTTCACTTTCCCATTCACCTTTTACCAGAATGTCATGATGCAGAGGCTCCTGCCTTGTTTCTTTCCACCCAGCTCCCATGGAGTCACCCAACGTGCTCTTCAGTGCCAAGGCAATGTTTATAGTCCTCCATGGCAGGGAAAGTAGGAATCCCAGCCACTGTACAACATCATGACCTTTGAAGTAAGATTCAAGTTGCTTTTGAAGAGAGCCATGGCTTATGGCAGTGTTTCTCAACCTGTGCGCCATGGCTGACCTGCAGGTGTGCCAGATATGAAAAGTAGAGTTGCCAGCAGAGTTCATTGTTTCTTTTCTTCCTGCTTGCAGAATGCCCTCCTGCCAGCAGAGGGGGGGTCAGAGAGCAGTGTCTCTTTCTGCTGCTTCCCTCTCTGTTAGCTCTCTTTTGCTAGACCTGCTGGCCTCCTGCTGTTATCATTGCAGGTGCAAGCCAACAGAGGAGGAAGCAGCAGCAGGTAAGTGCTGCTCAGACTTCTGCTGGCTCGTATCCCCCCCTCCCCGGCTGAATATGTCAAGGGGGGGATATGAATGTGCCACAGAGTGTCAGGGAGGAGGGGGAAAAGAAGGTTATGATGCCAGAGAATGGGAAAGAAGGAAGGTGATAAGGGCTAGAGGGATAAGGTGATGATATACTAGGGGGCAGAAGGAAAGGAAAAAGGTGGTGAAGCCAGGGAAGAGGGAAAATTAAGATGATGGTGCCAGAGGGGTGGAGGGAGAGGGGAGGAAAGAGAAAGTGGTGATTTCAGGGGGTGGAGGGAGAAGGTGGTGATATCGGGATGGAGGGGAAAAAAGAGAAGGGAAGAAGGTGTTGATGCCAGGGGAGAGGAAGAGAAGGTGCTGCTGATGCCAGAAGGGTAAAAAGAGAGGGAAGGGAAGAGAAAGTGATGATGCCAGGGGGGTGGAAGGTGAAGGTCGCGATGATGCTAGGGGATGGAGGGAGAGAGGGAGGGAAGGTGGTGATGATGCCAGAAGGGTGGAGAGACAGGGGAGGGAAGATTGTGATGATGCCAGGGGGTGAAGGGAGATAGCTAATACCAGTGGGGAGAAGGAAGAGAAGATGATGATGGGGATGATGTGTCACGATGAAGTGAACCCTCTGTGCCGGGTGTGCCATGACGAAAAAAGGTTGAGAATCGATGTTTTATGGTCTACTACCACGGACTGTTACTGCAATGGCATGGGGTTCTAGAGGGAAGCGAGTGGCGGGTTCTAGAGGGAGAAAAGCACCAGCAGTGGTGAATGAAGGCCCATAGCACCTCAGTTTCAGAGTCCACTGTCAAAAAGCAAAGAGTGAGCTTGAGGCAGGCTCCTTAATAGGATGCAAACAGGTATGCAGTAAGGCAAGTCATGATGGGGGGTGAATTCTGCCAGTATTATACTTTACTAACAAGAAACATGGTATATCTACAGTATGCCCAATGAAAACACATAAAAAAAAGGAGTAAGAAAAGATTTCAAGCAGCTCAAAGTGCGGTTATCTCGTTTCCCCTAAAATTTCACATGCACCACAAGCACCACTAAATCAGTCCTTCGATATCTCAATAGCTGATAATATCCTACCAGCCTCAGTTTTCCTCAGTCCTTCATCCATGGGGAAAAAATTAACTCTCATCTCTGGTATCAAACCCAGCACCCGCCATTCCAGAGTCCTGGACCACCAGTTTCCTTCCAGGACTTCCAGAGCTCCAGAACCAAATTTGCTCTGCAAGTTGCAAGCCCATCTGAAGAAATGTAAATTACGCACACCCTGGTGGGAGCTGCAGCCCGGGGTTGTGAAGAATACAAGTGGGGAAAATAAAAGCGGGGACTGAATTGTTTTTCCAGATCTCTTCTTTGCCTGCCTGTCTTGTTTAACAGCAAAAGGTCTCTTTAGGAACACACAGTACTTACATTTGACAGCAGATTTCTACAGCAAACATGGTTACAGCCCAAGAGAGAGCAGCACCGTTAAATTTAAATTCCTCAAAAAGAAGCCATCTCCAGTAGCAAGTCATGGTGTTATAGAGAGATCTTGTTAGTGGTCACTGCTCTGATTTTTAGCTAATAACTATTCCATTAGCTAAAATCTAGTTACTACACTGAATAAATGGGATATGCAGAAACAAGGACCATGAAGGCAGATTATTACTGCTTATTTTTCCTCGCTACCACTGCAAGTACTGTGGCCCCTACGTGACCTCTGACTTTGCCCTTGCTTCTCACTACTAAAGATCCTTTGTTCCTCCCTCTGGGACTTTGAGAACTGTTTTTCTAGCCATCTCACAATGTTCACCGCTGACGTGAAATCAGGAGAATTACTCAGTCATGTCTGCCTTAAAAAAAAGATCATACGTTAATTTCTAACAGAGTGTACTGAAAGGGCACTACTAGCCAGGTAAAAGGAATACATTTGAGCCAAACATCACAGAGCATACTCGCACAACCCACCCAAAGGTCTTTATTTTGGCGCAAACTTACCACCAGAGAAAGGCTTTAAATATTCTCCAGCAATATTCATGTCATCTGGGCACAGACACATTGGGCAGACATCCCACAAATACATAACATAGAAGTAGACAGAGAAATAATTTTTGGTCCATCAAGTATGCCCCAATTGTACCAACCTACAGTGACCCTAAACGATCTATGGCCATCTCCCTCCTATGTCTTAATACTTCCCCCTGCATATATGTCCCAAGGCATGCTTGAATTTTGCCACTATTACTTCTGCTGGTAGGCAATTCCAGATCCTGACCTTCCAACTTTATAGCATGATCTTGTGTTCTTGAGCCAGTTCTTATGTGGAGAGTGTACCTTCTTGTACCATATGAAAACCTCTATTTAAAAAAAAAAAAAAAAACCCCAATATGCCTCTTAATGAACTCCTACATATATAATCCAAAACACCAAAAATGTGGAATATATTAACTCTGTGATAGACTTTTTGTCCTGTAGGGTGATTTAAGGTTATAACCACACTATGGCTGTAACCGTGATCAGGTTACTGCACCGATATATGATTAATTTTTCTGTTTTATGAGATTTTTCCTTTTATATGCAAATAAAATGTCTTGATTCTAAAGTTCATCACTCTCTCGTTGTTGTCAAAACACTTAGCAGGACAAAGATGTGTATTCACTAATCTTTATCTTCTTAGTATGTCATTACTGTCCTGCTCGGTGTATCAAGCCCGACATTGACAGCGTTTCGACGAAAATTGTCAGCTTCAGGGGCTAGAGAGAATATACGTTTGTATGGCAGCCAGGTAAAGGAAGCAGACGTGCAAATATACCCTCTCCAGTCCCTGAAGCCGACGACTTTTGTCGAAACACTGTCAGTGACGGGCTTGATACACCGAGCAGGACACTACAGATGACCGAGCAAAATGACACACTCAGAAGATAAAGATAAGTAGTAAATATACATCTTTGCCCTGCTAAGTGTTTTGACAACGAGAGAGTGAAGAACTTTTCAAGTCAAGACATTTTATTTGCATATAAAAGAAAAAAATAGAAAAATCTCATGAAGAAGAATAAGAAAAATTCATATTATAATTGGTGCAGTAGCCTGATCACAGGTATAGTCATAGTGTGGCTATAACTTAAATCACCATACAGGACAAAAAGAACCTATCACAGAGTTAATATATTCCCCTTTTTTGGTGTGTTTTGCCTTATGAAAACCTGCCAGAAATCTGTTTTTATCATATCCCTCTCTCTCTTCTTTCTTCCAGATTGCATATTTGGAGTTCCTTAAACCTCTCTGTGCACGGTTTTTGCTGCAGTTTATGCACCATTTTGGTGGCACACCTCTGAACCACCTCAGTTCTTAACAAGTTAGGAAAGGTGTATTCTATTGCATAATGCAGGTGCTAGAACCAGCTCTCACTCCTCCTCCATTGTCCCCGGACCACTCATCATGAGGAGCCAAGACTTCACTATTCACTTCTGGGCTGCCAATTCCAACACTGTTCAATTCCAACACTGCTCTCTGCTATCTACCTGCTAACAATGTACCTCTAAGTACAGGTACAGTAAGCAGCAGTCAGTTTTGGTGGAAAAAGGAGAGATTTCAGATCTCTAACCAAGAGTTGCAAATTATACTTTCCAGGTATCACTTTTGATTCTAGTCTCCAATTTTGTGTAAATCGGTTCTCCCCTTGCGCTGCTGATTCTAGGTCACGGATGGATGACATGACCTCCTCCCCCCACAGGCGTTCTTTACATAGCTCCGGTAAAAAAAAAAAAAAAAAAAAAAAATATGCCTAAAAAGGACACCATTTACAACATCTCAGTGGTACAGTCTTGCAATAATGTCAAATAAAAGCACACAGTAGAGTAAACCAACAAAACGACAACATCACAAAATATATCAGACCTGCACCCAGCTGGTCCTGCATGGGATACCATTTCAGAAACACTGGAGAAGAAGAGTTCACAGAGATGCAGGAAAAGTGCATGAGAGTTGCTTATCAAATTACTGAAACTCTTTAAAAAAAAAACAAAAAACTTTTTTCATGCAGTGTACACCACCGTTCAATGTATCACCTTTCAAGCTGTTGCCCAGTAAACACTAAGTAGTGTTTACATTTGAATCGCCAGTAATTTTTTTTTTTAAATTACACTTTCATATTGTACAAAACAAGACAGTTTTGAAAAGAAATACCCTGGCATAAAACAACTAAACTTAAGAAATTAATCTAATAAAATATTACAATTACCATGACTACTTAGACCTCAATTGGAGGGGCAAAACAGAGGAAAAAATATTTCTATCCATATAAATATATATAAGACAATTCAAGACATAATTTAGCTGAAGATTCTTCAGCTGACAATGCTGTTTGCAGCAACCAGGTATGTAAGGTGGTATGAAGACTTGTGACCAGCTGAATCTGCAAGGAGTGCTCATCACTAGCAAGGCAGCAGAACATGACAGACAAATGTCTTTCTCGGGCGAAATACCATTGTCAACTGAGCGTAGGCCACACACTTACCTTCTTGCCAATCAGCTTCTTCCGCAGGAACTCCCTGGCTTCGAACATGTACGGGATGTCATACAGCGGACGCAGCTTCTTATTTTTATCCTGCAAAGACAGGAGGGCACAGAGAATGAGCAGGGAACAGACAGGAGCAAAAAAAAAAAGAAAGATGTTAAAAGGCAGTCAAGGACGAAGTCTGCAGGGAAATAACTACTCCACAGCTGCAGCAAAGTAAAATTATTTTCTTGAAGTACAAAGTCGAAGAATGACACATGAGGGAAAAGTGAGCAGACATAAGAAGCGCATCTAATGGAGGACATGGGCAACGCATACAGGTCCCCCATACCAACGCAGGCAGGGAGGGAATTCAGTATTCCATCATGTACTATTCTCATGGCCAGCCCTCTAGGAAGGGCAAGCTCCCTGGTCATGTTAATCAGAGTTCAATTTTCCCTTATCTTATTCTGTGGCAAAGTCAAAGAGACGTGTGGGACATGTTTGTGTTTTCACAACAGATGCTTTTTCCCTGTGGGAATTGATGGCATGCAGAAAAGGGCAGGAGAGAGAAAAAAAAACAAAAAACAAAAACCAAGAGGCACAGGCACAAAAAATCTGTTACATTATATTTTTGACCATATCAACATGCATGTATGCCTCCAACATTAACCCCCTTTGTTCAGTGATGGGGGTCCACGAGCATTATGGGATGAATGAATGATTGTGAGGGTTTCACTATGCAATCATCCTAGCATGCAAGGGGCACTGAAACACACACATTCTATTTGATGCTAAATCTAAATATTTTTGGTCTAGGATTTGAAGCTACCACGCATTCAGAAAACAGTTCATGATCCTGTTGCCTAGTGATCCCAAACACTGGGGGCTGGTTCTGCTCTACCGAAATCTGAATGGTTTCACCACATTTCTTCTCAAGATAGAACAACCCTGGATCCTAAAAGACTTAAACAAAACAAAAAACTCTGGAGTCTGTCCAGAGAGCAGCTACTAAAATGGTCAACAATCTTCATCATAAAGCTCATGGGACAGACTTAAAGAACTAAAAATGTATACCCTGGAGGAAAGGAGAGATATGAGAGAGACATTTAAATACCTCCAAGGAATAAATGCACAGGAGGTGGGCCTCTTTCAACAGAAAGACGGCTCTGGAATGAGGGGGTCCATGGGATGAAGATGAAAGTGGACAGGACTCAGCAGTAATCTCAAATATTTCTTTACAGAAAGGGTGGAAGACAATGGAACAGATGGGGACAACAACAGAACTCAAGACAACATTGGACAACCACATAGGATCTCGGAGGGAGAGGAAATGACTATAAAACTGAGCAGGAGTTGTGGATGGGCAGACTGGATGCACCCATGTATTCTTTATGTTGCATCATGTTCGACATTTCTAAAATTCACATTTTAACATCTAACAATTGAAAAAAAAAATCATCTGAATGTTCTCAAGTTCATGCTTCATCTGGAGAAAAATTTCTAAGCAAATGCCTTCAAGGAAGTAAAGTAACTGACAGTTAATGTGTTATCCATAGAGATTAGTGCTTTAGAATTACTTTCAAATGGGGATGTCAGGTTGTGTGTATCCATAATGCAGAATTCTAGTATAGTCCAGCTGGTCCTGAAGAAAATAACATTCTGTCAGCTGTGATTTACTGGATCAACTTAACAAATAATCCAGCGATGATGAGCTTTCAAGGCCACGCTGAAGAGGGTAGTCTATGTATCTAAAATTTTTATATACACCACCATCATTTCTGGATTATTCTTACAGTAGTTCAATAAATGGTACCATTACCTGCCAAGAATCTGTACACCAGTAATACTCTGCAACAGTGGAGCCCTGCAACTATTGCCACTTCTACACATGCACCCTCCCCCAAGGCAAAAAGGAAGAAAATTTCACCCCAAACCAATCCTGCAACATTTACCAGCCCTATTACACAAAAAGAGAGAGCTTGCAAAAGGCTATACTTGTAAAGCTGTAACCCAGAAAGTAATTCCCACTTACAATTTGTAAGATTATATCAACCATTACTCATCAGTCAGTACAGAAAAAGGATCTTCTCTGGCCTTGTATTAAGGCTATGGCTGCTGACCTTAACTGATCACTTCTGGTATAGATGTCACCTTGTCATCACCAATATTAGTCTGCTGTATAAGTAGGGCATGTCAGGGGGCATTTAATTAGCATTTCTACCACTAATCTATCACTGTATTAAAGATTACTGGGCAATGTATAGGTGAATGTACTGGTGAGACCTCATTTGGAATACTGTGTACAATTCTGGAGGCCGCACCTTCAAAAGGATATAAACCAGTTGGAGTCGATCCAGAGGGTGGCTGCTAAAATAGTCAGTGGTCTTCATTCTAAAGCATATGGGGATAGACTAAAGATCTAAACATGTACACCACCCTAGATGAAAGGCGAGATGGGGTATTATAATAGACATTTAAGTATCTCAAAGGTTTCCATGCACAGGAGGTGAGCCTCTTTTAATGGAAAGACGGCTCTAGAACCAGGGGTCATGGGATGAGGGTGAAAGGGGCAGTCACATGAGCAATCTTAGGCAATATTTCTTTACAGAGAAGGTAGTGCATGCATGGAACAGCCTCCCAAAGGAGGTGGTAGAGGCGAAAACAGTACCTGAATCCAAGAAAGCATGGGATACATTTATTTATCGAGTTTTATAACACGTCATTCGGTTTCGCCATAACGGTTTACAAAAATACAAAGGATTACAAGGTTAAATGCAGGGGATCTCTGAGGGAGTAATGATAATTGTAAGGGCTAGATAAATTAGATGAATGATTAGAGTAGATGAGCCATATGGTCGTCTTCTGCCGTTATATTTCTGTGTTTCTATGAATTCTACTTATATTGGTAGTAAATGCTCATAGAATCTTGAAACAGTAACATCTTGGCATTAAGCGGGTTCACTACGGTTATATAACTGTTCGTATAATTTGTGTAGTACAAGAAGCTTTTATGGATTGAAATTACTGTCCTCATTAGAAGATTTCTGCCATGCTTAAACAGCCTTTGCCCAGCAGCTGCAGATACAGACACTGAGCCAAAATTTCATGTCAAACCCAGCTTCTAGAATCAAGACATTCCATAGTTGACCTTAATTTACACTCAAGAGCTCATGTAATTGAGGGTTATTTCCTAACACAATGACAGGTATACTTAAAAATATTTCTGGCGAGAATTTAACTGTTGCTCAGTCAATTTCTTTTCTTTCTCCCCTTCTCTTTACTCAGCAACCCTCAAAAAGCTCTGCAATTTGGAAAATTCATTTAAAAAAAAATGATAGCACCAATTATGTCCAGGTTGTCTTAGATCTGGAAGTTCTTTTTTTTTTTTCTGTTATTCAGGCAGCTCGACAGACGAATATGCATTTGTCTTAGCAGGAGTGCAGGCATTCATAAACTAGCTTGTGGAGAAAGGAGGGGGGACACCCCCTGAACTCGTGTTCTTGTAAACTGCAGCTCTAAGTGTATTGCGTGGCTTGCATACAGCACCCACCGCTTCTAATTGCTGCTCTTCCTCTTGTGGTTCCCCTCTCCTCCCCCAGAAACTAGAAAAGGTTTTTCTTTTGTTTGTTTGGTTTTTTTTTTTTTTTTTAATGAAGATAAGAGAACAGGATCAGTATGTGGCCCTTGCTTAGGCGGAAAGCTGCTTGTTAGCCAGCCTCGTTATCTGCAGGTGATTAATTGCACTGGCTGAAGGAGACACTAAGGAAAGTGAACACATACACAGAGGCACTGCGTGTGGGTTATGATTTGCTGGAGACACTGAGAATGTTGCACTAAGATAAATTAAGATGTTTCAAGAGTAAAGGGGGTAGTAGGCTGGCCTAACAGCATAGCCCTGACACATAGGAGGCCTGGATTTGATTTTTCCCCCTTCCTCTCCCCGGTTTCTGCTTCTCAAGCTGGAGATGCACCAGGAAACGGCAATTAAGTGTCCTTTGGGGTGGAAAGGAATCCTAACAATTACATAACAGCAAAACGTAAGGGTGAGATTCTGGGCATAGGCATATTGCATTCCAATCAGTGGCTCCCTATCAAAGACTCACTGCCATGCTTGGGCTACAACAGAAGTGGATGGGGTGGAGAGAGTGACCTTTGCATCCACAAATAAAGACTGACACCACCTCAGCTTTGTGGACACTAAAAATGGCAGTAAGCAGAGTTGGGACAAGTTCCAGCTTGATTGGAAACTCAGGTGTGAAGGAAGGCAAGACAGGACAAAAATAAAAATTTAAGATGGGTGGTGTGTGTTGCTATACTGCTGTGCCCCGGTCACAGTATCTTCCAAGAAGGCATTGAGGGCAATCTGCATAGAGTGGCAGTTATGACCCAAATAGCAGTGATATGAGGAGAGATTGAAGAATCTAAATATGTACACCCTGGAGGAAAGGAGGAGCAGAGGTGATATGATACAGACTTTCAGATACTTGAAAGGTTTTAATGATCCAAAGACAACGACAAACCTTTTCCGTCGGAAAAAAATCAACAGAACCAAAGGTCACAATTTGAAGCTCCAGGGAGGAAGACTCAGAACCAATGTCAGGAAGTATTTCTTCACGGAGAGGGTGGTGGATGCCAGGAATGCCCTTCCGGAGGAAGTGGTGAAGACCAGAACTGTGAAGGACTTCAAAGGGGCATGGGATAAACACTGTGGATCCATAAAATCTAGAGGACGTGAATGAAGAGTGGGTGGCTCGCGGGAATGAAGGCTACTACCTGGAGATAATACCCTTATTCAATAAACCTACACACGGATAATGCAACTCCAACATTGCTCTAAGTTTCAACGGCAAGAGGAAATGTGGAAAAAAGGATTCACAAAAAAGTGGGGAGTAGCTTGCTTGTTACGGCGGTTACTACCCCAAACCAAATAAGCCTGATACTTCACTTTCAACGCATATCCTGCATAGCTCTCTGCTTCAACGGCAGGGGAGAAAGACAGATACTTCACGCATATCCAGCATAGCGCTCTGCTTCAACGGCAGGGGAGAAAGACCGATACTTCACGCATATCCGGCATAGCTCTCTGCTTCAACGGCAGAGGAGGAAGTCCGATACTTCATGTATATCCGGCATAGCGCTCTGCTTCAACGGCAGGTGGAATGAAGAAAAGTGGATCTATATACAGACAACAACCAACAAGGACTGAATTACATAGTCTGGGTAAACAAATAAGCATGGGTGTAGCTTGCTTATTGCGGCGGTTACTACCCCTAACTAATTAAGCTAGATATTTCACTTAGATGCAGTTCCAACACTGCTTTCTACATTAATTGTGGGAGTGGAAGGGAAATAGAACCAAAAGGTTACTAAGAGCCAAGAGAATCAGATAAGCATGAGAAAAAAAAAGTGCGAAGCTTGCTGGGCAGACTGGATGGGCCGTTTGGTCTTCTTCTCCCGTCATTTCTATGTTTGTATATGTTTCTATGATAAGACTGCACCTGGCTTCCAAGAAGGCATTGAAGTAACCTGTATGAAGTGATGATTAAAACATCAACTTAAATGAGCATAAGGAGGTTGGATGTTTTGGACAATGGATTCACTAGTTGTGGTAGCCATGTGGATTGTTGGAAAACTGATCTGGGTTTTGGATTTAGTGTTGGTCTTATAAGAATCATCAAGGAAGTTGACAAGGCCTACGAATGAAGGCAACAGAGGCCAGTACTTAACAGATTCTGAGCATGCTTAGAACTAATACGCAAGTCAGTGGTAGGAAGAGGGTTGAAAGTTCGGGTAACATATGGGAGGTTGGTGAGCTGGAGGTTGAGCATGGGAATTTATATACTCATCTAACCAAAGTGGAAGAATCTCAACTGGGCAGACTGGATGGACTAATTTGTTTGGTTTTTCTCCCTTCCCATTTACGATGTTATTACATAAAAAATGCTATGCTCCATCATACCCTTTCATTTCAGAGAGATGCAAAGATGATAAAAATTAACTCTGTAATGGGCAGTGCTCAGTTGATTGGCTTGTTTGTCTGTTATATTGCCCTCCCAATGTTTTGTCCAGACATTTATCAGTTTTAGCAGATTTTATATCTGCTGCTCAGGTACATTTTGAAAAATTACGAATTCTTGGTGAATTTAACTTGCATTTAGACAGTCAACCGAAAGATATATTTCAAGATTATCTGAAGTTGATGACTTTTTTTATTCAGTGTAACAATTGTGGTGTTTATGTCCCAAGGCATTACATTTGGAGAATTAAGGTTTGTCCAATTTGCTTCCAGCTATCTGCAATGAAAAAGAAACTGACTCACCTGGAAGAGGAACTATATAGGCTTTAAAAATCCTCCTCACAGCATCCAGACTATCAATGCAAACTTCCACAAATGATTCTAAAATCCAGGGAAAAATGGATTACAGTGGGTTCTGGTAGAACAAGACCTGTGACCCAGAGACACCCAGTCTCCTCAACTGAGAAATATTCAGGATATCTACCCCCACTCCCACAGAAGACTCAAATATGCAGGAATACGGTGGGCTCTGGTAGATTAAGGCCTAGGGTGAAGAGACATTCTCTGTCCACACTGATACCCTTGCATAATGCCTTTTTTGCATTGGAAACCAAAGCTGCTCCTCCAACAGACAATAAGAGGACATTTGTAAAGGAAGAAGCCATCCAATGGAACACCCATGAGAGAGGATGTGATACTCAACCTAGTACTCACTAATGGGAATAATGTCTGGATAGGTGCCCACCTGAGCTCCAAATGGTATGGGTTGATATCACAAATAAGATACAGAGAAGTCACATGAAGACCCAAGTTCTGAATTTCAAAAATACAGACTGACAAAATGGGGATGTACCTGGAGGAAGAACTGAAAGACATGGAGAAAATTGGTGAGGTGGAACAGCAGTGGGCCAAATTAAAAGGAACTGTTTCAAAGGTAATAAATCTATATATTAGAAAAGTTATCAAAAGTCCAAAGAAAGAGAGAGATTTGGTTTACAAAGGAAGTGGCTGAAAAAAATAAAGGCAAAGGGAACAGTGTTCAGGAAGTATAAAGAATCCCAAAATGAGGAACACAGGGAAGAATACCTGGTGAAACTGAAGGAGACGAAGAAAGAAATCAGGAAAGCAAAA
Source organism: Rhinatrema bivittatum (assembly GCF_901001135.1). Lineage (NCBI taxonomy): Eukaryota > Metazoa > Chordata > Amphibia > Gymnophiona > Rhinatrematidae > Rhinatrema > Rhinatrema bivittatum. Next base: position 27,531,984 of record NC_042623.1, on the reverse strand, counting down.
GATCAAGTGGAAGAAAGAATTGCCAAAGAGGTAAAGAGAGATGACAAAATATTTTTCAGATATATCAGAGAAAGGTCTTAAGTGGTATAGTTAAATTGAAAGGTGACAAGGAGCAAAGTGTAGAGACAGATTAAGAAATGGCAGAAATATTAAACAAATATTTCAGTTGTGTGTTCACTAAAGACGACCCTGGTGAAGTACTGTTGCTGGTTGACAAGACTGTAAATGGGAATGGGGTAGACAACTCCTTTTATAGAAGAGAATGTATGGAAAACGCTTGGAAAACTGAAAGTAGCAAGGCCATAGGGCCGAATGAGGTAAAATCCAGGATACTACAGGAGCTCAGAGATGTCCTAGTTGGTCTGCTGAAAGACCTGTTCAATGGATCCCTAGAAACAGGAGTGATGCCATGAAATTGGAGAAGAGCGGTTATGGTCCTGCTTCACAAGAGTGGTAGCAGAGAGGAGGCTAGAAACAACAGACTGGTTAGTCTCACCTCGGTGGTGGGAAAATTAATGGAGAATCCTCTGAAAGAAAGAATAGTGAACTATCTACTATCCAGTAAGTTGCTGGATCTAAGGCACCATGGATCCACCAGGGGAAAGTCCTGTCATACAAATCTGATTGATTTTTTTGATTGGGTAACTAGGGAATTGGATCAAGCAAGAGCGCTCAATGTGATTTACTTGGATTTCAGCAAAGCTTTTGATACAGTCCCATATAAGAGGGCTTATGAATAAAATGAGAAATTTGGCAGTCAGCGCCAAAGTGGTGGTGTAGATTACAAACTGGTTAACAGGAGACAGCAGGTAATGGTAAAAAGAAACTACATTGAAGAGAAAACAGTGTTAAGTGGTGTGCCACAAGGATTGGTATTGGGACTGGCTCTGTTCAATATCTTTGTGAGCAACATTGCAGAAGGAATAGAAGGTAAAATGTGTATTTGAAGATGATACCAAGATCTGCAACCCCTGAAGGGTAGAGAATATGAAAAGAGATTTAAGGAAGCCAGAAGAGTAGGTGAAGATTTGGCATCTGGGATTCAATGCCAGAAAGTGAGAATCATGCATCTGGGATACGGTAATCCAAAAGAGCTATATGTAATGGGGGGAGAAAGACTAACGTGCACGGACCAAGAGAGGGGTCCTTGGGGTGACAGTATCTGGTGATCTGAAGGTAGCAAAGCAATGTGATAAGGCGGTAGCTAAAGCTAGAAGAAAGATGGAATGCATAGAGAGACAAATAACCAGTAAGAAAAAGGAGGTGATAATGCCCTTGTAAAGGTTCTTGGTAAGGCCTCACCTGAAGTACCTTGTTTAGTTCTGAAGCCCGTATCTAAAAAAGTATAGAGAGTATATTTATTTATTTATTTATTTATTTAAAATTTTTATATACCGGCATTCATGTTGCAAACACATCATGCCGGTTTACATATAACAGGGGTGTACAGTAAACAATTCAATAACCTATTTGTGTAGAAGGAAGCAGTTACAAATAACAAGGTAATAGAACTGGGAGGAGAGAAGAAAAGAAAGAGAATAACATTAGGTATAGGTATTTACATTAGTAATAACATTTTTACATGTGGAAGTGGTAGAATCTGGCTGAATAGAATTAATCGGTGTCCGGGAAAGCTTTTTTAAACAGCCAGGTCTTAAGTCTCTTCCTGAAGGTTGGGAGGCTGGGCTCCTGTCTAAGGTCCGGTGGGATGGAGTTCCATAGAAGGGGGCCGGCTGTTGAAAAGGCCCGATCTCTCAAGGTAATGTGTTTGGTAGTTTTGGCTGGGGGCACTTGAAGAGATCCTCTGAGTGTGTCTCTTGTTGGTCTGGAGGAGTTATAAATTTGGAATGGGACTTGTAAGTCGAGTGGGGTGTGTTGATGGATGGTTTTGTATATTATGGAAAGAGATTTGTAGAGGATTCTAAAGTGAACAGGCAACCAGTGGAGATCTTTTAGGATTGGAGATATATGGTCCCTCCTCCTGGAGTTTGTCAGTAATCTTGCCGCAGCGTTTTGTAACATCTGGAGGGGTCTAGTATAGGAGGAAGGTAGGCCTGTATATCTGTATATCGCTTCCAGCATTTAAGAGTAAAAATTATTTTTCATTTGAAGACAAATTTTTTTCTACAGATTCAGGGTACTGCTATGGGTGCCGCTATGGCCCCTGATGTGGCCATTTATGTTGCTGATTTTGAATCAACGTATATCCAGCATAGCAAATGAAGTCAACATCTTAAATGCTGGAAGCGATATACAGACGACATTTTTGTCATATGGCAGGGATCAACATCTGCCCTGTTGGAGTTTCATCAGTGGCTCAATGCACTTGATCTTAAATTCACAAATTTCATCAACATCAGATTGCGTTTTTGGACATTCTTATTACAAAACAGCACAATACTTTGAATACAAGCATATACCGCAAACTTAATGAACACAACCACCTTTTGAAATTTGACAGCTTTCACCCCACTAGCTTTAAGACCAACCTCCCAGATGGTCAATTTTTACAACTACACCAACTGTGTTCTGAAACTACAGATTTTAAAATCCAAGCCAAGAAAATGGCTGAAAGAGTCCTTCAACGTGGATATCCTATATCATTAATTAAAGCTGCATATAAACAGGCTTTATACTCTAATAGACATTTGCTTTTTTTTAAAATAATAATAAAAATTCCACAGGGGACTCAACTGTCAAACGATGGTGTTATGACATACTACAGCACTGGCATTAATCTGCCGAGCTATTCGGAAACATTGGACTATTTTACAAACAATTCATCCTATATTCCATTCTCAGGGGCACTTAGAGAAGATAAGGCCATCGCGGAAAGATTAAATGATTTCTTTGCTTCGGTGTTTACTGAAGAGGATGTTGGGGAGGTACCCGTAATGGAGAAGGTTTTCATGGGTAATGATTCAGATGGACTGAATCAAATCACGGTGAACCTAGAAGATGTGGTAGGCCTGATTGACAAACTGAAGAGTAGTAAATCACCTGGACCGGATGGTATACACCCCAGAATTCTGAAGGAACTAAAAAATGAAATTTCAGACCTATTAGTAAAAATTTGTAACTTATCATTAAAATCATCCATTGTACCTGAAGACTGGAGGATAGCAAATGTAACCCCAATATTTAAAAAGGGCTCCAGGGGCGATCCGGGAAACTACAAACCGGTTAGCCTGACTTCAGTGCCAGGAAAAATAGTGGAAAGTGTTCTAAACATCAAAATCACAGAACATATAGAAAGACATGGTTTAATGGAACAAAGTCAGCATGGCTTTACCCAGGGCAAGTCTTGCCTCACAAATCTGCTTCACTTTTTTGAAGGAGTTAATAAACATGTGGATAAAGGTGAACCGGTAGATATAGTATACTTGGATTTTCAGAAGGCGTTTGACAAAGTTCCTCATGAGAGGCTTCTAGGAAAAGTAAAAAGTCATGGGATAGGTGGCGATGTCCTTTCGTGGATTGCAAACTGGCTAAAAGACAGGAAACAGAGAGTAGGATTAAATGGGCAATTTTCTCAGTGGAAGGGAGTGGACAGTGGAGTGCCTCAGGGATCTGTATTGGGACCCTTACTGTTCAATATATTTATAAATGATCTGGAAAATACGACGAGTGAGATAATCAAATTTGCAGATGACACAAAATTGTTCAGAGTAGTTAAATCACAAGCAGATTGTGATAAATTGCAGGAAGACCTTGTGAGGCTGGAAAATTGGGCATCCAAATGGCAGATGAAATTTAATGTGGATAAGTGCAAGGTGATGCATATAGGGAAAAATAACCCATGCTATAATTACACAATGTTGGGCTCCATATTAGGTGCTACAACCCAAGAAAGAGATCTAGGTGTCATAGTGGATAACACACTGAAATCGTCGGTGCAGTGTGCTGCGGCAGTCAAAAAAGCAAACCGAATGTTGGGAATTATTAGAAAAGGAATGGTGAATAAAACGGAAAATGTTATAATGCCTCTGTATCGCTCCATGGTGAGACCGCACCTTGAATACTGTGTACAATTCTGGTCGCCGCATCTCAAAAAAGATATAATTGCGATGGAGAAGGTACAGAGAAGGGCTACCAAAATGATAAGGGGAATGGAACAACTCCCCTATGAGGAAAGACTAAAGAGGTTAGGACTTTTCAGCTTGGAGAAGAGACGACTGAGGGGGGATATGATTGAGGTGTTTAAAATCATGAGAGGTCTAGAATGGGTAGATGTGAATCGGTTATTTACTCTTTCGGATAGTAGAAAGACTAGGGGGCACTCCATGAAGTTAGCATGGGGCACATTTAAAACTAATCGGAGAAAGTTCTTTTTTACTCAACGCACAATTAAACTCTGGAATTTGTTGCCAGAGAATGTGGTTAGTGCAGTTAGTATAGCTGTGTTTAAAAAAGGATTGGATAAGTTCTTGGAGGAGAAGTCCATTACCTGCTATTAAGTTCACTTAGAGAATAGCCACTGCCATTAGCAATGGTTACATGGAACAGACTTAGTTTTTGGGTACTTGCCAGGTTCTTATGGTCTGGATTGGCCACTGTTGGAAACAGGATGCTGGGCTTGATGGACCCTTGGTCTGACCCAGTATGGCATTTTCTTATGTTCTTATGTTCCTTTGCGGTTGCTTTTTCTCGAAGATTAAACCTTTGAAATCATGTTGTGCATTTGGCTTTTTTCAATCCCTCAAGGGAAATTGATTATGAGTGAGATCTCTTCTTGTTAAAAAGTTCTAGCACCTCTATTAGATCAGTCTCTAGACGTGTATTTTCGTTATCAGAATTTACTTGCAAGATCTCTTTTGTAGTGTATTTGATTATTTGCCCCTGCAATTTAAGATATGTTGGTATGACCAAACGTAAGATTAGAACTCGTCTAATAGAGCACCTGCCTCAAAACTGGCAAAATTGAGGCTCCTCTAGTTTCTCACTTTTTTGATTTGCAGCATAATTTTGAAGATATTCAATGGACTATTCTAGAATTTGTGCCATCTTATTGGCGTGGAGGTGATCGGATAAAGAAATTGAAACAATGTGAACAGTGGATTTTTCACCTCCAAACTGTTACTCCCTGTGGATTGAGTCGTGAAAATGAATGGCCGATATTTTTCTAAACATTGCTTTATATTTAAGCAATCAAGTTTGCCAGCTGACGTATTAACTAATACGTAAGTGTACATTTAAAAACGCACATGCTCAATGCTTATTTCAAGTCTGCCTGACAGTGTCTTCAAGCATTTTTTCAGTGCTTTAAACATGCAGACTCAGATTACATATTGCGAGTATACATTAGATTTGTGTTTATGTCCTGTGTATGCATCTCTTTACATATTTTAATTTATGTTTTGTTACAGAGAGTCAACATTTACAAATACGAGATAATTTCCTTTTACAAATTGTGAAATACATTGACAGCCCCTGAGGCAGCGAATGCGAAATGTGGTATCACGTCGGGCTTTGCTGGATGGGGGAATTATCTTACTTTTTACTCAAATTCAATTTAAAACATTTACAAATTATGAAAAAAACAAACAAAATTATTTTTGATTATGCCCTTTGGACCTATGATTAAAGAGGACCCTAATGCGGTGAAAAAACTGGAAGACTTACAAAAAGTGATCCCAGTATCCGCAGAGGGTGGTATGATGGTCCTTATAAGAACGTCTAATTATTATCTATAGTTTTCTTCTCCGAATATTAGCGATTTGAACACCACTGCTGTTACATTTTGATTGTTCTAACTTTACAATTTGTAATCTATACCACCCATATTTCTCTTTATCGTGCCCTTCTGTAAACCGTTGTGATGGTATTTAACTTAACGACGGTATAGAAAAAAGTTTTAAATAAATAAAAAAAATTTACTGGATCTTGTCTGCACGTATTAACTATTCATAGTGTGAAAAAAAAAACCAGAAACATGTTGGCAAGAAAAGACTCTATGGCCTATCTAGTCTGCTCACCGCCCCCCCCCCCAAATAGATTAGCTTTACAATTCTTATCACTCCCTCAGAGATCTCCTGTGTTTATCCCATGCTTTCTTGAATTCAGATACTGTCTCTGCCTCCACTGGGAGACTGTTCCATGCATCTTCGACCCTCTCTGTAAAGAAATATTTCATAAGATTACTCCTGATTCTACTCCCCTTCACATTAATCCCATGATCCCCTTGTTCTACAACTCCTTTCTATTGAAAGAGACTCACCTACTGTGTATAGAAACCTTGGAGGTATACTGCATACCCCTCTTATAAAATATGAGTATGCATGTACTTTCTAAACTCACTCCAGAACGTCCTTGCAATACCCTCAAAATGCCCTCTTTATACACATACTTTTCTGCATGGCAATGGAAAAATGCATATATTTGCAGCCTACTGGAAACTTCTTTGGCCTGCATAAAGGCTTACATGTGTATATGCTGATTTAGAATGCACAAATCCCACATAAATCTTTGAAAATTCACCCCTATAGGTACATTGTCAAAGTACTTCTTAAAGCTCTTCTTCACCCCTATTCCAGAGACTTCCACCAGGCAGCAACTTCCCAGGCGCCCTGTCCTCTTCCCACTCCAAGTGCCTAAGGGCAGAACAGGGAACCTGCAATTGCTGCTGCTGTTCTCCCCTCCCCACCACAGGAATGCTGAACTACCCTGGAACATCATCTTCCTGTCTTTTGGGTTCTGTGTGGAGCCCAGGGAGCCAGTGACCTGGAGGAGAATTACAGGCTACATTAGTGGTTTTCTGTTGAAAGTGTCTATACAATATACACATTTAAAAATATATATATTTTTGAGCATGCCTTAAAAATTGAGTTAACAGGGAGAAGCAGCTGGTGGACTAGGACCACCTATTAAAAGCTGAGGCAGTCAAAGCTGAATATTGGTACAATTAAGATGATAAAGGGGATAGAACGATTCCATTTTGAGGAAGACTAAACAAGTTAGGGCTTTTCAGCTTGGAGAAGACAGCTGAGGGGAGATATGATAGAGATCTACAAAATGATGACTGGAGTAGAACGAGTAAAAGGAAAATCGTTTTTTCCTCTTTTAGAAAGTACAAAGACTAGGGGGGATATACAATGAAGTTACTAGGTAATATTTGTTCCTATTTATTTTAAATGTATTTTTTTTTTACTCAGTATATAGTTAAGCTTGGGAATTAATTGTTGGAAGATGTGGTAAAAAGCTGTTAGTATAGCTGGGTTACTAAAAAGGTTTGGACAAATTCCTGCAAGAAAATTCCTTAAACCATTAAGGTGGACTTGGGGAAATCGTGGAATCGTGAAATTTATTGACCTTTTGGGATCTTGTCACGTACTTGTAACCTGGTTTGACCACTGTCGGAAACAGGATACTGGGCTTGATGGATCTTTCATTTGACTCAGTATGACAAATGATATGTTCTTAAGATCATCATCAAGCAATGCAAGCCCCAATATGGGGCCAGGCTGTTCAACATTAACCAGCCTCTTAGAAGTCCACTGTTTGCAATTTCTTGCATCACTGTTAGGGATCACGCTGAAAGAAAGTAACTCTCAAAAGTCAGTCAAGCTAGTGTCTCAGAATAAGCCTGCATTACAAACTTTTAAAGGATTGTAATATTACAGGCTTCTAAGATGCAGTTCAATAAAAACAAATCATAATAATGTAATATTTATAGTGGCAAATACACAGTGAAATGAGAAATACAAATGAAATTAAATACTTGACGGGCAGAAATAAAATGCAGCTCCCACTGTTTACAACTAAAGTTTTAAACTTTTGTTTTGCACTATTATACCTTAATCAGTATAATGTGACTACTTTTTGTATTGGAGTTATTTTTGTTATAGGTTTCTTTTACAGGATATTTTACTATTTCCCTATTATATTGGCTTTGGGCCTTCTCCCTCCTTTGGTCCTGTTCTTGTCCTCCCCCCAACACACTTTTTCAAAGATTCGGCACCCTTACTGCAAGATCATTCCTGGCATGCACATAAAGAGAATAATCTGGGCTTTTTTTATGTTACATCTGTTGCAATCTGATACAAGGCGTTCTCGAACACAGTTGTGCCTTAGCCTTTTAGTTTGCTTGCTGTTTTAGGAAATAGGTTAAACGTTGCAAGTACCAGTAGACAGGTGGCCTCACTTCCATCCTCAGTCAGTACAGGATCTCAGACTATCTACCAGGACTATAAAAAGAAAAGGAAGAAGGTAGTCCAGCTCCATGGCTTAAAGGCCATAACATCAGTCCATCAGGGCCAGAATGTTCAGGTATGCCATCGAGCTAATGTGCATGGGCCCTGGAGAAGAGGAGAGAGGGGATCCTTGCAATTTTGTGATCCACTCACCTGGCTGAGAAACAAGCTCAAACACATAGCGACATAGCAAACAGTGAGCAACGGCAGATAAAGACCAAAATGGCCTACTTAGTCTGCCTAGCTGAGATTCGACCTCTTTGGGTAGATGCGAAAATGAGTTTCCACATGCAATCCAAAACGCCCTCTCCCCACATTTTTTCTTTAATCCATTTCCTACCACTCCATATCCTCCCCACAATTCCCAAAATCTATTATAGTGCTGGCCTCCACCTCCTCTGCTAGTAGGGTCACTTCAGGCCTTCCCAACTTCAACTTTGCTTCTTACAAGACCTTCTCAAAGGTGCCTGCTATTGCTAAAATCAGTCTAAGTAAGCCAATGCAATTCTCAAAAAGGTGGCAGAGAAGCGAAAAAAGACTAAGAGGAGGGAACAAGGACAGAAAGATCAGCATTTAAAAAAAAAAAAAAAGCCATCCGTATAAACAGTACAACATATCATGATTGACTTCGCAGCAGGAGTTGAAACAAATTTTTGGGAATCAGAACACACAATTAACAGGACATGGGCAGCATCTTCCAAACAGCGCAGAAACATGCAGTGGAGTAAGCTGTAAAAAAAATATATATATATATATATATATATATATAAACTTCTGTACACTAACGTCTGCAGTTTTTGTTTTGTTTTTAACTAGATGCACATGACAACAGGAGAAACAGATTTAACGTTTCCCCTTGAAGCAAGGAGGTGAGATGAGATTTTCATGTCCAACTGGACAGCATGCTAAAAAACATTCTATACAAATACATAAAAATCCCTAAAAGTCTGCAAGCCTATGCCCTACTCAGAAGCAGACAAGCCAGCTTCTAGGCAAGAGAGAATAATGTTGCATCATCAGCGGGAAAAAAAGAAAAAAAAAATAACTCAAAACTGCAAACATGGAATATCCCTTAAAAAAAATATATATATGAAAAGGCCTTGCAGTCCTCAACTGTTGCAACCATAATGTTCCCTGGCAATTGAACACTCAGTAATGACCTAAGCATTCAGAAAGTTTCTTTTGGTTTATTAACAGCATGGTCCTATGAAAAAAGCTTTGTGTACGGTTAATGGATTATTTTAGAAGAGCACTTGTTGACATGCTCTATGAAAAGACATTGTACAAGTCTTACACCTTAAGTGTTCATTTCCTTCAATTCTTTTGAAAACCAAGGAGATTTACAGAGAATTGGGAGAGCGCATATTTTTACAAGGGTGATGATATAAGCCTTAGTAAGTTGTGTGAGACCAATATCTACCATGGCATCTAATGAACAGCCATCAAATTCTAAATTCAAGTCTAAGATGGCTTAAAAAGATATCAGTTGTGATGGAACTTCCTGCTGAAAAAGTTCTTTAACCTCATAAAACATGAGGTCCTATGCTTAAGGAAAACTGAAGTAAAAAATGCTCTGGCCAGGGAAAAGGAATAGTTTCCAGATTATGCTCAGATGCTTGCGATAACTCTAATGGCATAAAAATCACATCCAATGAGTGGCCTGATTGATGAATAGGGACGTTACATAATTGAGAAAAATCCATAGCTGCCATGATATATATGCAGCAGAATCTTCGCTAGGAGTTACACGATGTTAGGTTCCATATTAGGAGCTATTTATTTATTTATTTAACAACTTTTAATATACCGACGTTCGTATGGCACATCACGCCGGTTTACAGGTAACTCAAATAAAGGAGGAAATTACAATGAACAGGGAGCATGGGATGGGAGCAGGCCAGAAAGAGGAGATGGGAAGGGGAGACAGGAGAAGAGAGGGAAAAGATAGGTAGCATGAGATAGAAAAAACAACCGTCAAAGTAGATGGAACTTATTTACAAAGGTATGTATTTACAGTAGAACTATTTACCATAGATTACATTAGTTTAAATAAAACATTCTTGTAAAATTGCAATACGATGGAATGAGAGGGCGGTGAGGGGATGCCTAGGGTTAGGGAAGGTCGGGCGGGGGGGGGGAGGGAGAGGGAGAATAGGAGGAGGGGGGCTGGGTGGGTGCGTCTAGGTTTGGTTGGTTTCAGGATAGGCCTTTCTGAAAAGCCAGGTTTTGACACCTTTTTTGAAGGTGGCTAGGGAGGGTTCAAGGCGGAGAAAAGTGGGAAGGGAGTTCCAGAGTGTAGGGCCGGCTATAGTGAAGGCCCTTTCTCTCGTGGATGTGAGATGAGCAATTTTAAGGGAGGGAGTATGAAGGGTACCTGCGAGGGAGGATCTGGTTGGACGGGAGGATATGCGGAAGTGAGGCGAGTCCTTGAGCCAAGGGTTGGTTTTGTAGAGCAGATTGTGAAGGATGGTAAGGGTTTTATACTGAATACGGAAAGAGATAGGTAACCAGTGGAGGTCCTTAAGTATGGGGGTGATGTGGTCTCTTTTTCGGGTGTTAGTTAAGATTCTCGCCATGGCGTTCTGTAGGATTTGTAGGGGTTTGATGGTCGACTCTGGGAGGCCAAGGAGGAGGGAATTGCAGTAGTCCACTTTGGAGAGGATAGTGGTCTGCAGAACTAGTCGGAAATCTTGTGTGTGGAGAAGGGGTTTAAGCTTTTTCAGGATGTGGAGTTTGTAAAAGCCCCCCTTTAGTAGGGATTTAATATGGGCTTTGAAATCGAGGCGCTGGTCTAGTTCAATACCAAGGTCTCTCACAGACGGAGATGAGGTGGGGGGAGATGAAGTGTTATTGGGGGGTGAGAGTGAGGGTGAGAGTTCAGGTTGATTAGATATAATGAGTATCTCGGTTTTAGAAGCATTAAGGGCTAGGTGAAGGTTGGATAGTAGTGAGTTGATGGTTGTAAGATAGGAGTCCCAGAGTTGGAGGGTTTCTTTTAGCGTATTTTGGATGGGGATGAGGATTTGAACGTCGTCGGCATAAAGGAAAAAGTTCAATCCTAGGTCGGAGAGCAGGTGGCACAGGGGCAGTATATAAATATTGAAAAGGGTAGAAGAGAGTGAGGATCCCTGAGGAACTCCTTGCGTGAGAGAAATGTGAGAAGATTCAGCTTTGTCAATTTTTACTATGTATTCTCTGTGGGAGAGGTATGAGGAGAACCATGATAATGCAGTGCCTGCGATACCTATTTCTGCTAGGAGGGAAAGTAGGATTTGATGATTGACTGTGTCGAAGGCAGCTGAGATATCAAGGATGGCAAGGAGATAGGATGTCCCTTGGCCCATGCCTATGAGGATGGTGTTGGTTATCGCTAGCAGAAGATTTTCAGTGTTGCGCTCCTTACGGAATCCAAATTGGGATGGATGTAAGATGTGGTGGTCCTCGAGGAAGTCCGATATTTGTGAATTAACTACCTTCTCTAGTACTTTGGCAATGAGAGGCAGGTTGGAAATAGGACGATAGTTTGCTGGGTCAGTGGGGTTAAGGGAAGGTTTTTTGAGGAGGGGCTTGACGACTGTTATTTTGAGTGGGTCTGGGACTTTGCCAGATGACAGTGAGCAATTTATGATATCGGCTAGGGATTTAGCTATACAGGTGGGTATGGAGAGGAGGGTTTTTGTGGGGATTGTGTCTGCTATGTGAGAAGCTGGTTTTATCTTTTTTAGGATAGACTCTATCTCCGAGGTGGATATGAGGTCTAGGGATTTCAGTGTGGGGCCGTTATGATTAGGGAGCAGTGGGGAAGGGATGGGTTTGGGGAGGAAGCGCTTGATGATGTTTGCGATTTTGTCGTGGAAATACTTTGCAAGCTCTTCACATTTTTTCATGGGGTTGCTTTCCTGGGATGTGGGATGGGAGGGCTTTGTGAGGTCAGCAACGTAGGAAAAGAAGGCGCTTGAATTGAATTGATAGTCGTGGATTCTAGCTGAGTAGAAGTCACGTTTGGCTTTGAGAGTGGCTTGCCTGTAGTTGTGTAGGGTCTGTTTGTATTCTGCAACATGCGTGGGAGTGGGTAGCCGACGCCATATACGCTCCTTCGATCTGAGGGTCTGCTTTAGCTTTTTTAGGTCATTGTTGTACCATGGTTTCTTATCTTTCTGAGAGAGGGGGATTTCTTTGTGGATTAGGGGGCATAGCTCCTCGGCTATGGAACTGGTGATATTGTTCCATGATTGAAGGGCTGCATCAGGACTTGAAAGGTCAAGGGTCTTGGTGGCTGTTTCAATCGCGAGGGATATGGCCTCAGGGGGGCAGGGTTTACGAAAGGAGATCGTTTTTCTTTGTGTGTGAGGTGTACAGGGGGGGGAGTTAAGGGTGCCAGTGGCATTAATGATAAAATGGTCAGACCATGGGACAGGGGTGACTACAGGGGAGTTGGGAACTGAGATGTGGGAATTGACAAAGAGTAGGTCAAGGGTGTGACCTGCTTTGTGCGTCGGGGTGGTAATGGTCTGTTTAAATCCTAGGGCTGAGAGGGAGATAAGGAGGGCTTCACAGGCAGAAGATGGGGGGTTAGAGTCCATATGGAGGTTGAAGTCTCCGAGGATAATTGCGGGTAGGTCAGGCTTAATGTTGTCTATAAGGAATTCAATGAGGGGGGAGGGGTCGTGATCAAGAAGGCCAGGGGGGGCATAAATGAGGCAGATTTGCAGGGTGGTAGATTTAAATAACCCGATTTCGAGTCTAGGAGGGGGGGAAGTGGGATGCAGTTTGAGGTTGAGGTATTTTTTTGTGGCCAGGAGTAACCCTCCACCTCTTTTCTTAGGCCTAGGAATAGAAAAAATGTCATAGGTTTGGTGGGGTAGCTGGTTAAGGAAGACGTGGTCTGAGTCTTTTAGCCATGATTCTGTAATGGCACATATGTCGGGATTGTCGTCTGAGAACAGGTCGTGAAGGATGCGAGCTTTTTTGAGTATAGATTGTACATTGATTAGGGTAATAGCTAGGGTTGCAAGACCTAGAAATTGGGTGAGGGGTGAGATCATGATCGGGATTAATGACTTCCGAGAGATAGGTGGGTGTGTATGTATGGGGTAGGTTTTGCGCAGGTGGGGGTGGTAAGGGATAGGGATAGACAAAAGGCACATTTCACATAAACTGGTATGGTTTCAGTAATAAGGCAGATAAGGTGGTTATGTCCCAGTGTGCAGTATAAAGCAGTATAAGCTACCACCCAGGAAAAAGATCTAAGCATCATAGTGGATAATACTTTAAAATCGTCGGCTCAGTGTGCTGCGGCAGTCAAAAAAGCAAACAGAATGTTAGGAATTATTAGGAAGGGAATGGTTAATAGAACGGAAAATGTCATAATGCCTCTGTATCGCTCCATGGTGAGACTGCACCTTGAATACTGTGTACAATTCTGGTCGCCGCATCTCAAAAAAGATATAGTTGCGATGGAGAAGGTACGGAGAAGGGCAACCAAAATGATAAAGGGGATGGAACAGCTCCCCTATGAGGAAAGGCTGAAGAGGTTAGGGCTGTTCAGCTTGGAGAAGAGACGGCTGAGGGGGGATATGATAGAGGTCTTTAAGATCATGAGAGGTCTTGAACGAGTAGATGTGACTCTGTTATTTACACTTTCGAATAATAGAAGGACTAGGGGGCATTCAATGAAGTTAGCAAGTAGCACATTTAAGACTAATCGGAGAAAATTCTTTTTCACTCAACGCACAATAAAGCTCTGGAATTTGTTGCCAGAGGAGGTGGTTAGTGCAGTTAGTGTAGCTGGGTTCAAAAAAGGTTTGGATAAGTTCTTGGAGGAGAAGTCCATTAATGGCTATTAATCAATTATACTTAGGGAATTGCCACTGCTATTAATTGCATCAGTAGCATGGGATCTTCTTAGTGTTTGGGTAATTGCCAGGTTCTTGTGGCCTGGTTTTGGCCTCTGTTGGAAACAGGATGCTGGGCTTGATGGACCCTTGGTCTGACCCAGCATGGCAATTTCTTATGTTCTTATGCATTACAATGCCCAGAATAAATCAGTTTGGGCAAGTAAAACATCTGTCATCAGATTTAGAAAGGCCACCACTGAGGTTGTTTGGCCATCTAGAGGCTCTATCAACTAAAAATAAACCTTGGCCCAAGACATCACTTAATTACGAGTCATTCACATCCAATAAATATACTTTATTTGTACAATCTTAAATGATAATGAAGATGTAAATACCAAGTTCAAATCCACCTCCGCTCTTATGTTCCTAGAACGGTAAAACAAGATGTATCCAAGAAGGGTTAACATACATTAATCCTTTCTGATTCATGAAAAAGGATAAAAAGATTGAGATATGTTGTAAGGAGATGATTTATAATAGGCCACTTCCCACATACAGACCAGACTTTAACCAAAATAGCCTCAAGGAGACCATAGGATTGGCGCAACTCTTAAAATAAGTAAATAAAGCTGGATAAACCCATTTCACAGGTCTTGGACAGCCCTATTTGGGTAAACACTTAACATTTCATTCATAATAGCTCTTCCCCACTACCAACAGAACAGGCATCCCTGGATCAGGATCATTCAGCTACAACAGCGGCACTTAGCAAGGACAAACAATCCCTCGATTCCCTCCAGGCTGAGAAAGGAGAGAGGGAGTGGCCCCTTCTGTCCCACAGTACTGAAATAAGTTAAACTGCTGGAAGGCTAAGAAAGGTTCCGAGAAGAAAATTAGTACACCAGTGGTTGAAATAAATCAAAAAGAATGCAGGGCTTTCCAAACCTGTCCTGAAGACCCCCTAAGCCAGTCAGGTTTTCAGTATATCCACAGGGAGTATGTATGAGAGATTTGCATGCGGTGGATCCCCCATGTACGTGCCTACATTTCTCTCATGCATATTTATTGTGGATATCCCGATAACCCATTCATGCTGTGGGATCACCAGGAAAGCCTTGGGATGCCCCGATTTCAGAAGGAAATCCAAAAAATAAAAGTCTGAGATGTCAGAACCTACCAAGTAGTATCTTTCTAAACATGATTTTTTTTTTTAGTATAGGAAGCAGTTTAAGTGCTTTTTGACTGTTTTGGAATCTGAAGAAATGGCACCACTGCTTACGGGTGGAAGGGCTTTTCTTCTCAAAGGGTGAAATAGGAGCTGGACTGCCAATAATGGCTTCACAGCATCAACAGTAAGAAATTGCTCAAGTTTTGTTTTGAACAGAGTGCCAGTCAAAATCCCTTGTTGCATACCAGAAACTAAAGCAGCATACCACTTCAGTCTGCCTGCGAGTCAGACTGCAGTTGGTTAAAGTTTTAATATTCACCCTTAAGGCAGGAGATCATTGCTGTCAGCGGCAAAAATCAGTCCAGTGTAGCCACGTAAATGTCAAGTCAGACAACAGTAAAAAGTCACTCTTGTTCTGGACCAGTTAATATCATTCATTAAATGCAGGGCGACCAATGAGGCTCAACCCAGCTACATCCAATGATCCCCAGCTGCCAGACCTGGTATTTCATGTTAAAAGGACATCTGTGGTTGGATATTTAAAAAACAGAAGTTATCTTCAAGGCTGAGAAATGCAGAAATTCTATTGTTTTGTGTTTAAAGATTTTGTATTTATATATATTAACAAAAAAATCTTACTGTATTATTGATATGCAAATGAAGGGAAGTTCAAGATGGTTGCAAAGATGTGGAATTTAACAGAGAAATAGCTCCAAAGTTTCTTATTCCACACAGGGTATAAATATTGAAGACCTTGTGATTAATTTATTTTCTTGCCCCTTCCACGGGTCACAGTCTTAACAGAAATTAGTCAACTACATTCTTTTAGGATCAACAAGAAATATTTTATTTAAAAGCACCTGGTTAAGAACAGTCTGATTTTGTATGCTAATTTGAATAAATAAAAGCATATTCTTTAACCAGACTAGCTTTACTGAGTGCATTAACCAAGTTAGTAAAGTGATTTTAGGCAGTATATTCAGTGAAAACCACCTGAGCCGCACACCACCACATCCAATGTAAGCACCACCACTCCTGCAGCAGCACACAACACTAAAACAGCAATTCTAGCAGAGACAATTCATCTGACATCTCACTGCGACTCCCTCCTCTTTTTTTGTTCTGATTTCACATCAGAGTTAGTATTATAAGGGATGGGGGGAGGTGATAAAGCTGCTCCCTGTTCAGTTGCTTCCACTGTTACTGATCTTAACTCTAAAACAAGGGCACACTGTTGTGCCAGGCCTCATCAGGATCATAACAGACACCACCACCACACTGATGCTACAAATTAGTACAAATATAGCATGGACAGTTAAAAAGGTGACATAAGGACAGGGAGCATGACAAGGTGCACGTTTTAATTCGTTATAATGCACCACCGATAAAATGGACAAAATAAAGGAGGTAGAAGCAGCAGCAGGGTCCAGAAATAAGCAAGTTGAAACTCTGTGCACTGTAGGTAGTGCTGCTAAAAACCAGAGCGCCCCCATCTCTGCAATACCCTGTCAGGCATGAAAGCAGTTACAATTACGTCTTCCAAATATCAGCTTGCCCATTGCTAAGCTCTACAGCTCTTTGTAACATAACAGATGAAGCAGATAAGGACCAATTGGCCCACCCATTCTGTCCAGTTTGTCTAAATTACTCTAGCTGTGGACATAAACCAGTTGCCATCCATATAAGCTTGACCGTTTACAGATGAGTTTGGTATCATACTTCCTTGGTTCATTTTGAGTAGATAAACATACATGCTGCTATCCTAAACACAAACACTGAGGTCCACTCCTACTCTCCCCCCCACCATATCTTTTACCTAGCCTCTCAACCCTGTTTGTACCATTGCCTTCTATACCCATCCCACAATGTTCAAATTATCACCTCCATCACATGCATTGATAGACTATTTCAGATATCTACCACCCTCTCAAAGTATTTCCTTACACTTCTCTGATCCTCCTTCCCATCAACTTGATACCATGAGTCCCATTCCTTGATTTTCTATTTTCTATGGAAAACTTGTACCTACTTGTGTTTTATCAAGGTCTTCTTGCTTGTTCTTTTTTTTTTTTTTGTCTATATGTATTTTGTTTCTAATGCTAACTTTGCTGGAAAGAAAGATATGCTCTTTAAGGCCATGACCACAATTTTAAAAATTTTCCATTCTCTTATCTCCATTCTTAAGCTGCTCCATGCTAGTGCAATACTTGTGTGAGGTTCAGTCAGATGGCACAATGGAACAGTTAAACGGGAAGCACTTCCAACAACCAGTGAACAAAGCAGCATTGTTGCTGTGCTAATTCGCTTGGGATATGTAGAAATAAAGCTGCAAGAGATCTTTTCACTGGCCTGACTAAACACATTTCTCGCTGCCTATCCAGTGATACACTCCCTTCATCTGTTTAAAGCAGTTCCTCTGGGCAGACCAAAATTGCTAGTAGGAATATCATCGTCCTTCCCCACCAAGTGCATTCTTGATGTTATGCTGGCTGGAAGTTTGTTTTTTTTCCATGACAGACTGCTTCCCTGCATAGCCCCTATGGCTACAGAGGTTTTGATGGTGATTTGACAATTCTTGCAAGAGTTACACTGCTGCGAACACTTAGATATATATATAAATGTAGAAAGAACCAAAAACATGGATCACAATGACACCTTCATATTCAAAACAAAAAAAAAAATGTTTTATTCACAAGTATCTATTTATTAAAAACAAGATCCAAAAAACTAATCACAAAATAAGTCCTTCTTGTAAGAATGACAGTACAAAACAACTGTAGTTCAATCCCCGGACAGTAATCAAACCACTTGAGATATCCAGTTCAGCACATAAAGCAGCCGATAAGCATAGATACCTTAAAGGGGATCCTATAGCTCATCTTCTCTCAGTCACTTTTTTTTTTTTTTAAATTCTTTATTTATCCTTTTCAAGCTTATAAATTGGATGAAAAAGTACTTTCTAAACAATCATATTATTCAATAAGTATTACTTATTTATTTATTTTATTATTTTCTATACCGGCTTTCACGACTGAGGGCCACATCAAACTGGTTTACATTTAACAGGGCGTGCACTGTACAGAGAGCTCGAGTAACTATAACTGGTGCAGGAATTGTAGTTACAATAAACAGGGAAATACACAACTGGGATCAGAGGAGGAAGAAGAAAAAGATAGATTGAACACAACAAATTTACAAAGAATATTTACAAAAAAGCAAAATTAATGGGAGCCCTGTACTTCATACAATTCATAAAAATGGGAGTCCTGAACTTCATACAGGACTCCCATTTTTAGTAAGAATCAAAAATAAATCTCAATTTTTACTTTCAACAATTGGATATATCTCATTATAAGAAAAAGAAATCCAGTCAGGGGACAGCAATTGTAAAAGGAGAAAACATGGAAATATTAATAAATGAAAGGGTATTAGCATAGTACACTGCCAGATATATATATATATATATTTATAACCTACTACCATTTAGAGGTAAAGGGGATGGCGCAGAGGGGGTATACGGACCTCTCAGTCACTTTTGTCCTGCAAATACTGTAATACAAAAGTAAACCATTTTGAAAAAGCACACATGCATAAAAAATGTCTTTGGGAGAGAGGAACACCTTGGACAGTGCTGCTGCCATCTCTCCCTGCCTGTTGCTGGTTCCCACTGAGGCACTAATGTCACCTGAGCGCTGGGGGCTACTTCAAGCCGCATCCAGCGGCACGCTGCGAAGAACACCTTGGATGGTGTTACTGCCATCTCTCCCTCTCTGTAGCCCTGATCGGGCTTGGAAGCCACTGGTTTCCGCCTAAGCGCTGATGTCACCAGAGTGCTGGGGCTAATTCAAGCCACTGGCATGCGTCAAAGGGGTCAGATTTTTTCCCTTTTCAACGATGAGCAGGAAAAGGAAATGAAGAACTACAGCTTCTCCTACTGCTATGACCCCCAGAAAGAGGTCCTATAGACAAAAAGATTTTAAAATCTGGTGTAACTGAACCGATGGATTCAATTAGAGAGACTTCTGAAACATCGAGTCCCGGGGATCGTATTCCACCCACTTCTACCTAATCCAGTTTATAGTTTATTAAAGTATATTGATCGCCAAGTGCACAGGGCTCATAGCGATTTACAACATACATAGTAAAATCAAGTAAAAACAAAAACATGACAAAAATCTAATAGACAAGACAAAAAAAAAAAAAAAAAAAAAAAAGACGTCATACCTCAAAAGTAAAGTATAAAAAACGTAATACTTCAATATTAGCTTAAGAGACACAAACCTGGAAACCGAAAATAAGGCCTGAAGTCACATATAAGCCAAATTAAATAGGTATGCCTTTAAACCAGCTTTAAATTTTTTCGTGCGACTCCAGCTGCAGGTTGATAGAGAGGGAGTTCCGAGCAGCAATGAAAGATTTTTTTCCCTAGTTTCTTGCAGTCGAGCAAGTCTATAAGAGGGAACCCTTAAGTAAACCTCAGCTTTGTGAACTTAGGTACATGGTTGGTATGTAAAAGTTTAGAAGGGAATTTGCCCAGGGAAATGAACTGAGCAGCAAAAACAAGTGAACCATTGTAAAGATCTTGTACTTTATTCTCCACTGAATAGGGAGCCAACGTAAATTATGAATAACAGGAGTAATATGTTCCCTAATCTATGTGCCAGCAATTAAATAGGCAGTTGCATTTTGAAGTAACTGAAGAGCTTTCAAAACAAAAGCCAGCAGACCAAGATAAACTACATTACAATAATCAAGTGATGGTAAAATGAATGCTTGCACTATAGTCATCAGCCTTTAGCAATGACTTCAGGCCATAAAGTAATCGTGGCTTTAAAAAAAAAAAAACAACCAGATTTGATAGTTGCCTTAATCTAATGTGCAAAGGAGAGTCGGGAGTCCAACCAAACACCCAGACATTTTACAAGGAGAAATGTTCAGACAGACATTGTTGCATATCAGAGTACTCAATCTTGAAACTAGATTTGTGCTGGAGCACCAAAAGGTCTAATTTTGGCAAGTTCAGAGAAAGTTTGTTGTGTCATCCAAGATTTAATGGAGGACACATAGCGACAACATATTAGAGCTGTCAGTCCAGGAAGTCTGTAGTTCAATATAGAACAGGATCTCATCTACTTAGATACGATATCCCACACAGAGTTCCACAAGTAACTTACAATAGGTGCTAAATAGATGTTAAAAAGTAGAGAAGAAAGAGCAGAACACTGCAGGACTCTAGTGGTTATATATCAAAGAGATTGATTGGGGTTGACTAACTTAGTGTGAACAATTGGAGAGCAGACTCAAACCATTTCAGGACAACCGCAGACATTCCAATTTCTCCGAGATGAAACAGCAATATTTTATAGTCTAGGGTGTCTAAGACAGATGAAATATCCAAACACACCAGCAGATATTATTTGCCACAATCTAGTCCCTTCTGAAGGGAGTCCAACAGTGATGTAACTAATGTTTACACCCCAAGCGACTTACAGAACCCAAATTGAAATGGGTCAAGAATACGCTGGGGCCGATGCAATAAATCAGCATGAAAAACAGGCACTCTGTGTTGAGCGCCCGCTTTCCTAACGCGGCCCAGCCACCTCTCCTAGGCCCGAGATTGAATATTTAAATGTGGGGTCGTGCTGCCAAGGTGGCAGCGGGTGTCAGTGGGTTAGGAAAATGGACTCTCAATTTTACGAGTGTCCATTTTGGTAACCTGACTGCTGGCACACTTTTTTTTTTTAAACCTTTTGGTTTCTCTGACTTAATATTGCTACCATATTAAGTCTGAGGATATACAGAAAAGCAGTATTTTCTGCTTTTCTGTACACTGTTTTCAGGCTGCTCAAACATTAACGCCTGTTCTGGTCAGCTGTTAATTTATGAGCACAAAAATGTGCAGGTCGGGCGCACATTTTTATTTTGATCTGGGGATAATAGTTAATAGCCTATCAACATGTATTTGCATGTAATGAGCGCTATTAGTTTCACGGGGGTTGGACATGTGTTTTGAACATGCTAATCCCCTTATAGCATAAGGCAGGGGTGGGCAATTCCGGTCCTCGAGGGCTGCAAACCAGTCGGGTTTTCAGGATATCCTTAATGAATATGCATGAGAGAGACCTGCACACACTGCCTCAGTTGTATGCAAATCTATTTCATGCATATTCATTAGGGGTATCCTGAAAACCCGACTGGTTTGCAGCCCTCGAGGACCGGACTTGCCCACCCCTGGCATAAGGGGTTGTGGACGCGAGTCCAAAACATTCGTCCAACCACGGGATAAACAGTGCGTTCAAGCCCCTATTGTGTGTTGAGAAAGTCATTAGGTTGTTGAATATACTCAAGAATCATTGCTTCAGAAAGAAGCAAAGAAATAGGCCAGGGGTTTTTTTTTTAGAATGGGTCTTATTACTGGTTGTTTTTGGTTTGGTTTTTTTTTTTTAAGAGAAACAGCAATGTTACCTTCATTTAGAGACAGAGTAATCTTGGCTAGTGGGGAAGCAACTAGGTTTTTAAGAACGCTAACTAGCAATGATTACAAATGTTTAAAAGACAGATGGTGGTGTTTACCTTAGAAAGTGCCATAGAAACTTCCAAAGTAGATACAAAATCAAAGGTTGACCAAAGTGGAGTATTATCGAAAGTATCAGATGTATACAGGGAGGAACTGATGGGAACAGAACAGACAATTTAGTGATTTTTCCTCTAAAAGGTTCATACGGTCATCAGAGGAGAGGAAATACATTTTTTTAACTATTGCCTGCACCATGAATTTGCATCTTTAGGAGCTGGGAATGCCAAGTATGAAGAAAAGGAATCGGTCCATATACCATTTAATGTACCCCTCACTCATTTCCAAGGACCTGATCCCCGAAATTGAGGGGGGGGGAACAGTGATAATGGGAGTTACTCAGCCTGCTCCATCCTAACCCGCTGTGGCAGGGAATGGGATTGGAGCCTGTTCCTTTTCCTCCAATGCCCATGGACTGAGAACTGCCAGCCTAGATAGTAACTAAGGGATATCTGGCAAGCTGTGACATGAACTGAAGAGTCTTTAATGGGTATTGTAGAACATTTATGTTCTCTCTCTGATGAAGTCATGAACAAGGTTTCCGAAATTGAATCTAGGGTGGCCAGGACTGAACAACAGCTGCCTGAATTAATTTCAGTTGTGTGTAAAATCCAGGCCTCCTTGATATCTATTAAAAGTAATCTGATTTTATAATCGGAAAAACAAGACAATGGAGAACACTTTGAGAGCTCTGAATCTGCGATTTTTAAACTTTCCTAAATCCAGATGGGTCTCTGCAAATGAACTTTTGAAAAAGTATTTAAAATACTTCAATTTTCCTCAGAATTTCTAATTTCTAAATGTTATCTTCCAGATAAAAAGATTGCTTCTAATGTTTTTTATGGAAATTCTAATTTCTCAGAGCCTATTTTTAGTTCAGAACTTTTATTATTTCTTCAAGATTCACAAGAAAATATTGAAACTAGGGCTACATTATTAGTTAAATGTTCTCTTCATTCTGACAGAAATTTAGTACTCAAACAGTATTTTAGATATAAGAATGAGTCCTTTTATGGGCAATGCTTTCAAATCTTTCCAGATGCAGCAAGAGACCCAGCTTAGACAGAAAATCTCCCTGCAGTTCAAACAGCGAGTTATAGATTTGGGAGCTACTTTTTATTTAAAACACCCCTATAAATGCCTGGTGAGTTTTCAAGGCAATAAGTTTATTTTTATTGACCCTACTCATTTAAGGGAAGTTTTTGTTAGATAAGGTTAATAGAGCTGAACTTAGGTAGTTAGGACATTTATAGTTGTTTAAATGCAGCACTGGATATTTGCTGCATATTTTTATTTCTTTTTTGGTATTTTTCCCTCTTATCATGGGGAATTTTGTTAGTCATACTATGGAACTGTAATATTATACAATGGTGATCTTTTATTTGCTTTTGTATGACTTACTTTCTTTGATTTTGGCATTGTAATAATGTGTAAAATTAAAAGAAGATATAATTAAAAAATCTTTGAGAGCCACTCTTGCAGTTACATTTCTGGCTGACAATCAGCCCTCTCCCAGACATGACTGTCTGTCCCTGATACTCTGTACAAGAATACTAAGCAACATTAGCTTTAAAGTCTAGTAACTTGGCAGCACCAGAAAGGAGGGGCTGTTTATTTTATCCACATCTTTTCATGACTGGTGGGACTCGAAAATCATTATGCAGAGCTGAAAATGTGTATGTGGCTGCTTTCATTGTGCTTGGAATAACTCAGAAGATGCAGCAAAACGCAGCACCCATCACCGGCCTAAATGTCACAGGAACCACTCGGTCATTGTATTATCAGGGTAAAGGAGTGGCGCCAGCAGCAGCAGCAAACTGATTGCAGCAAGAATGGACCCTGCACAGCAGGGAAAGGCTTTATCATCAAGAGGAGGCTCCCAGGAGATGGCCATCTCCACAGCGTAGATACAATGAAGCACACTTTGCAGAGTATTCGCAGAATCAGGAAATTTAGCGACATAGGAGCAATACGAGGAGAGGAAGCACAGCTCCGCACCCCAGCCAATATACACACAGGATTCAGCATCGGTTTCGTGCTAGGGTACATTAAAGCAGTAGCACTAAATTTGATATATGGCATATAGGAACTGCACACAGAACTTGAGGCTGATGTAAATATATCAATCAAAGCCAAAAGCTGGGACTATCAGTTGAAAAGGCTATACGCCCAGAGAGGGGTGTAAGGATGAAATCAGCATTTTTTCGCTCATGCTTTCTCTCTGGTTCAACAGTGCGTACTGTCCTAGTAACATAATAAATGATGGCAGATAAAAACCAAAATGGTTTATCTAATCTTGCCAGCTAAAGTTTTAGGATAATAGTAGCTGCTACTCTATGCAGAACTGTAAACTTTAGGTGTAAAGTTACCCCCATTCCTTCATTTCCATTCTTTAGCCGGCAGAGAACCTCTGTTTGTCCTATGTCTTTTCGAATTTCATTATTGTTCTTGCCCTCATCTCTTCCAGGAGGGCCTTCCATGCATCCACAACCCCCTTTCCTTGACAAAATATTTCCTGACATTGCTCCTGAGTCTTCCCCCTTGAAGCTTCATATCGTGACCCCTAATTATACAACTTACTTTCCCATCAGAAAAGATCTGATTTTTGTGCATCAATTCCTTTCAGGTATTTGAAAGTCTGTAAAAATATCTCCCCCATCTCGTCTCTCCTCTAGGGTATGCATATTAAAATTCTTCACTCTCATCTCATCTGGCTTTCCCTAACAATTCCATACCATTTTGGTTGCCTCTCTGTGGACTGCTTCCATTCTGTACTTATCCACTTTGAAATGAGGTCTCTAGGAGTGAACACAGAATTGCATGTGAGGCCTCAAAGGATCTGTGCAGTGACATTATCACTTCATTTTTCCTGTTGGTTATGCCTCTTTCAATCCAGCCCAGCATCCCTTTGGCCTTAGCCACCACCTTGTCACATAGCTTTGCCATCTTCAGATCAGACACTTATAACTTTGAGGACTCTTTCCTAGTTCATGCACATCAGTCTTTCGCTCCTCAACACATACGAATCCTTTGAATTGCTGTGCCCAAAATGCATGACTGCATTTCTTGGCATTGCATCTCAACTGCCAAATTGTTGGCTACTTCTCAATCTTTTCTAGATTACTTCTCATTCTCTCTACTCATTCAGGCACGTTCACTCTGTTGCAGATCTTAGTGTCATCCACAAAAAAAAAGTTACCTTCTAATCCCTTCACAATATTGCTCTTAAAGATACTGAACAAAACCAGAAATAATCCTTGAGGAGCTCCACCTAGCCCTGTGTGTCACCTAGCTGCCAGTAGTTGTGCATTGTAAGTGCCTCTTCCAGACTGGCAATGTCAGTGTCCAACATCAGGCTCCACGACTCTGGCTGCTTTCACCCATGGTTTGCCACAATTCCCCCAGCAACCACTCTTCCTGTCCTGCCAGAAGTATGTGAGCAACCGTCACCTCCACAGCTCATATGACGGCACTCATTTTCCAAGCCACAGAACAATCTGGTACCTGTTCTCCCAGATTATTCAGATAGTTGTATTCCAGCAACTGCTCCAAGCCCCCAGATGCCTTTGCTGTTTTTGCTAGCATAGTGCTCAGTCTCATTCCAGTCTGAGAGGGCAGATAGAGAAGGATATACAGAGTTTTCTTGCAAAAAAACACCTAAAAATGCAGCAAAGGATCTTTGATGTTGTCATGTTGACTATTACCTGCCATATGAACTGTTGATTTAGTCACAGAGGTCAATAGTTTGATTCAGGAAAGAAAAAAGCCCCAGAACACATTTAAGGGACATAAGACAATGCTGGTTACCTATTGCAGGTGTTCTCTGAAGACAACAGTTGACCAGTCATATAAGTGGGTTACCTGGCCGAGCAGAAAAAAATGCAAGAGTTTTCTGGAAACAATGGAAGTCTTCAATGCATTGCAGGACTTCCCTCACTTTAGCAGCCCTACAGCTGAAGAAAGAATGGTGCTAAGTGGAGTGCCACAGGGATCGGTGTTGGGACTGGTTCTTGTCAATGTCTTTATGAGCGACATTGTGGAAGGAACAGAAGGTAAATTTTGTCTATTTGCGGATGATACTAAGATCTGCAACAGAGTGGACATGCCAGAATGAGTAGAGAGAATGAGATGTGATTTGAGGAAGCTCGAACTATGCTCAAAGTTATAGTGGCTGAGATTCAATGCCAAGAAGTGCAGAGTCATACATCTAGGGTATGGTAATCCAAAAGAGCTATATTATATGATGAGAGGTGAAGGGCTGTTGTGCACGGAGCAAAAGAGGGACTTTGGGATGATAGTGTCTAGCAATCTGAAGACGGCAAAGGAATGTGACAAGGCGATAGCTAAAGCCAGAAGAATGTTGGGCTGCATTCACAGAGGAATAAGAATAAGGAGGTGATAGTGTCCTTGTATGGGTCCTTGGTGAGGCCTCACCTGGAGTACTGTGTTCAGTTCTGGAGAACATATTCCAAAAGGGACAGACCGGATGGAGGCGGTTCAGAGAAGGGCGGGCAAAATGGCGGGTGGTCTCCATCAATTGACTTACGAGGAGAGGTTGAAGAACCTAAACATGTATACCCTGGAGGGAGAGGAGGTGCAGGGGAGATATGATATAGACTTTCAGATACCTGAAAGGTTTTAATGATGTACAATCATCAAACCTTTTCTGCTGAAAAGAAATCAGTAGAACTAGGGGGTCACAAAATGAAACTCCAGGGAGGATGACTCAGAATCAATGTCTGGAAATATTTCTTCATGTAGAGGTGATGGATGCCTGGAATGCCCTTCCGGAGGAGGTGGTGAAAACAAAAACAGTAAAAGATTTCAAAGGGGCATGGAATAAGATAATAAGCATGGGGTAACTTGCTGATGCAGCAGTTACTACCCTTAATCAATAAGGCTGATACATTTGATGCAACTTCAACATTGCTCTCTGCTTCAACAGTAAGAGGTAACGAGGAATTGGACTCAAACAGCAACCAACACGGGCCCTGACTTTGACAGTCTGGGAAACTGATAAGTATAGGGATGACTTGCATGGTGCAGTATATACTACCATAAGTTTGCGGGGCAGACTGGATGGACCGTTTGGTACTTTTCTGCCATCATTTCTATGTTTCTATGTTATGTTTCTATTTAGCCAATATAGTGCAGATGTACAAGTTTGTCAAATGAAAGTCATTTCTTTTCTCACATACCCCAATCAGTACACCACAAATTTACCTGGAAATCTAGGTGGATACCCTGGGACCTCCTGATCCGTTCATATCCATATTTGAAAAATTGGTGCTACAGGATATATCAGAAATGGAAAAGGTCCGGGAGTCCGAGAAAGAGAGACTGGAAGAGGGACTCCAAATTGAGTGGGGTGCCTGGAGAGACTGACCTGTGTCGGCTGGGAGGTGAGAGACCCCAGAATATCCACAGTTCCAGCTGGGAGCCCGGCAAGGGGAGGCGCTTCAGTGACATCGGTCCGCGTCTGCCGATAAATTTGGACAGCAGACGGCGCACCACCGCCGTCGGCGCGCTGCCTAAGCTGCGCGCTCCGTAAGGGGTGCACGGCTTGGTCTGGCTTAGGCCGGTGAAGGCTAGAAGGCTGCCCAACTCTTTAAGGTACTGCTCATTTTGGACTCACTAGCTCATATCTCCTTCTTTAAGTACATTTTTTTTTTTGTAAAATAGGGTAATTGATTATCCCTCATAGTTGTTTAGGTACTTATACTTAGTACTATGCCACATCCAAAATGCAAAGGTAGGGTTAGACAGGAAGCCTCGACCCCTGTACACCCTGCCTTGGTTCAAACAACTATGACAGGATTTTATCCTTCAGCAGAAATAGAAACTCCGGAGAGTCCCATTGGAGGAAGGGATGGGGAGCAACTGACCCCCCTCCAGGGAGAGGTCAGTCTTAGTCCCAGGGCTCCAACACCTATTTCCCCTTGTAGCAATGCAATCAACCAAGAACTAGGCTTCTCTCCTGTACGGAATGCGTCAGATCAGGGAAGCCCAATTGAGGAAGTTCTAGGTTTGAGTTTGGCAGGGCAAAGAATGGTGGGAGAAGTTGAACTCCCTCCATCAAGGGTGGAAACTAGTGGAGAAGGAATCTCCACTAGAAGGAAAGGCTCTGATTCATCCTCAGGGAGCAGTAGCAGACAAGACCCTTCTGGGCAGCAATTAATAACTTCAGGTCCACAATTAATATTAGGAAAAACTACAAATGTGACAATGGATACGATTTGGCAAGCCATAGTGGCTTTGCAAAAGAATATCCTGAATTTAAATGGTAGTATTAAGGACATGCAAATGTCTTTACTTAATTTAAATTCAACTGTTACTGGTCAGATAGAATCAATAACTAAGGAAGAAGAAGAAATCAAACAAATTAAATCAACCCAAACATCTATCATTCAGGGAGAATTGATTTTGCAAAAGAAAGTTGAAAACAGAGAATTCTATTAGGTATAAAAATTTGAGAATAGTTAATTTTTCAAAGTGCAAATTGATGTCACCGAATGAACAACTGAAAAATTATTTTTCAGAAGTCCTTTCAATACCTTTGGATCAGTTCCCCTTAATAATAAATGCATATTTTGTTAGTTGGAAAAATGATGTGGTATCAGAACAAGGAGAAATTGAAACATCTTTGAATGTGGCTGATTTAATAGAATCATCCCTCAGTTCCCAAGTGGAAAAAGGGGGCACGTTATTGGTCAAATTTATTAATGTAATTGATAGAGAAAAAATTTTAAAATTGTTCTTGGCCAAACGAACCTCTCTTTACTTGGGTCAGAGGGTTTGGATCTACCCAGACTTATCTAAAGAAACGCAGTTGAGAAGGAAAAAGTTTTTATTGTTGGTGAATCAGGCCAGAACATTTGGAATTCAAGCATTAGTGAGATTTCCATGTAAATGTATAGTACGTGCTGAAGGAGCAAGATATGTGTACTTTGAACCTGAGCACATAGAGAGGTTCTTAGAAGCTCGCCGCAAATCCGAGGAGGTAGCTGATTCTACCTTGTAAGTTGGAAAATATTATTATTCTGCTTTACCCTAATTTGAATTAAAATGTTATATTTTAAAATGTTAGATTGCTCATGTATAGGACGTCCCTATAATCACTGTTTGGTAATTATGGGAGGGAAATTTGTTAAATTTCTTTGAAAAATTGTATGATATAAATATTATTGGATCTCCTCCTTATTTTGTTTTAATGATATTGAAATATGTAATCTTGAAATTATGAAATAAAGAAAAAAAAATGGAAAAGGTCCATTATACACCTCAACAAAATCTCACTTATAAAGACTAGCTTGTCAAGCCCTGGAGTCTAATCTCACTATCATCAGACTAGCTGATAACAGAGGCATTATAGTTGCAATAGATAAGACATTTATGATAGTGAAGCTTTGCGCCAGTTATCAGATCACCGTTTTTATTCCCCGTTGGAACAGGATCCCACAGAAGATTTACAGATATGTATCAAACAAATATGGGATGAGGGGTTAGAGAAAAAGCTCATTAACTTAAAACAGTATGACTCTTTGAACCGTGGCCTGAAACTACAGTATTTTACTTGGTACCAAAAATTCATAAGAGAGCTACCAGGATGCCCAATAGTATCAGGGATTGGATCAATACTGGAGCAATTATCCTAATATATTGATTCCTATTTGCGCCCTATAGTTCCTAAGTGTCAGACACACAATAGGGATTCTTCTCAATTTTTACAAATTTTACAGACTAACTGCACATGGGAAGAACCTTGGTTTCTAGCAACAGCTGACAGCTTCCCTATATACTAACAACCCACAGGATGCAACTCTTTAGATTATCAAATAACTACAGTCTCAGTGAATTTGTAACAATTAGCAACTGTTGCCCTAAAAGAAAATTTAATGATCAGTTGGTTTTTTTTTTTTTAATTTTTAATTTTTCAATTTTCCAAAATACATCAAGACAACAATCTTGTGTAGATAGTTTAAACAATCCAACAGTCTACAGCTTAACACAATAACATCTTTTCCCTAAACAATCTGCTTTAAAGTCCTCGTCAACAGGGAGAGATCCATTACTCTACCTCAGGAATACAACATATAGCAATTAATGAAATTAACGGGTCCTATACAGGAGATTTCTACTATTGCGGATCCAACTGTAGACTAATAGTACTTAGCCTTCCAATACAGGAGAGGAAGTTGTTATATCTAATGAGTACATTTTTAGAAAATTCTCCAACTACTCAGGTTGAAAAAAAATATACGAAACATTTTTGTATTTTATGTATCATTTGCATGGATATTTAAGAATATACATAGCTCCCATTTTTTGTACTTGGGGTCTCAATTTCAGAAATAATTTTCTTCTAAGCTGGGTGCTTCTAGCCAAATCAGGAAATATTCCAACATTTAAACCAAGAAAAAACTCAGTCCTATTGCGAAAGTATGATCTTAAAATCCAATCTCGATCTGATTCAAGCAAAAACTTCACAATAAGAGTAGCTGGCTTCACTTGCTCATTCTGAGTTGTTTCTAACAATTTTGTTACATCCAAAGCTGGAGTTTCCATTGTATTTGATGTCACTGGAGTTAAAAGTTGAAAATCTTTTTCTCCTTCCTTCTCAACTTTAAGAGTTGGTAAGTAATACAACTTAGATGTGGGAGGAATCATTTCCACTGATATCTTTAATATCTGTACCAAATATTGCCTCCACATATCTCGTGGGGTCACCATAGGGTCTCTGGGAAAATTTAACAACCGTAGGTTTCTCCCTTTTATTTGATTTTCCATGTTTTCTAGACTGTTTATTAGTATAGAATTTTCTTTTATAATGTTACATTGAAGATATCTCATCTCTTTCAATTCTGTCTCAACTTTTTCATACTTATCCATTTATTTATTCATATATTCCTCTAATTTTCCCATTCTCACCATGGTTGTATTTAGCACTGAAGCCAGAGGATTTATCTGATTAAAGAGGTTGTTATTTACTGTTTGTATTGCTTCCCAAATCTTCTCTAAAGAGAAAGTATCTGGTTTTGTTAATTCTTTCTTTTTAGGTAAAGTTAAAAGTACTTTCCTTTCTGTTGGAGGCTGTGTCGTACAGCCTACAGCTTCTCCCAGGCCGGTCTTCTCCGCAAGGTGTGGCCTCTGTTGTTCCTCTCCAACGCCTTCATCTTACAACCACAATTCTCCGGTGGTTTCATTCTCACTTTCGCGGTTGAGATCACTCCCATTTGCCCCTCGCAGAGCTGCAGTATTTCCTGGGGGCGTCCGCATTACCGGGGATAAGATCGTCTGGAGCTCATGTGAGGAGGCGGTTTCTTCTTCCACCCGCTCTCCTCGCTGCGAGCTTTCCACCGGCTTCTGCTCCCGTATTACATGGGAGTCCATAGGGCCCTGAATCCGACCCTCAATATGTTCTCCCACACTTTCTCTTTCACTCTTCTTTTCCTGCCTGTATGAGGCATTTTACACAAAACGTATGTTACTCCTCAGAGTCCTGGTTACCCACGTCCGGACCCGTCTGCCATCTCGGATCTCTCCCTAATGATCAGTTTTTTAAACAAATTAGGGGTACAGCAATGGGAGCCACAATGGCCCCATCAGTTGCGAATTTATATGTTGCACTATTTGAGGAAACCCATATTTACACTTCCCTATATTGGCCTTTCGTATGTGGGTAAGATTTATAGATGACATCTTTTTTTGTGTGGGCAGGAACAGAGGCTACTGTAAAGAATTTCAATACATGGATCAATCCTAAGAATAAAAATTTGCAATTTACTATACAGTATCACCCAAGCCAAATAGCTTTTCTGGATGTACTGGTTTATAAACACGAGGAAAGGTTGATCACAATATTCACCAAACCCACTGATGGAAACACATTATTATATTTCAATAGTTTTCATCCAAGCAATTTGAGTTTAAATATCCCCACGGGGCAAATCTTGAGATTGAGTTTATGTGCAACCCAAGAGGAATACATGAGGCAAGCACAAATGAGGGCTCAATTTAAAACCAGAGGTTATCCTTCAAAGATTGTTAAAAGAGCATATAAGAAGTTTATATGCCCATAGGGACCTGTTGCTGTAAATGAGCCCTCGGTCAGTTAGTAAGAGATCAATATGCGTTATGCCATATTCTAACAGATGTGGTACAGTACAATACATTATTTTGAAGCATTGGCATATCCTTGGGATACATGAGGTATTCAAACAAACCTTTATTTGAAAAAACCCAGGAACAGAACTTTCAGGACAAGCTTGTTTACTATCCCTCGTTCTGTTCCAACAGTACATTCTAATGGGAATGGCCCACTCATATGCACTCACTGTGTGGTTTGCAATGTTTTACAGAATGATGGTTTTATCCAGCTTTACCCATTACTTTCAGACTGAGGAGGTATTTTGACTGCAACACCGCCCAGGTTGTAATGCCCATGTCAAAAAATATATATAGGACAGACAAAGTTGCCTATCAAGACGAGGATCATCCATCACAAGAACTGTATAAGGACAAGTAAAGTGGATTCACCACTGGTCAAGCACTGGTTAGAAAGGAAACATACAGAAGAAGAATTACAATTTTTGTATTATACAATTATGCAGCCTAAGAAGGAAAAATATCACATCACAACTCCCAGCAGAGAGAGCATTTTCTTTTAAATTAGACATGGCAAACCACAGTGCTGGTGGGTTTAAACCTATTTAAAGAGTCATGAGATCTTTTGGCTGTGAGCCTCATTTTCAGAATACCGAAAAGGAGCAGGGCAAGTGAGAGAGCTTGGTAAGTTCTGTTCAGAAAGGTCTTTTTATTTGTTTCTGCTGTCAAGTATGCCATTGAATGAATTTTAAGAATGTATATACAGCGATAAGTTTTAGTATATGCATTTTAGAACTGTTATAAGTAGTGCAATATCAGTTATCGTGTATTCTAGGTTTTGTGATGGGTGTACAGACATAACTTAAGATTGGCAAGCAATTAATTTCCAGCTGACCCCTGAGAGCCTGGGCTTGGTGTAATAGTGGTAGGGAGAATTATATTTTACTAGATAAAGATTATAGTTGTTATATTCGAGGATACTACTGGCTATTTTTTTTTTTTTTTTACATTTGGGAAACAAGGCTAATACTAACTCCTCCTGAGGAAGCCACTAGCATGGTTTAACAGAGGTGCCTTTGTCGAGGGAGAAGCTTGGTTGATGACGTGCTGCAAGTGAGATACTGGGTTGATGATCTGCTGTTTAGAGAAGATGAAAGAAATTTCGAGGGAATCATGGTGTTGATTTAATGTTCAGTGGAAAGAAAAGGCATATTGGGTTGATTTCTCTTCAGAATGCCATCAGATACCCCACTCAGCTTCTGGAACATTTTTCACTTATTTAAGTGATTGTGAACCTTACTGGATTTGCTGCCTGTCTGCTTCATTAGTACAACAGACATGGCACAATGTCTATGAAATGATTTTACATGAGATAGTGTGAGCTATTATAAGTGTTGTAGATAAACCATAGGTTGTTTAACATTTAGCTATTAGTAGTATGGTAACAAGTTGTCATTTTAGAAAATAAAAGATATAGAAAATTTTAAAAAACCAGCAATAGTAATTTAATTAATAAAGATTGTGTGTTAAAGATACATTTACATTCTTGTATATTAATAACATTAATTGTATATTAATAACATTAATTAAGGGATTTAAGGAAGCTGGAAGAGTGGTCAAAGATATGGCAGCTGAGATTCAATGCCAAGAAGTGCAGAGTCATGCATATGGGGAGTGGAAATCCGAAAGAAATGTATTTGATGGGGGGTGAAGGGCTGATGTGCACGGAGCGGGAGAGAGACCTTGGGGTGATAGTGTCTAATGATCTGAAGTCAGCGAAACAATGTGTCATGTTCATATAGCCATGTCTCAGTTACAAGCACGATATCAGGATCATGAGTAGAAAGTAAGCCATAAATTGTTTTCTTTATGATCGATTGTACATTAAATAGCAGAATCAAAATAGTTGTCATTAAAAATGCAGAGGGAACCAAGGAAAGATATTGGGGACGAGATATGCGGGGGTGGGGAGGAAGCGGACCATATCTACCATTTCCTGTAATAGTCTGGATATACATTCTGAGCAAAGATGAGGGAGTACAATGGAAACTGTAATTGGCTAAAAGAAGTAGAATTAATAAGATACAAAATCGAAGGTGCGCACAAAGGGGCAAACCCCTTTGTCGCACTCCTTCGGCATAAGACGCATCAGCGTGCAGCACCTTCGGCGTCACTGTGGGCCCCTTAAGCCGACGCCTCCTGGTGACATCAGAGTTAGGGCAGACAAGCCCACACAGCTTCACGGAAGCTGCAGTGGCAGGCAGCTGAGACAGTCGGTAGGCAGCAAATGAAAGGCTCCTGCACTGAAAGCTAGGAGCAGGATAAAGTCAGCAGCAGATAGAGTCAAATGAAGGTAAGATTTGCATACACTAAGTAAATATAGAAATATAGAACCATGATGGCAGGAAAAAAAAAAAAAAAAAGACTGATGGCCTATATAGTCTGCCTAACAAATTTAGTATTAAAATTCCCATCATTCCCTCAGAGATCCACTGTGTTCATCCCATGCTTTCTTGAATTTAGTTTCTCTCCACTGCTTCCACTGGGAGGCCATGCCATGCATCCATTACCCTCTCTGTAAAGAAATATATCATAAGATTACTCCTGAGTTTACCCTCTTTCACTCTCATCCTATGGCTCCTTGTTTCAGAGCTTCCTTTCCAATGAAGGAGGCTCCCCTCCTGAGCATGGACACCTTGGAGGTATTTAAATGTCTATCATATCTCCCTTATCTCTCCTTTCCTTTAGGACAGGGCTTCCCAAACCTGTACTGTGGATCCCACAGCTAAACGTGTTTTCAGGATATCCACCATGAATATGCATTAGAAATTTGCATATCATGAGTCTCTATGGTATGCAAATTTATATCATCATATTCATGGAAGATATCCTGAAAAGCCAACTGGCTGTGGCGTCCAAGACATTTTTTGGAAGCCTTGCTCTAGGATATACATGTTTAGATCTTTCAGTCTGTCCCTATATGCCTTACACCAAAGATCACTAACCATTTTAGTAGCCATATTCCGAACAGACTCCAAGCAGTTTATATCCTTTTGAAGGTGCGGTCTCCAGAATTGTACATATTCTTCCAAATGAGGTCTCACCTGGGACCTATACAAGGGTAATATCAGTTCCCTTTTTCTGCTGACCATTTCGCTCCCTATGCAACCAGCATCATTCTGGCTTTCACCTTCACTTTATCCACCTTATCATCATCAGATACAATCATCCCCAGATCCCGCTCTTCTTTCATGATTAGAATTTCACCCCACATACTTTACCTCTCTCCCCTTAGGTTTTGTACCCTAAATGCATAACTGCATTTTTTAGCATTAAATTTTATCTGCCAGACCCTAGACCAGGGGTGGCAAACTCCGGTCCTCGAGGGCCACAAACAGGCCAGGTTTTCAGGATATCCACAATGAATTTACATGAGATAGATCTGCTTGGTCTGCCTCCAATGTATGCAGAACTATCTCATGCATATTCATTGTGGTTATCCTGAAAACATGGCCTGTGTGGCCCTCGAAGACTGGAGTTCGCCACCCCTACCCTAGACCAATCCTCGAGCTTTGCCAGATCCCTCCTCATGTTCTGATACCTTCCACGCAGTCTACCATGTTGTAGATTTTGGTATCATAGGCAAAAAGAAAAAACTTTCCCAACAATCCTTCCACAATGTTGCCCATGAAAATGTTGAAAAGAACTGGCTCAAGGACCAATCCTTGAGGCAATGCCCACCCCCTCAAAGTGAACTCCATTTACCACTATACTCTGCCGCCTCCCACTCAAGTTTCTAAGCCAGTCATTTACTCTAGGGCCCATACCAAGGGTGCTCAATTTATTTATAAGTCGCTTATACGGACCCGTGTCAAAGGCCTTACTGAAATCCAAGTACACTATATTTAGCACTCTCTTGATCCAACTCTCTGGTCACTCAACCAAATAAATTGATCAGATTTGTCTGACAATATCTATCTGTGGTTAAAAACCATGCTGAAAATCAATTTAGGTTTACCTCTCTTCCAATCTTATTTGTGTTCATTCTCTTCTTCCTCATCTTCTACACCTCTGAATTTCACAATATCAATTTTGCACTTCCTTCTATCACTAACATATCTACAATAAAGTCTTGTCCCCTCATTTTACCATATTTGCTATTTTTTCTTCCATTTGAATTTTTGCATTCCTACTGTAGCTTCTCTTAGCTTTTCCAGATATTGTCCAGTCTTTTTCTGTAATTTGTTATAGTTTATGCTAACATTTTCTCCCTTACCTTTTTAGCTACTTCTTTAGAAAACCATAGCAACCTCTTCCTCTCTTATTAGTTGAAGTCATGTCCACCGCTCTTTTACTTTCCCATCCAGCTAACGACTCCTTGAGATATGTCCCCATTTTAACAAAGTTAGTTTGCCTGAAGTCTAGGACCCTCATCTTGGAATAAATCTTCATCTCCTTTGCTTTAATACTAAACCACACCATCTGTGATCACTGGATATCAAGGGTTGTCCACCTCATCATCAGATATACTGTCTCTATTGGTAAGCACCAGGTCCAGTACTGCCCCCTTCTGGGTAGGTTCCATTACCAGTTGACAGAACAGTTCTCCCTGTACAGGTTCCAGGATCTCCCTGCTTCTAGAAGACACTGCAACTGGAATATCCTAATCAACATCCAGCAGATGAAATCCTCTAGCAACAGAACCTCCCCTTTCATAGCAATGTTTTTAATATCCTCAATTAAATCTCTACCTTTTTCTTCTAACAGTCAATTAGAATCTGGAAACTATTTATACCAATATAAATAGTTTCCAGATTAACCTACAGTACCTCTCCCTTACATCATAAGCCCTACAATTCTGCTGCTTTAATAGTTTTTATATATATATATATATATATATATATATATATATATATATATATATATATAATTAAATGTAGTATCACGCCTCCTCCATTCCTTCCTATCCAGTCCTTCCTGTATAGATTGCAGCCTGGTACAACTATATATCCCAGTCATGATTTTCCATGTACCAAGTCTCTGACAACTTCTAAATCCAAATCAGCTTCTTCCATGACTGCATCTACATCTGGGACTTTATTTCCCATACTATGAGCATTAGTGTATATACCTTTCCAGATATTGGCCTTTTTAACCATTTTTAAACAAGTATTTAATGTTTTAAATATTTTAGGGTTTTGTTCACCCATCCCCAATGGCCTTCCGCAATAAGTCTGACAATCTATATTGGAAGATGCTGTGCCCCTTCTTTGACAGGTGGGCCCCATCTGTGTTCAGCAGTCCTCAAATCTTCATCCCATAAGTCCAGGAAACCAATAACTTCAATATATGCAAATATATCTTAATCATATTCATTATGGCCATTCTAAAAACCATGTACGTGTTCTTTCAGGAGAAGGCTAGGAAACAGCTCTAAATAAAACAAGTTCACCCTGTCACATAAGAGGGACTCCACAGCTAAAGGTTGCCTTCAACAAAAAAGCAGAGAATAAACAACTCACTTAACAGGTGAGAATATTTTGGTTGGAATAAAACCTTTATATTTTGTCCTTTTTAAAATTTAAACAGGGAAGACAATTCAAAATCATAAAATGTGCCTTAGAAGGTAAAGAGTTGGGCTCTACCCCTCAAAAATATCTTGGAAAACAGACCTTCTCAATCTATCCTGATAGAAGGGTAGGTCCAGACAATATATGAAATGAAAGCATCACATGAACTCCACCAAGCAGAGAGGAAGACCTTCAACCAATGTCACCATGGCTGGTTACATTAGATTTGTATACTGCCTTCCACAGTCATAGTCCAACCCAAAACAGGCCTTCACATGCCCCTCTATGGTCAATCATGGCCTGACATAATGAAAGGAGAAAGTTTGCTATCCAGTTGAAATGTGTCTTGTGACCACACTGGTAGGGTAAAAAAAAACAGGAGAGTGGACTTTCCATAGGTTTCAGTCTGCTCCAGATTAAACTGCAAGAAAGCTGCCAAAAGAGTAAAATGTGCCAGTTTCAATATGTTGTTGGCTTCAGACACTTTTCAGACATGCGGTTATCACAAACTGTTGGCTTCAGGCAGCTGGGTCATATGAATGGCAAAGAACACTTACAGACCAACTAGTGACAATCCCCGACAAGCACTCACCCAAAACCAAGACCTACCCAAGAAATCTAGAGATTAGTTTCTTGGAGCTGGACTTTAAATTTACTAACAAGTAAAACACACAATCTGTCCTTTCAGGACTAAACCATCACACTGACATCTTGAAGTATGTGTCACAAATCAGATTTATTTATAACCCACCTTTCCATAAAGATGTTCAAAGCAAAAACAGTAGCATACATGGAGTAGCCACCTAGTAGTTAGAGCAGCGGACTGAGAATCAGGGCAGCGAGGGTTCAAATTCCACTGCCACTCCTTGTGACTTGGGCAAGTCACTTCACCCTCCACTGATCAGGCACAGAGGCATAACTACTATATCTGGATTAACTCGCCTTGAGCTACAATGAAAAGGCATGAGCTAAATGCACACTAAAAAAGCCTGTGAACATAATGCAACAACCATCAGTGTTATGGTCCTTTCCAAGACAAATGCAGTGTTTTGTAATGGTCAGTGATAGACATCTTCCACACATTAGGGACAGAATATGAAGCCACTGGCCTGCTTCTCCGACACAGTAAGAAACACTAACACAAAACCAAAAGCAGCAAATGTTTTCTTCAAAGAAAGAGATGCCTTTAGTTTTTCTCAAAGGCCTACCAGACCACATCTGTTTCCAGCTAAAAAAAAAATATATATATATCAGGGTACAAGAGGGAGAAAATCAATTCAACAGATCATCAAAAAAGAAAACAACACTTTTAAAGAGCAGAACATCTTAAGAGAGAATTTAGATAAAAGAAGCCAAAAACAGAAGTGCAAATGCTGGACTGAAAATCATAGAGCCTCCTGAAATATATCCAAGTGGGCAGTCAGGAGAAAGGAATGAGAAAAGCTGCAGAGCCGTCACAGTGCAGGACATCTCACACGTGAGCAGAAATATATTTTCCAGAAAGCGCTGGAATTTCATTCTGCTCAGTGCCACATGCAACCACAACACACATTTGTGTGATATGCTGACTACGCTCGTCTTCAGAGAACATTTTTCAACAAAACTATTCTACCCCGCCCCCAACACAATTTTATATACTGGTTTCTGTTTTGATTTCTAAAGTCAAATAAGTGAAAAGCCTGGTTAAGCACCAAGATTCCTTTTAAGGATGAGTTTCTCCAACTAAGTCTATTTTGTTGAATTCATCCATACCCTAACAATCAACTCTGATAGTCATGGATCACCCACGATCTACCCGTCGTCTGAAAAGTTCAATTTTCTATAACATCTTAAACCATACCTAAAGGTCTCTAACTCACGGACTGCACAAAACCACCCAAAGCATCTTACCTTTCCTAAAGCTAGCTCTTCTCTCATGTGCTCTTTATCCAGAACATGCAGAGTACCATTGGTCTTACAATAAATAAAAAAGTATCACACCTAACAATCATAGCACTGGATTCTCAACTCTTATTATTTTCCCCCATTAATTTTGTAATTGTTACAGCATAAAACAATCCTGATTTTTTTTTTTTTTAAATCAAGTCAGAACAATTCCCTTACAGTCCTCAGCTTTCTTGAAAGAGTCTTGGGTCTCTGACTCCTCAATGGCTCTAGCACTATATTTAGGTTTCTCAGTTCTGTAATGAAACCACTAAAGATCCAGTTTAATCCCTATCACCACCATCCAATGTGCACCCATTAGCAAGCTACTCAGCCTCTCTTTGTTCAAACATTGACTGTTTGGAAGCAGAGATCTCTTAATCCTTATACAGCGCTGACTCTGGCCACGTGTTAAATACAAACAATACCATTTTAATTAACAAGGCATGGTGTTTTAGTTGAGTGTTCCTCTTTAATAAAGGTAATTTTTAGTGTGGTGTGTGTGTGTGTGGGGGGGGGGCGGGGTGAAGGAAAGAGACAGGGTAAGGATGTATGGTGCTACCTGAATTTCCAGAATAGTTGTTTTCCACCTTGTCCAGGAAGTGCACCTAATCAGTCTGGTTTTCAGGATATCCTGAATGAAGTGGCATGAGACAGATTTGCACATACTGTGTCTGAAATGCAAATCTTTGTCAAATATTCATCATCATGGATATCCTGAAAACCGCACTGATTAGGGTATGCCTCCAGGACAGGAAAAGAAATACAGTTCGAGACCGCAGAAAGAGCACGGAATTCCTTTTCAGGAACACTAAGGCTGGGCAGAGCACAAGGGAAAGCTCGCACTCATATTTCTGCTGCGCCTTCTTTACAGAAAGCTGACTGCTCCTGCACTACACCCCATCCAGCAAATTTTCTTCACCAGATCAATGACATTTGTAACATTAAGATGTGCCCTGCAGCAAGTCCCCCCCTTTGGGGACAATTTTCAAACTCGGACAAAGAACGGGCATAATTTACCTATAGATTTTGTACCAATTTTCAAAGCTGAAGGGGACAGGGACTTTCGCTTCAAAACTTGATGCAGGTACAAATAATATTTGGACACATGCACCTTCCTCCGCCTTCCCCGTGGGTAGATTAATGAAGGAGTACACACAAGGTCGGAAAATGTCCATCTATGCATGACCTAAACACGCCCCCGGGCATGTCTCCTCGCAACATGGCTAAAAGTAGGCACTCTGTGGAAAAACACGTGGCCTTTTAGCCACTATGGAGAGAAATATTCAGTCAATTAATGTAGGTAAAACACTTTTTCTTACCCGGATCAACCACTGAAAATTCACATCCCCCCACCTCACTTATGCTTGTGCATAGGGCTTTCAATGCCTAGTGAAGTAAAGGGAGTCACAAAACCAGTAAGACACAAAAATTGTTGGGCTGTTGGCAGGCAACAGACTGCACAATATGCTTTGTAATGCAAGCCTCCTGGGCAGGACAAACTGCTACTCACACAAGAGACAGATATGGGATCTTTTAATGGCAGATCTTACTTTAAACTACTCGTCCTGAAGATGGCACCCTCAGCAGCTTAATGTCAGATAGTGCTATGCATACGCAGTGGTAGGGCCTTAGGATTCAGCAGAAAGAAGAATAACCTTGCCAGCATCAATCAATCCTCCAAATACAGCCAGCTCCACCCCTGCTTAGCTTCCAAGACACTAAGATAAAGGTCCCCGGCCAAACTAATATGGCTGCAAACTAAACAGCGGACATGCACCGCCCCCCCAAGGCACAGTAGAATAAACTATCAATGCGTTAAAACGAATGCCTCTACTGTACAAGGAATTTGCACTTAAAAGCCAATTAAAAAACAGTCAAAGCATACACAGCCAAGCCAAGATATTGCAGATTAAAAAACAGACCATAATTTGGATAAACAAAACAATTTCCCTTCATCCAAATGTTTCCTCTCTCTTGCACGAATGCACCCACACAACTTCTGTGGACTCCAAACAGCCAACGTGAACCATGAGCTTAGAAGAACGCAGAAAGAATGAGGCGGGAGACTGTGGGCTGCAGAGCAGGGGCTGCCTAATGTCTGCATCCATGCGATGCACTTGTACACCGCAGCGCTGCAGAAGCTGGCACAATTAATGGCATGCCCTATTTACCCCCCTCACATCGGCGGGCGGATAACTTGTCTGCACTGAAAACATACGGCAGCGTGCAGGGCTGAAGGCATATAAGGGCTTGGATGCGACGGGGAAATGGGCAGGGAAGTGGGAGGGGGACCGTGCAAAGAAGGCAGGGGACAGTGAAAGATTATCTTGAGGCTCCTTTTGTTCTGAAACTGCTAATCTGCACGGGTATTAAACTGACAGGGCTGGCATAATAACGTGCTTTAACACATCACTTAAAATGAGGAAACGTGCCACGGGGAAAGCCAGTAGTTGGCTTCCGCAGCAAAAACCTCATTTGCTCTTTTCCGCCCGTGCAGGCAAGCCGAGTTGCGTTATCTTTTCACCTAATTTTACTGCTCGTTTTCAGGCGGTATTATAAAGCCATCGTCTTAAAACAACGCACTACGTGGATTATAGCGAAGGCCCCGGCATGAAAATCCTGGCGTGCCTGTGAAGAGTCGTGGACCGGCAGGGTTAGCACACAGGACTATGGATCAAGGCTCCAGCATTTTACTGCCAGCCCCAACCACTCAATGAATTACCCGGGGGGGGGGAGGGGCGGGAAGTCACTCCACATTACTGTACTGCTGTTTATTCAACTCTAATTGGTTTGAGAGACTTTGTTCCTATTGGAAAAAAAAATCACATCTACTATAGATTAAGAATACTTCTTGAGAACTGTGCTTTTTTTTTTTTTCCCACCAACCCATTTTAGATCCCTGGGGAGGAGTTAACTAGACATGACAGCCACCACTGAGCTGGCAGTACATGCAGCTCTTAATTGCTCCAGCTGCAAGTGAATTGGAATCCTGTCTGGACAGAAGTCACACCATAAACCCAAATTATTTTTGTTTCACATTTAACACATCGAGGATCTGCATTTACAGTGCCTTGCAAAAGTCTTCACACCCTTACACATTTTTCACATTCTGTCTAAAACATACAAATCAAAATATACTAAAGCTTTTTTCACTGATCTACACAGCATACTCTAATTATGTCATGAAAAAATTATTGAAATATTCCAAAAATAATTTAAAAAAAAAAATCTTCACACCCAACCATACTTGGTGGAAGCCCCTTTTCCATGGCTGTCATTGCCGTGTCATTCAGGATAAGTATCAACTTTGCACAGCAGGATGGTGCACTTCTGCCTGTTCTTCTTGGCAGAATAGCTCAAGCTCTTTCAAGTTGGCTAGAGATTTCCTCTCATGGCTTTCAATACCATTTTTATGCTGACAACTCCCAGATTTACCTCTCTACCCCAGAAATCCAGTCCCAGATCTTATTTATTCTCAGCCTACTTGTCTAACATAGCTGCCTAGATGTCAAACTACCATCTGAAACTCAACATGGCCAAGATAGAGCTTATCTTTTCCAAGTCAACCCATCTTCCTCCTCTCTATTTCTGTGGATATCATTTACCTCCTCCTGGTCCCCTCAAGCCTGCAACCTAGGAGTCGTCTTTGACTTTTCTATCTCCCTCCTCTACACATATCCAAAACTCTAAAATGTTTTATTCTTTTCTCTATCACCAAACTCTGACCCTTCCTTTCTGAACACACCAGATCCCTTGTCTACTCTCTCATCTCCTCCCTCTTAGACTACTGCAACTTGCTCTTCACAGGTCTCCCAGAAAGCCATCTCTCTGTATTACAATCTATTCCAAATTCAGCTGCATGACTTATCTTTTGCTAAAGTCACTACACCCATTTAACCCCTTTTCTGAAGCATTGGCTTCCTATTTGTTCCCACATACAGTTCAAGCTCCTCTTACCCCTAACAAGTGCCTTCATTCTGCAGCTCTTCACGACCTCTCTCTCTACACCCCTCCTCGTGCAAGCCACTCGGAAGACAAGCCACTCCTATCTATGCCCTTCTCGTCTACCGCCGATTCTTGACTTCACGCTTTCTACCTGGCTGCAGCATGTGTTTGGAATAGACTTCCTGAGCTGGGGCATCACACGCCCTCTCTCGCCTTGTTTAGATCCCATCTGAAAACCTACCTTTTTGCAGTTCTTAAATCTTAAGTTTGATTATCCACCTTCGGCCTCATTAATTTTAACCATTGTCTTACTACTCTTACTACATGAAACTCCCCAACAACCTTGATCTGTATATTTGTCTTGTTTAGATCATAAGCTCTATTGAGTATTTGAACAGAGCTGCATATGTCGAGTAGAGCTATAGAAATGATAAGTAGTAGGACGATTCTCTCTGGACTGCAAGTCTTGCCACAGACCTAAGGGAATCAAGTATGGGCTTTAAATGGGCCATTCGAGGACAATCACTTTTTTTTTTTTTTTTTTTTTTTTTTTTTTTTTACTGTTGAGCCACACCAGTGTTGCTTTTGCTTTGTGCTCGGGATCACTGTTCTGAAAGGTGAATCTCCCCCCACCCCCCACCCCCC
Organism: Rhinatrema bivittatum; assembly: GCF_901001135.1. Taxonomy (NCBI): domain Eukaryota; kingdom Metazoa; phylum Chordata; class Amphibia; order Gymnophiona; family Rhinatrematidae; genus Rhinatrema; species Rhinatrema bivittatum. Next base: position 27,488,026 of record NC_042623.1, on the reverse strand, counting down.
CCAGTCCCAGTTCTTTAGTAGACTGGATCACCTTTCCCTCTGGGATCTTCCTGCACCACCCACCTCTACCTCAGTGTTCATAAGCCTCCCTGTCCCCACTGCTGCAAAGCATCCCCAACAACATAATGCTGCCACCTCCAAGCTTTACTGTAATGGTATTAGGGCGATATGCTGTGTGTTTTCCACACGCATTGCTTAGCATCGAGACCAAAAAGTTCTCATCAGACCACAAAACCTTCTCCCACACATCACATGGCTTTCCTTCAGCAGTGGCTTCCTTCTTGTCGCCCTCCCGTACAGTCTGTGTTTATAGAGGAACCTCAAAACTGAAAGGTTAACATTTCCCCAAGTCTCAGCCAGAGACTTCTATAGTTCTTTCAAACTGATCTTAGGCCTCACAGTGACCTTTGGCAGCAGTTTCCTTAATTCACAGCTACTGATCACAGCAGCAGTGCTTTGGTGGTGCCAAACTGTTCCCATTTTACAATGATGGACCTGGCAGTGCCCCAAGGGACACTGAAACACGTTAAAATTCGTATCTTTCTGGACCTTTGAATAATGTAATTCTGGATTTCTTCTGGCAGCTTCTTGCTCGGCATGTTTTCATCTTTGCTTCAAACTCACTTCATACAAAAGAAACAGCTTGACTCTAAATCCAGGAATATTTAAATCAGCTCAGCTAATGTGACTGGACACAGATGGGCTCTATTTAACTTATTATTGTCCTTGTTAAGGCAATATTTTTGAATCGAACTAATTTGGCTTTACAGTGACAAAGAGTATGAAGACTTTTGCAAGACACTGTGTACTGCAAAGCATCTTCTGTTCATACTAGGTCCCACTATACAAACACAGGAACCACAATAAGAAAATGCTCGCACTTCTCGCATGAAGCATGCATCACTCTCCCATGCAATCAAGTATAGGGTAGAATCAAAGGGTGATGGGAGTTCCTGGTGAGACTAGAAGCTCCTGATATTTATGATATTCCTGCCAACTCACATCCACAGACTGCATTTTTATTCTTTTATTCCTGCACCCATCAAAAAATCTTAAATACAAGCCTCAATTAGGCAGACTGGATAAGCCAACTGGTCCTTATCAAACGTAATCCATGCAGCAACTAAGGACCTGTTTACTAAACTTGTTTCCCCACAGAAAACAAATGGGAACAAAAATCTTAGTAAATCAGATCCTAAGTTTAGATGAATGTAAAGCAAGCTAACAAGCAGGGGACTATTTACTGGAGTGCATTAGTGGTAACACAAGCATTAAAAGCAGTTAAATGTCTGCATCACCCCCTGAACAGAGATTAACACCAATGTACAGATTTCACCATTAATACATTAAATATTTAAAAGAGCTACTAGAAAGCAAATTATGCATACAGCTCATTTAAATATAGCATAGCTTGCATTAACACATGCATTTACACTAATGTGGCTCTAAACGCTAAACCTTTACACCTCTAGAGGTGTATTTAAAGATTTTGCATTAAAATACCTGTTAAACTAGCTTTTTACTGTGCATTACAGAGCTTTAATGTGCTATTCACTAAAGAATATAAAGCCTTTTGTGAAGATCAAGTGAAACGTACAACAAAATTGTACATTACCATACGCTTTTAACACTGTTTGGTAAATAGGCCCCTAATCAAGGTATTACAGATCGTGGGTTCTAATGGAGGGGAGGGGTATCTCTCACTTGGTTCTGGAACAGCAATGAACCAGCTAGATAAAGCACATGTGGTTTTCCAGCAACAGAATTCAGCTAACATGGGCCAGGAAACTGATGCTTATTAGGTGCTGCTGACCTCATTGTTAGGGAAAGATTTGAGGTCTGGTGAGTACTGTAACTATGAACTAAACCGTACTAACTAGGTTTTAGGATTTCAGAAAGGCTAATTTCAAGAGGCCTTGCAGTTATTCCAAGAATTGGTACAGAAGAACTGGAATGAGAAGGAAACAAATCTGTGTGTAAGGCAGGCTAGCAAAGGAAAGCAAGGGAGGAGAAATAGCCTAGTGGTTAGAGCAGTTGGCTACGAACCAGGAGACTAGGGCTCGAGTCCCACTGTCGCTCCTTGTGACCTTGGGCAAGTCACTTTATCCTCCATTGCCTCAGGGATTGTAAGCCCTCTGGGGATAGGGATTGTAAGCCCTCTGGGGATAGGGAAATACCTACAGTACCTGAATGTAAACCGATATGATATCTCAATCACATCTAATGTCGGTATAAATAATAAATAAATTTGGTGCTCTAAGAAGGTTAGCAAATAAGAACAAAGAGGATATCAAACATTTTTAAAAACACAGGCAGAGGATGAGCTTGTTAGAAGACCAGACACATGGAGGAAAAAAATGCCCTATAGGTAAGAGGAGATAAATCTCTCTTTACATATATGTAAAGGAAAAGCAAAAAAACAAAAAAAGGGAATAGGTCAGAAGAGGGATTTATGGCAAGGATAACCAGGCAAAAGGCCGAAATCTGAAATAAGTTCTTTTGCTCAGTATTTACAAAAGGGAAAGGTGATGAATTTGACTATTAGCTGAGTTCAGATGTCATTTCATCATCTGAATCCAGGTGGTTTAATCTTGTTGGATTATAATTTAAGATATTAAATATTTTTATAATGTGTTAAATGTAAATACCACTGTGCTTTTTCAGGATTTTTTTTTATTGTATAAGAATGATTTTATTTTACATTATTGTATGATGTAAGCTGCTCTGAGTACCCTTGATAGAAGGGCAGGCTAGCAAGTAAACAAAAAAGTGGATAACAGATGATCTTGCTCCACCAAAGCAGCACAAGGGCTGCTTGATTGGAGTGGAGCCTGCTCTACTATGCTCGTGAAGGTCTCCTCTATATACCCCTGTCTGCCACTCTGAACCTCAGGGATTGGACTTGTTCTCTGAGAAACAGGAGCAATTTGCACCAGGTGCATACATGCAACCTTTCAGCAACAAGTAGATAATCATACATGTGGCACTCTGTGCAAAAGAATGGATAACCCCCCAACTCGCTGCTGGACATGTGTCTTCACCTTAATTTTATTGAGTTGCTAAAGTTTTAAAAGCTGATTAAGGGATAGGTATACCTCAATTTAAGGGCTATAAAATTAGTGTCTTAAATTTAAAGTTTTTAAATTGATAACTAGGTGACTTGTTTGTGAATGACTAGCAACAAGACTAAAATTAGTCAATCACCAAAATCAGGGTTAATTGTATGCTATTCTAAATCACTAAGTTATTTTGAAGATTTTCCTCCTACCCGGGGAGAGAACGGTTATCTATATTAAAAAAAAAAATGAATGACGTGGGTGGGAGACATGTTAGACTAAAAAATATGGACAAAACTAGGGAGGCACACTACTGAAGTAAAAAACTATGCAGTGCTTTCAAATAGAGTACAGACACTCTAAGAACATAAGAAATTGCCATGCTGGGTCAGACTGAGGGGTCCATCAAGCCCAGCATCCTGTTTCCAACAGAGGCCAAACCAGGCCACAAGAACCTGGCAAGTTCTCAAACACCAAGAACCCATGCTACTGATACAATTAATAGCAGTGGCTATTCCCTAAGTAAACTTGATAAATAGCAGTTAATGGACTTCTCCTCCAAGAACTTATCCAAACCTTTTTTGAACCTGCTACACTAACTGCACTAACCACATCCTCTGGCAACAAATTCCAGAGCTTAACTGTGTGTTGAGTGAAAAATACTTTTCTCCGATTAGTCTTAAATGTGCTACTTGCTAACTTCATGGAATGCCCCCTAGTCCTATCCAAAAGTGTAAATAACCACTTCACATCTACTCGTTCAAGACCTCTATCATATCCCCCCTCAGCTGTCTCTTCTCCAAGCTGAACAGCCCTAATCTCTTCAGCCTTTCCTCATAGGGGAGCTGTTCCATCCATACAAAATGGTTTCACAAGGGGAAAACTCTACCAATCAACTGGATTCTCTAATGAGGTATCAGAAGTAGTGGATCACAGAGGTATGGTAGGTGTAGCCTATCTGGACTTAAGCAAGCATTTTGCAATGTTCTGCATTGGTGTGTAAGGGTCGATTTGGGAGCGAGCCAGAGGTTTGTCTCAAGAACTGGTTGAGCAGCAGGACACAGACTGTGGCAAACTGAATTCTTTCTGCTAAAGGCAATGTGATCAGTGGGGATCCCGAGTATTGGGACTGCTTTTCCACCTCATTAGCAATTTTGCTCAGGGACTTTAGAGAGAATTATGCTCCTTTGCATATACCAAAATCTATAAAAGAACACATGCCAGAAGGGTAAAAAAACAAAAGGGGACTTAAAAAAAATATTGAGGGTTGGGAAATGAGTTTCAACGCAAAACAGTGTAAAGTCATATCTGGGATGCAAATATCCATGAGCCACGTACCATTTAGAACAAGTAAAAATCATCCACCAAGAAAGTTCTAGGAGTAATCATCTCAAGTGACCTCAAACTAGTCATTGTCATGAAGCAACTGGGAAAGCTAAGAGTGTTGCTTGGATGCATAAATAAAAGGTATTAGCAGCAGGAAAAAAGGAGGTAATAAATACTCTCTCTGTATAGGTCGCTTGTAAGACCTAGCTAGAATTCTGTGTTCGGTTCTGCAGACTGTACCTTCGTAGGGCACAGAGCACAGAGAGACTATTCAGAAATAGCTACTAAAAAGATATGTAATCAGAGCACATTTCTGGGTTACCAGTAAGCCCTAGGAGTATACATACTAGTGTAGTTAGAGAGGAATAATTAGAAACATAGAAACAATGTCAGAAACAGGATCAATAGTCCATCCAGTCTGCCCAGCAAGCTTCCCATGGTAGTTTTTGCCCCACCGTGCAGGTTACCCCCATGAATCAGTCAGTAATGTTTCATGTGCTTTGCTTATGGACTTGGACGTAGAAGCAGTCCTGTGTTTCATCCTTAATGTCTGCGAATCAGTACCCCAGACTGTGGAAAAGTCATGGCTCATGTTGGTTGTCTCTAAATCCAAATTCCTCTTCCTTCCACCACCCCCCCAACCCCTCCTTCAAAGCAGAGTGTGATGTTACAGTTGCATCAAAAGCATCAAGGCTTATTGATTAAGGGTAGTACTTCTATGCCTTCTGTTAAGGGGTAGTAACTGCTGTTCTGTGCAGGTTACCCTATGCTTATCAGTTCCCCAGACCACAAAAGTCGGGGTCCTCATTGGAAGGAGGATCCATTCATTGGCAGCCCCTCCCATTGCGGGTGCTGTAATGGATATCTCCTGCAGGAGGTTTTATAACAGAGCTCTGCAAAGGGCAGTGGGGGCAGTCTTAGCTAGAAATTAAAAAGGAAAGTTAAGAGATTTTCCTGAGTTACATTTTGGGCCTACCTGGAGCCTTGGAAGCATTCCGAGATCCTCCAATGCTGGTCAGGACTCTACTACTGTTCTCTCCACCCAAGGTACAGAGAGGTTGTCCAGGGACTAATTTGGATTTTTTTGGACTTTGCAAGGTAGGGGGATCTTGCTGAACACCTGGACCTTCTCAAGGGACAGGGACTGGGTAACCCTGTGCTCTGGAAACTCAGGGAAAAGGAAGACCTGCCTCTGAAGTGGTGATGACCTGTTACAAATTATCTCCAGTGATTTTTGACTTTGGGGAACAGAAAAAATTAGTTTCCAAGACCTGGGAGGAAGTGATTTTTTCTGCCCCTCTTCCTACCCATCAGTGGACCTGTGAGACCTACAATTCCATATAGGATTCCTTCCATCAGGGATCCCCCATCAAAATCAAGGACATCTAACTGTGAGCAAGAAAGCATCTGTAATTGGACGACACCCAGAGTCTTCACAACCACTGGGGAAAGAGAAATTCACTCTTGCTATCTGAGAAAGGTTTCCCCATCCACTGAAGGGGCCCTAACCAAAGGGGACCACTGATCAGCCTAAACCAGGAGGGTGGCTGGAGTCCTGGCCTTTCTAAAATACTCTTGCATAGATAGAAGACATAGAATTGTAATTAAAGAGAGATAAAAAGAGCGAACTGCGGTGCTGGAAATTCATATTTATTGTGCCATCATCTCAAAATTGTCTTCAATAAAATTATTTTTTGGACACTAATCCAGTAGTCCCTACATCTATTTGGGCACTGGGACTTGAGAGTAGACCCTTTTCTGCCTCCAGTCGAAAAGACCTACACCTTGGGAGTTAAGGGAAGAAGAGCTAGTCAGGGTCCCTGCCCAAAGAGTCTATAAATAACTATGTCCCCATCCATGCTGGACCTGAACACCAGGGTGGGGTTAGATACAAGGCCTGCAAGTCAAACCCTGCAAAGTAAGGTTTCAGACACTCAAATGTACTAAATACTTCTTCACTGAGAGGGTGATTGATGTCTTGAATAGCTTATCAGTAGAGTTAGTGGCAACCAATACTGTTTGGGAGGAGAAGTGGGGAAGTGGGTTACAGGTAGAAGAAATGAAACAAAAGGTACATACTTGCTAAAGTTGCGGAGGGTGGTCATGGAAGCAGAATTCAGGTGGAAGACTAGGAAAGTGAGGGAAACTGGAGTTGGTTGGGGAAATGGGAATCTATAAGCTCCTCAACTTAAGAGTCTCATTCTGAGCAGAATGGATGGGTCAATTGGTCTTTAACTGCCATGATTTACCATGTTGCTATATTAGATGCTAGCCTCACATTTAAAGCTCAGGTCTCAGGCCAGATGAAAGTCTCCCAGAACAATAAACTGCTACATGATTTTCCCCAACTCTGGCTACCAGAACACTCATTCCCTCATGCGGACCCTCTTTGTTACCTCAATGCACCCATTTCACATGCCACAAAGAAACAGCATGTTAATAAGGAAAAGTTAACTACACTTTCTCTTCTCTGAGATAAAGCACTTTCTTCTCAAACTTTTTGTGAGAAAATACTCTGTAGTTCAGGTAGACAATAGCGTAAAGGGAAGCTGGTCATGTAGCTTTGTGCAGGGAACCTATATTCAATAGCCAGGTCAGGTCTTCTGCTCCCTGGGAAAGCTAGTAAACCCAGAGGCCAGGAGCCACCCTAGCATCTGTAATCTAGCTGTCATCTCTCTCTGCAATGACCGGACTGAGTTAGTTGGAAGGGGACATAAAATAGAGGGAAAAAAGTACCTGGCTGGTTATAGTTGAGAAGGAAGACCAAAACAGGAGGAGGAAACTAGTGGAACAAAAAAAAAAAAAGATAGTGGCTACTGCAAAATAGAAGACTATGTGGAATAAGCTCCAAAATATCAGATTTAAAAACATTTTTCTCAGATTCAGGTGTTTAGTGTAAAGCTGCCTTTCCCACACAAAGTTAGTAATTAAAAACTGAGAAAAAAAACATTTTATTTTTAAACTTACTCATGCTCTGCAAGGATGCTAATCATAGCAACTTTTCCTCTCCCTGCCCCTTTTTAAACAGTTGCCCCCTCCTCCTTCCCCCCCTGTAACTAGCCACCCAACTTACCTCCCCGCACCCTAGTTCCTTGTAAATAGCTCCTCTTACCTGCCCCTATTTTTAACTATTTTTAACTATTGCCTCGGGCTCCCCGTTAGAGCCCTCTCTACTCTTGCTTTGGCTGGTTATCCACCCCCACATGCCCGTTCTATGTATTTTCTACCTGCTGTTATAATGTAAACAGACATGATGTGTATTTTAATGTCGGTATAGAAAAAACTGTTAAATAAATAAATAAATAAATAAATAAAAATAGCATTTTGTATTATCTTGTTTTTATTAGATGCTGTTTGTATGGGGGGTTTTTTGGGCTTTGTTTTATTATTGCAATGTTTAACTATGTATATTCAGTATTTTAAGGTTAAAGACCTCTAAAATGCTCAAAGCCTATTTTTTAACAAGCAATTCATAAATTACAATAAATTACATATTGGTTACAAAGCAGAAATATCGCTCAAAAATAAAATCCATTACACATCTCGCTTTCACATTTTCAGTTATGTAAGATGCAGAAATTTTAGTCAATAAAGTGAGACAATCAGAAAACCTGAGGTTTTGTCTGGAGATCTGCAATACTTCTTGGATGAAAAATTAAGGCAAGTTCACAGAAGCGTCATCACAGAGAACCCACAAATTTAGTGTTTCTATACAAGTCACAAGAATTTACCATTAATCTGGTGTTGTAGCCATCATGAACAATTTCAAACAGATTCTGAAGATTTGGCAAGAAATCCTACAGGCAAAGAGGGCTGCTGATTTGTTGTGAAACACAATATGTATTTTTCAAACATTTTTATCTTTCAAAGAAGTCCCTGATACTTTCCTGTGTTCAAACTCATATTAAACTCCCTGGGGGCACGCACTGTAACCATAGGTACGTTACTATATGAAGGTTCATAGAGATTCCCAATTTAACATATTATAACATACCATAAAGGGAATCATGATTTAAATATTATCTATATAAAAATAAAATAAACAATTACAGCACTGATGTAAAAATACACATAATAACCATTTATTATCTTCCATAAAATGAACAGTACCACCCCTAATAGAAACATCACTGGAATATATCATTTCAAAAATCCAATTACACAATGTAACTGAATGTAATGCAAAATAAAATTACAACATATGATAAATACTAATAGATTACACCATGTAAAACATTACTTATAAAACCACACAATCTCATATCCATTCATTCACTTCTGCCCCCCATTCAGACATACCAAAATCTCTCACAGCACAGGGTTTAAACACTGGATATGAGTGTCCCCTGAAGAAGCCACAATAGGCGACATAAATTGGGGGCCCTGTTTATTGGGGCATCAGCATAATATATGTGTAATATAAAATGTGTGAATATCTTTTGGTATGTATTGAATAAGGGGGCAGAAGTGAAATAAAACGGGTATGAGATTGTGTAGTTTTATGAGTAGAGGAATGTTTTACATGGGGGTAATCTATTAGTATTTATCATATGTTGTAAATTCATTTTGTATTACATTATTATACTGTGTAATTTGTGTAATTGAATTTTTGAAATGATATATTCCAGGGATATTTCTATTAGTGGTGTTACTGTTCATTTTATGGATAGAGAATAAATAGTATTAAACTGTGTATGTTTACAATCAGTGCTGTAAACTGTTTATTTTTATATAAATAAGCAGTATTTAAGTCGTGATTTCTTGTAACCATGTAAGCCATTTTGCACAGCATGTGCATCCAATGTCAATCATTCAGGCTGATACAGTTTGGGCTAACAGTGGTCTAACAGTGCGGTGGAGCGCACCGTTAGCCCAGGTTTGGATGTGCGTTTTCGACACGCTAGCTTTACACCTTATACAGTAAGGGGTAATAGCGCATCGAAAACGCATGTCCAACCCCCCGAAACTAATAGCACCCGCAAATTGCAAATGCATGTTGATGGCCCTATTAGTTATTCCCGCGCGATACAGAAAGTAAAATGTGCAGCCAAGCCGCACATTTTGCTTTCAGAAATTAACGCCTGCCCAAAGGCTGGCATTAATTTCTGCCGGCACCAGGGAAGTGTACAGAAAAGCAGAAAAAACTGCTTTTCTGTACACCCTCCGACTAATATCATAGCGATATTAAGTCGGAGGCCCCAAAAGTAAAAAAAAAAAAAAAAAAAAAATTTTTAAATCGGCCCGCGGCCTGGAAGACGGACGCTCAATTATGCCGGCGTCCGTTTTCCAAACCCGTGGCTGTCAGTGGGTTTGAGAACAGATGCTGGAATAATTGAGCATCGGCTATCAAACCCGCTGACAGCCACCGCTCCTGTCAAAAAGGAGGTGTCCCTAGCGCCTCCTTTTACCGCAGGCCCTAATTTGCACAGGCCGCCCCTCCTGAATCGCACGCCCAGGAGAGTGGCCTGTGCGCTCGCCAGCTCTCCCGCGCGTTTTTCTGTATCGGCCTGATTGTTAGGAGACAGACCTTCCTGAAAGAGGGACTTCATAGGAAAATAAACCACAGCAACAAGTAAACAGTACAACAAAACAATGCACAAGTAAGCTCTGGAATACACTGACAAAGGATGTGGTTAAGGCAGCTAGTGTAGCTGTATTTAAAAAAGATTTGTATAAGTTCCTGGAGAAGCCCCTAATCTGCTATTAATCAATAGGGAAAAGCCACTGCTTGTTGCAGGCTTTAGTAGCATGGGACCTATTTAATGTTTGGGTACTTGCCAGGTACTTGTAACTTGGATCGGCCACTGTTGGAGGCAGGATACTGGGCTAGACGGACCCTTGGTCTGACCCAGTATGGCATATCTTATGTTCTAAAAGTCTTATGAACTGCCGAGGTCATTTTAGCTTTCTGTTCTGGTGCTCGTGGTTTGCCATTTCTGTGTCAGGTAAGAGGGTCAATCATGATTTCTTGTGTACAAGAAAGATGAAAATAACCTATTGTACGATCAAGGGAAGGTAAGATCTACATGTGTTTATAAAAGCAAGTCTTTTATAAACCCACTTGCAAGTAAGATTCAACAATCTGTGCAAGCATCGGATACCATTTGAATAGCCAATACATATTGCCCATAAATGTTATGTTAGCCATCATTAAATTCCGCTTTTGCTAGTCTGCACAAAAATATTTCATATCTGAGAAGGAAAAAAAGCACTGGGGCTATTTCTGAGAAAAAGTTCAGGATTCTGGACAGACAACAGAGATTGTACAAACATTAAAAATCAACAGAACAGCAAGGATGCTAACTATATTCCACCACTCTCCTGCATTCAACAACTATATGCATGTGCAAAATTTTTACTCTTGCAAATGACTTTTTCATCTCACATTTTATATTTCACATCTGTTCTGGAAACTGTTCAGATGCCCTAACATTCAGATGTGCTCACAGAGCACAATGTTCTAATACCCCATCCAGCTTTCTGGGAGATGCTTAATCTTACCAATGCTGGGCAACAGATCAACAGTTTATACAGGAAAGCAAGTTTGCTTACTGTAAACTGTTTTCCATTGATAAAAGGATGAACTAGCCATTGCATGCAGGTGACAATCAGGTAGCACTGAACCAACTCATCTCTCCAACGGGCCAATAGAGTACAGTGGACTCTGGAGCGCACTGTTAGCCGGCATTTGGACATGCGTTTTTGACGCGCTAGCTTTACCCCTTATTCAGTAAGGGGTAATAGCGCGTCCAAAACGCGTGTCCAACCCCCCCGAACCTAATAGCGCCCACAACATGCAAATGCATGTTGATGGCCCTATTGGGTATTCCCGTGCGATTCAGTAAGAAAAATGTGCAGCCAAGCCACACATTTTACTTTCAAATTAGCACCTACCCAAAAGGTAGGTCTAATTTCTCCGGGCACTGGGAAAGTGCACAGAAAAGCAGTAAAAACTGCTTTTCTGTGCACCCTCCGACTTAATATCATGGCGATATCAAGTCGGAGGTCCCGAAAGTTTAAAAAAGTTAAAAAAAAAATTTGAAATAGGCCCGCGGCTTGAAAACCGGATGCTCAATTTTGCCGGCGTCCGGTTTCCGAACCCGTGGCTATCAGTGGGCTCGAGAACTGACGCCGGCAAAATTGAGCGTCGGCTGTCAAACCCGCTGACAGCTGCCATTCCTGTCTGAAAAGAGGCGCTAGGGACGCGCTAGTGTCCCTAGCGTCTCTTTTTACCACCGGGCCTAATTTAAAAAAATGTTTTTACTGTATCGGGCGCACAGGAGAGTGTCCTGTGCGTGCGCTGGGAGAACGGGCGCTCACTTGCTCTCCCACGTTTTTTACTGTATCGGCCCGCAAGACAGTAGAACTGAGTTCTTCTGAGCATGTGCAGGATTTCCTGCACAGGAATTACCTCGTAAGCCTCCTCAATCAGGATCAGAGCTAAATCTAGCTATGTAGTCAACTCTCTAGGGAGGCAGGTGGGTATTCCATGATTAATTCATCATCCTACAGAAAACACCACTTATGGTAAAGCAAACTTTTTTTTTCCCATCGATAAGCAGACTGAATTAGTCATTACATGTAGGGAGCCCCAAGCTGAAAGTTGCAGTGAAGTGATTCCTTAGTAAACAATCGGTCCCCACTGAGGAGTATGTTATACAGTGGAAACAGGTTCCACAAACCTGCCTGTCCGAATTTACTGTCAGTCTTTGAGAAGTTATCAAGCAGTAGTAGGCTGTGAAGATATGAAGTGAAGACCAAGTTACAGCTTTGCAGATGCCCACAGTGGACACGTCACAAAAGTGAGCAGGCCATAACTCTCACTTGATGAGCTTTAATAGAGTATGTGGGATGTAATCCTGCTGATCTGTATCAATGATGAATGCACTCAGCCAACCAATTACATAAGGTTCAATTGGCAACTGCAGATGGTCAGGTCGTAGTAGATTAAAAGCTGATTGATTTGATGATGTGGCCAAGTCTTCCCTTTTAGTATGCCATGTCTATTTGCAGTCCAAAGTATGAAGGGCTTTTTCACCTTCATGAGTGTGCAGCCTTTAAAAAAAAAAACAGAATGACTGATTGATTGATGTGGAACGTGGAGACCACCTTTGGAGGAACTTGGGTTGAGTGCAGAGAATAACCCTGTTGAAGAAATTGCAGGTGTGAAGTACAGCAAACAGCCTAGAGTTTGCTGACTCTTCTAGCAGAAGCACATGCAACTAGAAAAATCACCTTCCAACTCAAACATTTGAGTGAAGCCGATTCCAGAGGCACAATCAGAGGCTTCATTAACTGGGAAAGAGCCACCTTGAGATCCCATGGTGCAGGACTTTTTTGTACTAGGGGTTTGATGTGCGGCAGTTCTTTCATGAATCTTGTTTTTAGTGGTTGAATGAATATGGGTTTACTGTCTACTGTAGTATGGTATGCTATGGCACTGTGGTGCCCTCATACCACAGAGGTGGCAAAACCAGAGTTTGCAAGGTAAAGAAAGTAGAAAATGCTGAGGCTGTCATGAGAAAGCATGGAATGTGTTCTGCACACACCACTTAGAATATCTATTCCACTTGAAGACGAAGCTCCATCTAGTTGATAGCTTTCTAGATAAGACTAATATCAACTTCTATAGGTAGGTAGAGATCCGCAGTCACTGAGTGTTGAACATCCAGGCTCTTAATTTGAGGGAGGCGAGGTTGGTATGACAGAGTTCCATTCTCGAGTTAACAGCATCAGATCTGTTCCCAAAAGAATGGGAGGACTGCTGGAAAGTTATACAAGATATACCTAACCATGCTTGACTGGGCCAGGCTGGAGCTACAAGGATGAGTTCAGCATGATTCTGAAGAACTTTTGCACTGTTCTGGCTCTGAGTGGGATCAGTGGAAAAGCACAAATGACATTTGTTACCCAGTTGAGGAGGAAAGCATTCCAAGCTAGCCTGAGCTCACTTGGAGCAAATGAGCACAATTGATTTACCTTGCTGTTCTCCTGTGAGGCAAACAAGTCCACTGATGGTTGACCTTATAATTTGAAGATGTCTGCTATAGACTGTCACAGAGACCACTTGTGTGGATGAAATATTCTGCTGACCATCTGCAAGCGTACTGGAGATCCCTGGGAAACAGGAGGCACCCAGTAATGCCTGATTCTTGTCTAAGCCCAGATCTTGAGTGCTTCCTAGCAAAGGGGCATTCCTCCTTGCTTATTGACATAAAACATTGTCACCTTGTTGTTGGTCTGAATCAGGATGCTTTTGCCATGAAGGTATATGAACACAATCAGTGCATTTTATTGCTCACAACTTGAGCAGGTTGATTTGATATTGACTTTCCTTAGGGGATCAAGTGCCCTGGGTTCAGCATCAGCCAATGTGAGCTCCTGACACCTTTGTTGAGGAACCGGTTAGCATTCTATAAGGAAGATGACGAAGAGGCGCACTCTCTCGAAGGACAAGAGGTTGTAGCCACCAGCTGAGCTCCTGAGCTATATTCTAAGAAATTTAGACCACCCTGGAAAGGGGTTGAGTTAGTTGATACCATTGGAATACAGGCCCCACTGAAGGCATTAAGTATGCACATGAGTGGCTGCTGCCATGTGTTCCAGCATGACTAGAAGAGATCTCACTGTCTATCACTGAGGGAAAAGCAATTTGTAACTCAATGAGAGAATAATAGCTACACGATCAGAGGGTAGAAATGCTCTCACTTTTAATGAGTCTATCTCATGCCACTACAAATTTCAGTCTTTGGACTGGCACCAAATTCGATTTCTGGAACTGTATCAGAAAATCTAAACTCTGTAGCATGGGATTGTCTTGTGCAGAAACTGATCACTGCCTCCCGAGATCATGCTGTAATTAACCAGTCATCCAGACAAGGGAAGACTTAGATACCCTGGTTTCGCAAATATGCTGCTACCAACACCAAGCATTTGGGAGCAACTGAGAGGCCAAACAGAGCACTTTGTATTGGTAGTGGGTAGAATCCACCTTGAAACAAAGGTAACGCTATGCAAAAAGTGGCTGAGTATGTGCAAGTAAGCATCCATGAGATCCAACACACATCCCTTTGTCCTTCTGAATGTAGGTAAGCATTGTGCTAAGGGAGGTCATTTTGAATTTCTCTTGAAGTAGGTGCATGTTCAGATGCCTCAGATCCAAAATCTGCTGCAAACCTCCCGATTTCTTGGGGATGAAGAAATAGTGGGAGTAAAATCCTTGCATGTGGTGGGACATGGGTAGGGGTTCTATCACCTGTTGTAAAAGCATTGTTAAATCACAAACAGATTGTAATAAATTATAGGAAGACCTTGCGAGACTCAAGACTGGACATCCAAATGGCAGATGAAATTTAATGTGGACAACTAACAAAGTGATGCAGATAGGGAAAAGTAAGCCACACTATAGTTACAAGATATTAGGCTCTATATTAGAAGTTATCACCCAGGAAAAAGATCTAGGCATCATAGTGGACAATATATTGAAATCATTGGCTCAGTGTGCTGCAGCAATCAAAAAAGCATACAGAATATTAGGAATTATTAAGAAAGAAATGGTGAATAAAATGAAGACTGCCATACCTCTATCACTCCATAGCGAGACAATACTTTGAATACCATGTGCAATTCTGGTTGCTGCATCTCAAAAAAGATATTTGCATTGGAAAAGGTACAGAGAAGGGCGAACAAAATGATAAAGGGGATGGAACGACTCCCTTATGAAGAAAGGTTAAAATGCTAGGCCTGTTCAATTTGGAGAAAAGACAATTGATGGTGGATATAATAGATGTCTATAAAATCATTAAAGAACTAGAACAGGTAAATGTGAATCTGTTATTTACTCTTTCAGATAATAAAAGGACTAGGTGGCATTCCATTAAGTTAGCAAGTAGCACATTTAAAACAAATCAGAGAAAATTATTTTGTACTCAATGTCCAATTAAACTCTGGAAATCATTGCCAGAGGATGAAGTTAAAGCAATTAGTAGCTGGGTTTTAAAAGGTTTGGACAAGTTCCTGGAGAAGAAGTCCATAAACTATTAATCAACTTGACTTAGGGAATAGCCACTACTTAGCATTAGCAGCATGGGATTTATTTACTGTCTGGATACTTGCCAGGTACTTGTAAACCTGGAATGGCCAGCCTTTAGGGATCCATAGTTTTTATCCCAAACCTTATTGAATTAGTTTACTGTTTTCGCCTTCACCACCTCTTCCAGTAGGGCATTCCAAGCATCCATCACCCTCTTCATGAAGAACTATTTCCTAATGTTGGTTCTGAATCCCCCCTGAAGTTTCATAACATGACCCCTAGTTCTACTATTTGCTTTCCAACAGAAAAGTTTTAAGGAACCTGCATCATTAAAACCTTTCAGGTATCTGAAGGTTTGTATCAAGTGCACCAAGACAGAATGCATCAATGCCACCTGTGTCGAGAAGTCAATCAGAAATGTCTTGATGCTTCATGCTCAAACACTTTGATGCATTGTGCATTGAGCAAGGCAATGCACCAGGCCTCAATTACTTTGATGCTCCATGCATCAGCAGCTCTTGTGCTTCGATGCAGATTGTACTGTATATTTTGATGCTTGCACCGATGTCACCACGATGCTGGCATTATATTTCAAAACATTTTTTCTTTTCAATGATGGCTGCAGCTACTGATGGCACATTTTCTTTGATGCAGGGTGACTGCCGGAACTCAACTCCATGGCTTTGGCCTGCGCTGACCGGGGAGACTTAGATGAGCTGCCGCTCCGGTCTTTTCCCAGCAAGCCAGATGCTCCAATGCGGAAGGAGGATCTGCTGCAACTCCTTAGAGATATACGTAGTTCCTGAATGTGGTGTATCCTGGAGCACTCTGAGCATGGGGACATCTGTACACAGGCATAACAATTTTGCTGGTCATGCTCCTAGCCCTACGCATGACCAGAAAATTGTGTCTGTGTACAAATGTCCCCAGTAGTTTCAAGTGGTGTATTTGTGGTAAGGTAATATCTGTTAATGACAACAGAATTTATGGCTGTTAACAAGCATATCTTACCACAAATATACCACTCGAAACCACTCATGGTGGGTTCTTTCTTCTCCAACATCTTAAAGAGGTAAGGCCTCAGAGAGTTAGAAAAAGAAATATTTTTTCCCAGTTAGTATGGGAAAAGTGTTTTTGTGGGGCTGCCAAGGCAGTGAAGCAACAAATTGATGGAAAATGATGGAAAAAAAAGAGAAATCTAAGTAATTTAGAGAAAAATTTGAGAGAGAGAGAGCACACATCCAGCTTATACTTGGACAAAAAATGACAGGCAGCTCATGAGACAATGCCTGCGTGGAAATTCATGCACATGCTCAGTAAGATTCAAAGCTCTATCATCTTGGAGAGATGAGTCTGTTCTATGCCGCCCGCTATAGTCACCCACATGTAATGGCTAATTCAGCCTGCTTAGTGATGGAAATCAAAATTTATCCTTAGTCACTTGCCATTTTAGTTGAAAGCAGGCACATAAGCAGTAGTTTTAGTGCATCCACTAGGATTATTTGATATTTATATACTGCCTTCAATCCTAAAGGGTTCCAGTGCAATTTCTCATTCAGTATTTCAGAATCACTCACGCAGCCAGCTACAGATTAAATGGTATAGCAATTTATGTCTCAATTCTGAACCACATGAATAGTTCCCCAAAAGCAGGGGGGGGGGGGGGGGAGTAATACTTATAGTTGAGACCCGAGAAACAGGGAAAAGAGTTTAAGGTCAAGCCATATCCTTGGATTTCTCCTAACATATAACTCAAATCTGCTAGGCCCTGTCCTTTCCCATATAGTACATGCACATAGCTACATCTTATACTCTACTTCCTGAACAGATCACAGGCACATGTGATAAAGTTAGACCCAGCATGTGATGGATACAAATTCAACCTTCCTAATGAAGCATTTATTTTTTTAAAAGTTTCCTCGCCTACATAGTTTAGTAGCAATGAAGCCAGTATGATGAAAAGACTTCTCCACATAAAAAGTCACACTTTTACTTTTCTAGCACAAAAATGCAATTGGTTTAATGTGCTTTCCATCAAAAGTCAATAATTAAAATTGTTCAGCAGTGCTAATAAGTAATGATGTCCTATGCAAAGCCTGCAGACACTACTGGCCATCACCATGTCAATCACCTGAACAGAGAAGGAGAAAACGGAGAGGCAGCCTGTCCCCTTGGGGGCGGAAATTGTTCATATCTAATAAGGCTTCAGAACGCTGAAAAGGCTGAAGGAGAGAGAGAAATTAGCAAGGTTAGGCAGCAGCTGTCAAACTTCATTTCTGTAACAGCAGACACATCTGGCTTACAGTGTCTTGGGAGTTGTAGCTTTCGAAACCAGACTTTAACGGGTGCCACACAATATAAGTTATCTTAGAAGGTTCAAACTCCTGCACCCCTCACTAAAGGCGTATTTTGTAATCCAGATTGCAAGTTTTCCATTTTGCTTATATTTCAAGTGACCAAGCAAAACCTTTTCTTCAAAACGCAAGCCCTTCATGAGACTAATGAGAAAAACTATGGGAAATAGGCACTGTAATCAGGCAGTTTTTCTACTGTACAAGAACCTTCCACTAACCAAGGTCACTGTGATCTTCCTGTTGCCTATAGCATCTGGGGGTTGCTTTTCTACAAAGACCTCTCACCAGTATCTGCCCAGTTTATTGGTTCTCTTTTATATATTTTCTTCCTGTTGGGTATTGTAGAGAAGCCACAGCTCAGCAGCATCCAGAGGCACAGGATATCAGCTCAAATCAGAACGCATACCAAGATTCTTATTCAGACGCCACCCTGCAGTGACAAAATTATCCCTAAGGCAGAGCTTTCCAAAGTGTGTGTCGCGACACAGTGTGTCGCCTGCAGGTGGAGGTGTTTCGCCCGGTCCACAGGGCAGCAGGGCCGGCGTAAGCAGGGAACTACAGCCTGAAGATCGGCAGGGCCGTGGTGCAGCTTACCTCACCACGGCCCGAAGAAAAGGGTCACATTCATTCCTCCTCCCTGTCTGCTCAGCCCCGGAAAAATAACGTTGCCGGAGCCACGTGGGCAGGAAGGAGGAGGAGCATCTGCTGCGTACAGAAGAAGAGCAGCGTTAATGGGCGGCCGCATATCCCACGTCGCGGTGGCCCAAGAAGAGGAGGAAACCCGATAGCAGGGCCGCTGCGGATCCCACGTTGCAGTGGCCCGAGAAGAGGAAGAAACCCAATAGCAGGGCCGCTGCGGATCCCACGTCAAGGACAGAGAAGATCAGGGCCACTGCAGAGCCCATCCTTCAGCAACCCGCGCAGAGGGACAGCATGTGACAGTGAGAGCCTGTGCTTGAGCAAGAGAGCCTGTGTGTGTGAGAGTGAGACAGCATGTGCACGAGAGAGACAGTGTGTATGTATGTATTAGAGAGAGCATGTGAGAGTTAGAGCTGTGGATACGTGAGACTGCATGTGAGTGTGAGAGCCTGTGTGAGTGTATGTGTGAGATAGACCGTGTGAGAATGAGAACCTGATTGTGTGTTTGAGGGAAGAAGACAGATGGAGAGAAAAGAAATAGAAAAAAAGACCCTGTAAAAGGAAATGGCAATAAAACAAGAAAGGGAAGGTGGGAAAAAAAAGCCTGTGACCAACCGATTAGAAAACTAAGATCAGACAGCAAAGGTAAAAAAAAATTACTTTTTAGTGATTGGCATATTTATCTTTGGGAATGTGCAAGAGTAGCACTTTCTTTATGCCAATCTCACAATGTACTCGATCAGCATGGAGGAAGTGGAAGCCCGCAAATATTTAATATGAGATAGGTTGTGTCATGAAACATTTTATTTATGTATATATTTAAGGAAACATACATAAATTGTTGAAATACATTTTGTTCATTTAACCTTTAACTTCTGGTTTGCTGGTAGACTGAATTACTGTGTCATGAAATTATATTTGTCTAAAAAGTGTGTCACCAACATGAAAAGTTTGGAAAGCTCTGCCCTAAGGGGACAAAATTATTTTCAACTAGCACAGAGTAAATGTTGCCTCAGAGTACATGTGGCCTTAAAGTCCACAGGCTCCCCCGATGACCAGGTTGAAATGAACAAATCACAGATGTAGGACACCTATGGCTATACAGCATTTGGGAAACAAACAAGTTTTTTTTGTAAAGTTTTCCTCTCTATTTGCAAGATTAGCATGAACCGGTAAGTCTTACATTGAAGGCTCACTGAGTACGTACTGAGCCCTAACAGGGGAGCCCAAACTGAAAAAGAATACTGGGAGAACACAGCAAAGGATCAAAGTCCAGTGAAAAGCAAGATATCTTCAAACTGGCTGACCCCCTCCCTTCTCTTCTTCCTAGCAAATTTATGTTCGGAAAAAAATAAGAATAAGCAAGTCCCGTAGCTTGGCAGAAGCGTATGTAGAACACAAGTAGGTCAAGCTCAAAGAGAAATGGCACATGAGAGCTGCGTTATATTTACTGCCACTAAGAAAATATTGCAGAGATGACCCCCACTGGCATGAATGAGTTCACCCTCTGAGAATTCCCTCGGGGGGGGGGGGGGGGGAAGAGTAGGAATAGTTACTTTTTTCTTGAAAAGATGCAGCACTATATGCCCACTGATGCCCACTATTGCCTAAGCCCACTGATGCCCACTATTGCCTAAGCCCACTGATGCCCACTGATGCCATTCTAATTTATTTATTTATTTATTTATTTTCCAGCTTGGGTATCCATATCATGAAAGCAAACAGGCACAGAGTCTGAAAAGTTCAAGCGGAGCGTTCATGAGCAAGTACTCTCGCTATCGTACCTGCAACATCTTACCGGCCGCACTCACTGAGAACAGTAGCGGCATTTATAGACAAGGCTTATTTTAACTGCAGCATAGTTTTAAATATAATCCTCATTTGATTGAGCTACGTCTTCCCTGTCAAATTAAAATCAGTACTTTTGTGCCATTAGCCAATTATTGTACCATTTGCCAATTATTGTCTCTTTCCAGCAAACTTTCTACATGGCAGATGCAGATTGTTAATTTTAAATTTATGACAGAAAGCGTTTTAAATAGAATGGAAAAAAAATAAACCCTGTAGCTGCCTAAACACAGGCCTGCTCTTGCCAGCCTGCCCTTCTGAGCTATAGAGATTCTTGAAATCTGACAAATTCGCCAAACATTGATAGGTTTGGATCTCATAGTATTTAACTCCACTCTTTGAAATGCTGTGCAGCTCACATTCTTGTGGATTAAGTGCAAGTACTAGAATAGAGAGTTTCCATTTCACGATAACACTGCTGCCCCTGAAGAAGAAACAAAATACACTGTGTGTAGGGACATTGGAGATCAGTGTTTCTCAGACTACTGAAAGGACACTACTACTTTCTGACAATTTCCATTAAGATAAGTGCTGCACGCTCTTGTTTTTTTTGAAAGTTTTAAATGCATTGGTTTAAAAAAATTGCTAAAAAAAATGTTCTATTATGGCACATCAGTTTACTCGAGTCCAATGATTAAAGTGTATCAGTGAAGAGTAATGCTTTGCATTCAGTTCAGATTTAAAAGTAATCTTGGAACAGTATTAAGCGAATATATACTGCTCTATTATATGAAAGTTCCATTATCATTCTCCTGTCATTTGTGGTATTCTCATGGTTCAGTATATTTTTATGATTTAAAAACACTCTATGGCACATTTTGTTATTTTGCTCACTTCACAAACCAATTTTTTTCAAGGTAGTTTTCCCCATATCCTTTTCAACTGCCTTCCTTCTTCAGTCCAGTCCATTCTACATGGTTTTTTTTGTACTATTATCTTATCCTGCTCATCCAGCCACTCTGAGCTTATATGTACAGTGCCCTGGATCAGGGCACCATATAAATTAAAAAACAAAATGCAAATATCAATTTTGTCAGATTTGAGAGACATATTACAATTAATACAAGTTCTTAGACTCCTATGACTCTCAGAGCAGCTGAAAATAATTTTGAAGGGTCCGAACTACACAGTCACCCAGCGCACATCTGACTTCTCCAGTTTATAGTCTCACCTCTCCATTATAGAATGAGATGCGCAAGTGACCCGGCTCAAGGACAGAGATTTTAGGCCAGTCCTGAATTTCTGACAACCCCAATCCTGATGCAAATGGTAGATGCTAGGACTACAAATACTATAATGCAATGGCCAAAAGTCTCCTCCTTAACGGAGGTCAATTTGGCAGCTCTGAGAATATTTGCTAGCTAAACAGGATTAGGAAAGGAGGAGTGAGATCACAGCTGATGCACTGGGCAAAAAAAAAAAAAAAAAAGTGTGGTGGCCGCACACTGCAGCAGGACTGACCAGGACAAATAGAACATTTGATGGCCAACAGAAGTAAATAAACAACTCTTTTAGATGTTTCTAACAGGGGCACAGCCAGAACTGAATATTTTAATGAGCCCAAGGTTAATATGGATGGGCACGGTGGCCACCCTCCTGTCCTGCCCCTACCCTTTAATCCTATCCATCCTATGAGGGTCTTTCAAGGCAGTGGCTGGAAAACCCTTTATCTTCTATCTTTTCACTGCCTTTCTGCCCTGTTCTCTGCTGTTTCTAACTCTCCCTCTATAGTTAATGCAGCTACTTTATACAAGAGGTAATTTTCTCAGGCCACTGAAGAGCCATTATGTAAATATGCTTCCCAGCCTTCCACCCAACCCAGACAATCCTGAACTTTTAAGGGAATGAGAGAAGTGGTGATAATTACCTGCCAAAAGTAAACATTTTAATAGCCTCAAACCTCAAAGTCTGCCTTTGCCATTCAAGTTATCCCTCTTAAAACTTGCAGGAGATCATGGTCTGGCAGCGATTCTAATGCCTTTAACTCCTGCATCTTTAAGGAGCTGACTCAATTGAGAAATGACCCCCCCCCCCCCCCCGCTGCGGGGAGGGCGTTTGAATTGTTACTGATGGGAAATAGTGCCCACTACCCAGAGGCCCATCCCCTGACTACACCTCTGGTTTGTAGGAGATAGGGATGCTCCTACTTAGCCCACGCCTCCTGTTCTCAATTTCTGCAAGGTTACTGCACAAAATTTACAAGCCAGTGACAAATGGGATATTAGTATTTTAAAATAAAATTAGAATAAAAATATAAATGAAAAACTGACTTGTAGAGGGAATTTGAATGTGTAATGAGGAGCCCCTACCTACTTACCCCTTCAGAAACTGATTTACCAAAATGGGAAATATTCTCAAACAGATTTTTTGCGTGAAGAATTTCACAACACACCCAGAAACGCAGAAAACACTAAAATGTACACATTGTGAGATTTTTTGCACACAAAAAAAATAATTTGAAGAAAGTTTCCAAAACTTAGCTTCACAGTAGTAAGTTTTCACACCTACGGGCCGATACAGAAAGAAGCGCGGGAGAGCCGGCGAGCGCCCGCTCTCCCGACGCGCGCACAGGCCAGCGTCCCTAGCGCCTCCTCTTTGACAGAAGCAGCAGCCAATGCTCATTTTTACCGGCGTCGGTTCTTGAACCCGCTGACAGCCACGGGTTCGGAAACCGGATGCCGGCAAAACTGAGCGTCCGTCTTCCAACCCGTGGGCAGATTTTTAATTTTTAATCTTTTTTTTTACTTTTGGGGCCTCCGACTTAATATCGCTATGATATTAAGACGGAGGTTGTACAGAAAAGCAGTTTTTCTGTTTTTCTGTACACTTTCCCAGTACTGGCCGAAATTAACGCCAATAAAGAGCTGCTGTGATGCAAGATTATGCAAAGCAGTTTACTGGGAGTGTGATAACTTGGGCAATAGCGACTATGAAACAGCCTGGAAGAATGAGGAGGCAGAATCTGACTGTTTCCATTTTATGGAATTTATTTACAGTGAACAAACCAAAAACAAACGGTGCTGCTCACGTTAATTTCAGGTGATTCACAATTTTTAAATGCAGAAGCAATTAAACTTCACCCTTAAACATAGTAGGTCCTAGCGTCCGTTTAAACCTTCCAGGCCCTGAGTTCTTAAATTCTGGTGAGGAGCATCTCCCTTCACCTAGGATTCCCTGTGGGTTTGGATTTAAGGAAGACTGGGTGAGACTGCTGTGTCTGGTCCTTTAAGTTAGCCTGAGGGAGTTTCCTATACTCCCTCACCCTCAGCTCAGCCTTTTCGGGATGAGTGTCTAACCTATACAAGGGACCCTTCTCTGGGCAGGAAATTCGCATTGGTGTTTTCCTTTCCTGCCCTATGTTATAATCTTATGTTCTTATTCAATAGTTGAAAGGCTATAGGCCCAGAAACCACCTCATCACCCTCACATTGGACTCCAAATACAGATCCCTGAGGCACTCCACTGTTTACCCTTTTCCA